>NW_026136713.1:2149679-2749679 GCF_905237075.1 Dicentrarchus labrax | reverse complement strand
CTGGTCCCCAAAATCGCTGGCAAATCAGAACACGTGTATAGGTGGGTGTGTGTGTGTGTGTGTGTGAGAGGGAAAAAAGGAAAAGAGAGAGTGAGAATAACGCGTGCGCACCGGAGCCGAGGTTCTGACCCGCACCCGAAGATATCGAACTGAGTTATACCCACTACACCACAACGAGATCAGACTCTGATGAGATGATCTCAGGTGTGTGTCCTTTAACTAGCGGGTATACAGTTCAATACTCTCAGACGTGCGGCAGTCTGCGCTCAGCGGGACCCGGCGCGCTCTTGGTAAAACAGCTTTGTATTCTGTGTCGGCGACACTTTAATGTGAAAATCCAATACAATATATATATATATGCGTTGAATGCTGATTCAGCTTGGTCCTCGAGCTGAATAGGAGAGGCCGTGGTCTGGTCCCAGACTAACGGCAGCTGGTCCCTCGTTTGGCAGGGTACAGGATCAGCAAAGTCGACTTATGTGAAGAAAGCAGCGATCAGCGATCGGTGTTTCTCCTGACGGAAAAACTTCGTCCTTCTGCAGAGAGAACAGCGGCTGCGTGCTGTCTCTGCGGGATCCCGGATTAATTGACGATCATTAAAAAGGAGGAAAAAGGTGTAACAATCTGGCTGTCCAGCTATAAGACGGATGGCACAGAAAAGTAAAAAGGGGGTTTTAAAAGATAAAGAGAATGCTCTCTAGTACTATAAGAGTCGTACCTTAACGGACGGTGATCTCAGCGAGAAGCAAGGTGGAGAGAATCTCTTGGGCTTTTATACCTGGGATGACAGTTCTGGGGTCTGCGCGGATCTGACCAATGACAGGCCGGGGTTTGGGTGTTTTATGGCTCTCAGACCACACCTAGGACCCCCCCACTGAGGGGTCTGAGATTTCGTGGGCTCCACATTTTATGACTTTCAGTCACCCCCAAACAGGCTTTATGGCTCCAACAAGGCCCCTGAAAAATCTTTGTTCGAGCACATGGCCAGGCCCAACACACAATTATAATAAATGAATAATAAATAAAGCAAATAAGGCTGCCTCATTGGACGGCTTCTCAACAAGCTACTGTAGCTGTAGAACACTGAACAACAGACTTTGTACTTGATAAAACATACATAGTGCAAAAAAACAAAAAAGGAAATGAAAACCTTTTAATAATCAGCACCATGTTTGAACAATTTTTCTCAGTTCTTACATCTAACCCTAGGCCAAATGGTAAGATTTGTAACAATTACTATTCTATCTATCCTATTACCTTTTTTGTTATTGTGACAGACGTCACATCAGGTTTTCCATGACGACTTTAAGGTTAAAAGCCCGCTGTGACGTGGCTTGTTTTACATTATTATGTTCAGGAAATATGGTCAGAACAGGTTAAATCCAATACAGGACACACTATTAAAGTATTAGAAGTGTTAGCTTTTTGAATTTAGCTTCTTCCTTCATTTCTGTTTACCAGTCACACCCACATTTTGGAGAGGACACTTCCTGTCACAGTCACATGACTGTCGTATGCCCACACCAGGATGTTTTGTATATGTCACTTAGGGACTTAATGAGTTAAGGTCAAGCTGTATATGGAAGATTCAAGGACATCTAAAGTGTTTGTTACACACGTGTCACCACAAGCCTCCAATGGGCCCTCGCTACATCACGATATCACAAAGCCAGTTTGGCCTACATGCATGTGAGTCCCTCACTGAACTACTGAGTAGACCAACTACTGCGTTTTTTCTAGTCTACTCAATTAAGGATTTATTTCAACAAATCCAGAGTTGGTGATTGTTGGAACAGTGGAAAGACGAAAGAAGATTTTGGTGAGTCTAGTTTTTTTCTGGTTAAACCAAAGGTCTATATCTGTAAGGATCCTTTCTATAATGTTGTCAGACTGGCAAAAACAAGAACTTTTAGTAGATGTACTGTGATATATTTGTCCCCAAGAGTCAGCAGACCTTACTCTATTCTCATCTAACTTGGTGTATTAAAAGGTCCAGTGTGTAAGATTTATTCATGAGAAATAGGAATCTTGTTTTAGTTATCTTAGAAAGAGTCTTTTATATCTACAGAGGGTGGCCTTCTGTGGAGTCCACCATGTTGAACCGCCATGTTTCTACAGTAGCATCAGCATTGGTGAAAAATTCTTGGTTTTGTCAATGGAGTCTGGTTGGCTGTTGTGGCCATCTTTGCTCTGTGATGCTGGTGCTCTAGTGTGACATGTAGTGGTCAGTGAATTTTGTATATATAAACTTTAACTGTTGGGAACAATATTAAAAACACGAGTAATAAATAATGTTTAATACTTTATTTTTTCAATTCAATTCAGTTTTATTTGTATAGCGCCAATTCATAATAGAAGTTATCTCAGGACATTTTTCAAAAAGAGCAGGTCTAGACCGAACTCCTTATAGTATTATTTAGACCCAACAGTACCACCATGAGCAAGACCTTGGTGACGGCGGCAAGGAAAAACTTCCTTTAGAAACCTAGGACAGACCCCTCAGCTCTAGGTGGGTGGTCTCGACCAGTTGGGGGGGGAGAGAGAGAGAGAGAGAAAATAGTAGTGACTGATGATGAACATGAAGAAGACGACAAGACGACGACGACAACGATGGGGGACAACGAGCAGCGACAACAGCAACAACAGTAACCGTAGCAATAATAATACTTATAATAATAATAATAATAACACTAATATCAGTGATATTAGCAATGGCAGTCAAGCAGGACCATGTCAGGAGGCTCCATCAGGATCCATGAGAACCTGCAAAACGAGAAAGCACAAGAACTCCGGGGAAGAAGTGAAGTTAGTAATTGATGCATTAATGGGACATGAATGAGTGCAGAAAGAGAGAGAAAGAGGCAGACAGACAGACAGAGGTGCACAACAACAACAGTAGCAACAACTACACTAATAGTAGAGACTGATGATGATGAACATGAAGAAGATAATGACGACCATGAGAAAAACAATGATGGGGGACAATGAGCAGTGATTATAGTAATAATAGTATCTGTAGTAATAATAATATAATAATAACAATAATGTTGCAAGGTATCGCAGGGATGGGAGGCGCATGGGGGGTGAGGGTCATGTGATGTTAACCAATTATTGAAGTAGTCAATTATATCATAGATAGATAGAAATACTATTACTCCCGAAGGGAAATTATAATGTTATAGCAGCTGATTAAGAGTCAATTATTATTAGAAAGAATGTCATGAGAAGAGTAAGATCAGTCTTTATCCCATAAGAACCCAGACCCATTTCTCCTTGAAGGAAAATGATGGGGTATATACCACAGACCAAGTGGAACTCATAGAACAAATTTCTGATGTTTTTGTTTTTTTTTAAATACTACCCCTAAATGTCAAAGATCTGTGATATGACATATAAGTCACATCACTATCTTCATTCTGAACCTCACATCAGAAATGTTTATGTGTCTGTGTAAGTGTGTGTCTCAGTCAGACATAAACAGAAATAAAGAAAAGATGATAAGGCATAAAAGGAGCAAAAACACACAATGATTTCAGACATTTACTCACCTACTGAGCAACTTCTCCTCTATCCATGCAGAACAGCCACCAAACAATGGCACTGAGTGCACATAAATGCACACAATGCCCATTCTCTTGTCAATAGATAGGTCTGAAGACAGGTACATGTGGTGTGTGTGTGTGTGTGTGTGTGTGTGTGTGTGTGTGTGTGTGTGTGTGTGTGTGTGTGTGTGTTTGGTCTGGATGGAAAAGGCTGAATGACATTTCCTCTTCTCTCCATAGCGGCACTACAAACACAGACGGCCGAAGCACTCAGACGCCCTGCAGCTTCTCTCCCTCTCTCTCTCCCACAAAAGGCTGATATTCTCTTCTTTCTTGTTTTTTTTTATTTTTTTTATTACTGATATAGACTACTGCACAATGTGAGTTATTTCCATGCACCTGTTTGCTGGGGGAGTTTATTGTGCTTGTTAGCAGCTGGAGCTGGCATTCAGAGAAAATACCACCACAGATTTTTGGTATTTGAGCTATAAAGCAGAAGGATGACACTGACCTTAAATGAGAGGATTTCCAAAGAGCTCTCATCAGTTTGGCTGCCTTTAGAACTGTTTGATGTTTTTGGGCTGTTGGAAAGATTCTCTTTGCAGGTGTTTATTTCAGGTTCAAAATATGAAATGCATCTTGAAGCCAAACACAGAACATCCTGTCTCTTAGAAATTGTGCTTATATAGTGTGTATATATATATACACACACACACACTGAACAAAATTATAAACGCAACAGTTTTGTTTTTGCCCCCATTCATGCTTTGAGCTGAACTCAAAGATCTAAGACTTTCTCTATGTACACAAAATTTCTATTTCTCTCAAATATTGTTCACAAGTCTGTCAAAATCTGTGCCGAGATAATCCATCCACTTCACAGGTGTGGCATATCAAGATGCTGATCATACAGCATGGGTATTGCACAGGTGTGCCTTAGGCTGGCCACAAAAAAAAGGCCACTTGAAAGGCCACTGTGCGGGGGTGGGTCAGTCAACCAGTCAGTATCTGGTGTGACCACCATTTCCCTCACACAGTGCAACACATCTCCTTCACATAGAGTTGATCAGGTTGTTGATTGTGGCCTGTGGAATGTTGGTCCACTCCTCTTCAATGGCTGTGCGAAGTTGCTGGATATTGGCAAGACCTGGAACACGCTGTCGTATACGCCGATCCAGAGCATCCCAAACATGCTCAATGGGTGACATGTCCGGTGAGTATGCTGGCCATGCAAGAACTGGGATGTTTTCAGCTTCCAGGAATTGTGTTCAGATCCTTGCAACATGGGGCCGTGCATTATCATGCTGCAACATGAGGTGATGGTCGTGGATGAATGGCACAACAATCAAATTCAAAATGCCATCAATAACATGCACCTGTGTTCGTTGTCCATAACACACGCCTGCCTATACCATAACCCCACCGCAACCATGGGCCACTCGATCTACAATGTTGACATCAGCAAACCGCTCACACACAACGCCATACACGCAGTCTGCCATCTGCCCCGTACAGTGAAAACCGGGATTCATCCGTGAAGAGAACACCTCTCCAAAGTGCCAGACGCCATCGAATGTGAGCATTTGCCCACTCAAGTCGGTTACGACGAGACCCCGATGAGGACGACGAGCATGCAGATGAGCTTCCCTGAGATGGTTCCTGACAGTTTGTGCAGAAATTATTTGGTTATGCAAACCGATTGTTGCAGCAGCTGTCCGGGTGGCTGGTCTCAGACGATCTTGGAGGTGAAAATGCTGGATGTGTAGGTCTTGGGCTGGTGTGGTTACATGTGGTATTGTGAGGCTGGTTGGATGTACTGCCAAATTCTCTGAAACGCCTTTGGAGAGGGCTAGAGAAATTAACATTCAATTCACGGGCAACAGCTCTGGTGGACATTCCTGCAGTCAGCATGCCAATTGTACGCTCCCTCAAAACTTACGACATCTGTGGCGTTGTACTGTGTGATGGAACTGTACATTTCCGAGTTGCCTTTTTTTGTGGCCAGCCTAAGGCACACCTGTGAAATAGGCCTTTGTTTTTGCCCCCATTCATCATGAGCTGTACACAATAGTGTTGCGTTTATAATCACTGCTAATACTGTTCATACTGTACATATCTTAACTTACACTGAACAAAATTATATAGTGTGGATGTAAGTACAAGTAATTCAATTGGTTGACATTATATACAGAGTAAACAGCTAGATATGTATACACTATAGGTAGATATGTACAGTATAGACAGTGGCAAGTGAATACATTATAGATATATACAGTAGGACAGTATAAATATGTGTTAGGGTGTGGGGGCTTAAATAGTCCAGGTAAGTGTGCAGTAGTGTGGAGTAGTGTGGCGGTATAGTGGAGATGGGGTCAGTGGTGAACAATATAGGAAGAAAAAGAGTTCAGTCCATGGAGGGTGGGGCAGAGTTCAGTCATTCAGGGGAATAGGGGACAGAGTTTAGCAGGGTGACAGCTGATGGGAAAAAGCTGTTCCTGAGCCTTCTGGTTCAATAACAGATACCTATAGGGAGGGCAAACAGTCTGTCCTGGAAGAATTACAGAGACTTGAGCAGCTAAATTCAGGTTAGAATTTAAAATCCTCCTCCTTATCTATAAAGCTCTTCATGGTCAGGCCTCTTCATATCTTAAAGAGCTCCCCTCTAGAACACTGTGCTCTCTGAATGCTGGGCTACTTGTGGTTCCTATAGTCTCAAAAAGTAGAACAGGAGCCAGAGCCTTCAGCTACCTAGCTCCTCTCCTGTGGAACCAGCTTCCAGTTTTGGTTCGGGAGGCAGACACCCTCTCCACATTTAAGAGTAGGCTTAAGACATTCCTCTTTGATAAAGTTTATAGTTAGGGCTGCCTCAGGTGAGTCCTGAACCATCCCTTAGTTATAGGCATAGACTATCGGGGGATTTCCCATGATGCACTGAGCTCCTCTCTTCCTCTCCCTCTCTTTCTGCACAAATTCATGTCCCATTAATGCATGTCACTAACTTCACTTCTTCCCCGGAGTTCTTGTGCTTTCTCTTCTCACAGGTTCTCGTAGATCCTGGTGGTGCCTCCTGCCATGGTCCTGCTTGACTCCCACTGCTATTATTATTATTATTAATAATCTCTAGCTCATGAACATCAGGGGAACAACTCCAGCTGATCTGTTTCCCACTTTTCTTCTTTCTTCCGTTGAAATATTGGACATTGTGGTCAAAGGTGCGCTCACCGTTGTTTGCGCGTGCCGGTGCGCTTGTGCATCTCAGCCAGTGCGGACATTGCATACCATTACCTGGAATATTCCTCTCCAACGTTCGTTCACTGTGCAATAAACTGAACGAACTTCAGCTACTTCTGGGGAAAAACAGAGACTTTTTTTTCTTTGTTTTATGCTTCCCGGAGACGTGGCGGCTGTGGTGCATAGGCAGAAAGGGTCGTCCCCTAATTGGAAGGTTGCTGGTTCGATCCCTGGCTCCTGGTGCCACATGTCGAAGTATCCTTGAGCAAGATACTTAATTGCTCCCGATGCCATGCATTGGTGTGTGAATGTGTATGAATGAGTTAGTTTCTGTTCGATGGGCTTTACCATCACTGAGTGAATGTGTGTGAAAGGGTGAATGTGCCATGTAGTGTAAAAGCTTTGAGTGGTCTGAAGACTAGAAAGGCGCTATACAAGTACAGGTCCATTTACCATCGGTACTGGACTCGCGCTGCAGCTGGCTTCCAACTCTTCAGAGCAGATCGTGACACAGAACTCTCCGGCAAAGCAAAGGGTGGAGGTATCTGTTTTTACACCAACAGTAGCTGGTGAAATGATGTGAAAGTGATCCAACAGTACTGCTCTTCTAATCTGGAATATTTCATCATAAACTGTAAACCTTTTTACTCCCCCCGTGAGTTTGTTTCATTCATTCTGGTGTTTACATTCCACCGCAGGCCAACGTGCAGGAGGCACAGCGCACGCTCGCTGACCAGATACTGTGTGTGGAGCGGACTAACCCGGGCTCTTTAGTTATTGTCCTGGGTAACTTTAACAAAGGAAAAACCTTAGCCACAAACTCCCCAAATACAGACATCAAATGCCTGACCGGAGCGGAGAACACACTGGATCACTGTTACACTACAGTCAGCAGAGCATATCACGCCATCCCCGCGCCGCACTGGGCCTCTCTAACCACATCATGGTCCACCTGATTCCTACATACAGGCAGAAATTAAAGCTCTGTAAACCTGTTGTGAGGACATCAAAACAGTGGACCAGTGGAGATGGTTGTGGACCCAGCCCCACCTGCCCCCATCATCCTGTGTCACTCCCCAGTTGACTCTGGAGTCCTTCCGCTTCCTGGGTACCATCATCACCCAGGACCTCAAGTGGGAGCTGAACATCAGCTCCCTCACCAAGAAAGCCCAGCAGAGGATGTACTTCCTGCAGCAGCTGAGGAAGTTCAACCTGCCAAAGATGATGATGGTGCACTTCTACACCGCCATCGAGTCCATCCTCACATCTTCCATCACCATCTGGTACGCTGCTGCCACTGCCAAGGACAAGGACAGACTGCAGTGAATCATTCAATCTGCCGAGAAGGTGATTGGCTGCAATCTGCCATCCCTCCAGGACCTGTACGCCTCTAGGACCCTGAGGTGTGCAGGCAAGATTGTGGCTGACCCCTCCCACCCCGGTCACAAACTCTTTGTAACACTTCCCTCTGGCAGGAGGCTGCGGTACATCAGGACCAAAACCTCACACCACAAAAATAGTTTCTTTTTACGTCTGCAGCTGGCCTCATTAACAAGGCCCGGAACCCCCTTTGACACTGACTCTTATACCAACCCTGTATATATGCATTACGTTAATGCACTCCCGTCTTCTGCACAGTTTTCTTTCTTAGCTTATTTATTTGTATTTTAAAAGTGCTTTATTTTTTGTGATTTGTATATTTGTATATTTTATGCACCAGTGCACCAGTCACATTCCTGGTAGGTGTAAAAACCTACTTGGCAATAAACAATTCTGATTACTACAGTTACTATTATTACTATTATCATTGCTCATTGTTCCCCATCGATGTGGCAGTGTTTGTCGTCATCATCTTCTTCATGTTCATCATCATCAGCACCACCATCAGTCACCACTATTAGTATAGTTGTTGCTACTGCTCTTGGGTGCACCTTTGTTTCTGTCCTTTTGTCGTTACCTCTGTCCTGTCCTTGTCGTTGCAGCAATAGGGCAAAGTAGTGCAAAAACAGAGAACAAAGAATATCACAATAAGAATATTACTAATATTATTAATATTAGAAGATATAAAACTATAGATGAAAGTATATACACTATGCATTGTTCAAGTAGGACATGGAGTGCAAAATATGAGCAGAAAAATTAAACTTGACTAAAACTAAAAAACTAAAACTAAACTAAACTAAACTACTAAAGTGGAAATTAAATATAAATAGTGCAAAAGGCTTGTGCGTTGTAGGTAGAAGTTTTAAACCAGTCTTAGTCTGCGGGGGGTTGGAGGTACTGGGTGCTGTGGTGTTGTGGAGTCTGATAGGTGATGGTACAACTGAGCCTCCAAACCGCTTGGAGGCTCGGGGCTGGGTCAGTCTGTAGCTGAAAGTGCTCCTGAGCTAACTCAGCTCAGTGTAGAGAGGATGAGAGGGGTTGTCCATGATGCCTTTCAGCTTCCCTCTCATCCTCTTTTCAGTCACAGCCTTCACACTCTCCAGCTCCATCCCCACCACCGAGCTGGCCTTCCTCACCAGCTTGCTAAGCTTGTTGGCACCCCCCCAACAGACCACCGCAAAGAGGAGGACACTGGCCACCACAGACTGGTAGAACGTCTGTAGTAGCCGAGTGCACACGTTGAATGACCTGAGCCTCCTCAGAAAGAATAGCCTGCTCTGTCCTTTCCTGTAGAGGGCCTCAGTGTGATCCATCCAGTCCAGTTTATTGTTGAGTGTCACCCCCAGGAACTTGTAGGTGTCCACCATCTCTACCTTCTCTCCCCTAATCTCAACTGGGGAGGGGGGTCCTCTTGCTCCGCCGGAAGTCCACCACCAGCTCTTTGGTTTTTCCTGTGTTGAGCTGTAGGTGGTTCCTGTCGCACCATCCAATGAAGTTCTGGATCAGGTCTCTGTACTCCTCCTCCCTATCATCCGAGATACAGCCGACAATGGAGGAGTCATCAGAGAACTTCTGTAGGTGGCACGCTCCAGAGTTGAAGCAGAAGTCAGAGGTGTAGAGGGTGAACAGGAATGGTGACAGACAGTCTAGACCTGCTCTATTTGAAAAGTGTCCTGAGATAACTTGGCGCAATGCATATAATTGAATTGAATTAACTATGTTGTCTGGTCCTCCCTACAAGTCCTACACAGTTCAACCTCTGAACATGAATATGGAGAAAGTGATTGAGATTATCATCCCCTGTGTGCTGAAGGTGTTTAAAACTGGAAGTGTCTGTTTGGGAAACTGGGACTGTGGGTGATGGTTAAATGTATGTAATGCACTTTCCTCTCTAGTCCTCCCCTATTCAAAAAAAGAACATTATGCTAATTCTGGTCCAGATTACATAGCAGAGCTGGTAATTTGATCCGAAATATAATTCTATACACATTAACATGTCACCTAAGGCAACAGTATATTTCTAGTTGGTTAAATCTAATTATACAGCAAACATTGAAACTCCATTTGGGTTGCCTTAACTGTTTCCTCCAGGCTGTGCAGTGGCCTGTGGTGCAGACGAATGCTGAAACTTACTCAGCTGACACCACTTGTAGTTCTGCTGTTAATTTGAAACAATGTGTAGATCTCATTAAGCACTGAGCGGAGATTAGCCCGGGCCATAAAAGATTTTGACCAACAAATAATTTCCCCAAATCTGCATTCAGAAGACTTCAGATTCATGATTTATACATGACGTTCCAAACAAGGTTGTTGTTTTTGACCCTGCTAAAGACACAGTTAGCAGTGTGGTGGTAAAATATTCATGTGTCATTTTCATTTGGATTGTGGCTGCTCTCAGCTCTTAGCGGAGGAGCCTGGAGGAGGTTTTGGGGGGATAACAATTGGAGGATGGTGGATAGAAAGCAGCTGTCACAGTTGATCCTGCATGGGATTTACTGTGCTCAAACCCAAACAATGACTCCTTCCTTCTGCCAAGAGATATTAAATACAGTAATTGCCTGTCAGAGCCGCTTCATTCGGCCATCCCGCCAGACGCCAGCTGAAGGAAAAACTCTGGAGGAGATGTTTCTGAGGCCACCATTGATAACCAGAAGCCTGTCATTGCATGCATTCCATTTTCTTGTGTCAATGTGGGCTGTGTCAATTTGGGCTGATACAGGGTAAGCAGAGCTTTGAGAGGATACAGTGTTTTCTGGAGATCTCTGAAGGGCTTAAGCAGAATTCTGACTTGAAAATAGAATAAACAAGCAGGCAGATTTCTGTAGCCTCTTTCTCTTATCATCACAGACACTGGTGTAAAGGCCAACTGCAGCAAAATTAATTAACTAATTAATTGATTATTGGTCTATACATTTTGAGCAGTTAGTGAAAAATTCCCACCAGTTCCCAAGATGACATCTTTAATTTTCATTTCATCATTCAAATGTATTTTTCTCCTACCCAAAGTGGCCAAATTATTGGAACATTACTAGAACATTAGATATTTGCATTCAATCATTTTACCATTAAAATTACACTTGCACTGTAAAAGATGAAGACTTGCACAAATTAGTTAATTCCACTGTATACCGAATTTTGCATGCACAGTGAAATATTCTCGCAGCTTACTGTCAGTAAACTTTCCTATCGTAAGTCTTGGACCTCAAGAGAGTTCCAAGCCTGCAAAAGTAGTTACTGAATGGGTCCATGGGGTGGAGGTGTAGTTACAGCAGTTGCGCAGGGTTGGCATGGCCTGTGTTTGTGGGGCTCATTATATCTTTTCATGGGCAATGATCCCTGGTGGTACCCTGCTTACCAACTGCCTAAATCTCTAAGATACTCAATTAATTATCATATAAGGAAAACCAGAAACTATTCACATTTAAGAGATGGAACCTTTGAAATTTAAAGGACCAGTGTGTAAGATCTAGCAGTGAAGTTTCAGTTTGCAACTAACCAAACACGCTTGCGTCTGTATTTGATGACTTGGGAAGGAGAACGAGCTGTGAAGTGTATAAGAGAAACTATGGTGGCCGCAGAATGGGAAAGGCCCTATCTATAGGCATTGTTTTGTTTGTCTGTTCAAGGCTAGTTTTATACACAGATGGCGGTTCAACATGACGGACTCCATTTAACGATTCATTCAAGGCTTATTTTAAGGTAACAAAAATACGATTCCTATGTTCAGGTGAGTGTACGCTAATGAAAACATACCTAATATTATATGATGCTCCTGAATAGACCTTTAAAATAAATGGTTCACTTTTGGTTTCACACAGGACACCAACAGCAGTCTCCTTGGTTAAAGTCCTGTGTTTTGTTTGAGCCATCTATCCATGCCACCACCTCCATATGTGGACTTTTTCACTCTTTATTCTATGTTACTTGACTTCGACGGTGGGCATGTCCAGAAATTATGCTAGATGGATACTTATAGCGTCATATTTTGAAGCAGAGAGCCACTGACCCAGCGGCAATATTTTAGACTGGCATTACTGAATATTATCACTTAGATGTGTTCAGGGCAGGACTCCTATCAGACAAGCAAAGTTGGGGCAGAATGGACAACGTACACGGTCCGTGTATGTTTTGGTCATTGGATTTTCCTTTCAGAAACGGGTACTAAAAAACAGAAAATGAGTGGTTATTTGATTTTCGTTTTAAAATACAAAAATTAAAATTGAACTACAAGGCGTTTTTCTTTTTCGTGGTCAAAAAGGGATGAGCGAAATTTAAAAAAATATTCGATTTTCATTTTCTATTTCATATAACAAAAAATAAAATCACTAGAAAACAGAAACGGAAAAAAGACCTGTTGTTTCATATTCTGAGACCGGATGTTGTCATTTACAGGACGGTGCTGTGTAGAAGAAACAGTAGGCTAATAGACTGCGGTCAATCCAGCCGTGAGTCCGATCTCCGTGGTCAAATCAGCCGCACTTAAATTTCGAGTGTACAAGTATTCTCAGCATTATGGTATTTGTGTATGTGAGTCCGATCTCCGTGGTCAAATCAGCCGCACTTAAATTTAGAGTGTACAAGTATTCTCAGCATTATGGTAAATGCGGAGAAACAGCGTATTTACTTCCGGTTTTCAAAATAAAGGTATTTAGAGCCGTAAGCTATAATTAAAATATGTTACATTAAAGTGTTTCATGCGCCCCTGATGAATAAAAAACACTTTATATCAAGTATCTTTACTGCACCAGTGTGGAGAAATGCCAAAATAAAAGTCTCATATTTATGCCTCTAGAGATTGCATATTTGACCGTATTTGAGGTACTGTAAAAACATATTGCTCAGTGTTTCCTGGCTACTGATGGTATATTTGACTTTTACACATATGAGACTACAAACATACTTAATATCAAGCATTTTTACTGTACCAATTTGGAGAAATTCAACAATAAAAGTCCATATTTGTACCTCCAAGTGGTATTTTCATATATTTGAGCTACTGTAAAAACACTTTGCTCAATAATTCCTGGCTATGGATGATATATCTGACTTCTACACATCTAAGACTACAAGTATACTTAATATCAAGCATTTTTACTGTACCAATTTGGAGAAATTGAAGAATAAAAGTCCCATATTTATACTTCCAGATTCCATATTTTCTTATATTTGAGCTACTGTAAAAATGTAAACTGTATGTGGAACCACCTGCAACAGCTGTCACACTGAATAATATAAAAAATAATATGTGAGGAAGAGACAGTAGGTACAATGGTGTTTTGAAGTTAAAACTAATTATTTTTCCCTTTTACCTACAAATGGACACAGCAGAGCTGCAAAATAAGAAGAATGTGGACTGGCATTGCATTTTGTGTGAAAAGTAAACAAATTAGAATTGTGTAGGATTTTGTGTTTAGTGTTTATCTTATCAAGATGTTATTAAACAGTTGTGTGAAATTTTGACATGATTACTGCAGCATTATTGAAGTGTAATGAAAATGCTTCATCAGTAGCCTGGAAATATTGAGCAATATGTTTTTACAGTAGCTCAAATATAAGAAAATATAGAATCTGGAAGTATAAATATGGGACTTTTATTCTTCAATTTCTCCAAATTGGTACAGTAAAAATGCTTGATATTAAGTATATTTGTAGTCTTAGATGTGTAGAAGTCAAATATACCATCAGTAGCCAGGAATTATTGAGCAAAGCGTTTTTACAGTAGCTCAAATATATGAAAATATGCCACATGGAGGTACAAATATGTGACTTTTATTGTTGAATTTCTCCAAATTGGTACAGTAAAAATGCTTGATATTAAGTATGTTTGTAGTCTCATATGTGTAAAAGTCAAATATACCATCGGTAGCCAGGAAACACTGAGCAATATGTTTTTACAGTACCTCAAATATGGTCAAATATGCAATCTCTGGAGGCATAAATATGAGACTTTTATTTGGGCTTTTCTCCACACTGGTGCAGTAAAGATACTTGATATAAAGTGTTTTTTTATTCATCAGGGGCACAAGACTTTAATGTAACATATTTTAATTATAGCTTACGGCTCTAAATACCTTTATTTTGAAAACCGGAAGTAAATACGCTGTTTCTCCGCATTTACCATAATGCTGAGAATACTTGTACACTCTAAATTTAAGTGCGGCTGATTTGACCACGGAGATCGGACTCACGGCTGGATTGACCGCAGTCTACTAGCCTACTGTTTCTTCTCCACAGCACCGTCCTGTAAATGACAACATCCGGTCTCAGAATATGAAAAAACAGGCTTTTTTCCGTTTCTGTTTTCTAGTGATTTTATTTTTTGTTATATGAAATAGAAAATGAAAATCGAATAATTTTTTTAATTTCGCTCATCCCTTTTTGACCATGAAAAAGAAAAACGCCTTGTATTTAAATTTTAATTTTTGTATTTTAAAACGAAAATCAAATAACCACTCGTTTTCTGTTTTTTAATATCCGTTTCTGAAAGGAAAATCCAATGACCAAAACATACACGGACCGACCGTACACTCATGTTTTGTGGCGGTACATCAAAATTTCACACCACAGACACGACCACTTACCACAGTCATCACATAACATCAACAATGTGTTTTGCATTTTATGAGTACATTTCAGCTGGATCTGATCATCCTGCTAGGAGTTGAACATGAAAGTATAAAACGTGACGCTCTCACTATTACTGAATATTATCACATAGACGTGTTCAGGGCGGGACTCTTATCAAACGTGAAGTTTCGTTGCAGTCAGATCATGTATGCAGAAGTTATGACAAATCCCTGTTTTTATGGCGAAGGATCAAAATTGCACGCCACGGGACACCATGCCACATGTACGCTGTTTGATGGAATGTCGTAAATAGCACAATTTTTAATGGTGAATGTCTCTAGATGGCTGTGTCCATGTGTGGAGTCGATCCGATAAATTTCCTAGGAGGAGTTCATTCAAGTACAATGTGTGCAAATCGCCAGAAATGGCCGCTAAATCCAAAATGTCCGACTTCGGGTTTAGTTTGAGGTATGGGTCCAAGAGGCTTTTCTACTTAAGATACACATGCGTACCGATTTTCGTATGTGTCGACCTTACGCGTCTTAAGGGCTGGTTTGGGGGGGGCAGGGCTTAGCCATTTGGCGGTGCCCGTGCACGGGGACAATTGCATACCGGTATTTTCGCTACTTTTGAATTTTGTGCAAATTTCCCTGACTTTTCGAGCATGTTGCGGCCGCCAAATATGCGGTGGAAGGCGGCAAAAATAATAATTCCTTGCATTACAATAGGGCCTTGCACTGGTCAGTGCTCGGTCCCTAATAAGAAACGAAGCAAATACAATAGGGACCTCCAGCGGTCGCTGGCTCGGTCCCTAATTCCTTCAATTACAATAGGGCCTTCGCACGGTCAGTGCTCGGGCCCTAAAAATTCACACAAAATGACCATGGAATTCAAAATGGCCAACTTTGATGGCACGCTATGGACACGCCCTTCAACGTACAGTCACAAATAGCACGGCGTTCAATCAGCAACATTTTGTGATTGTACTGTCCAATTTTGAAGCAGATCTGATAAATTCCCTAGGAGTTTGTTCGTTCAAATACAAGACCACGGAATTCAAAATGGCCAAATTTGACGGCACGCCACGGACACACCCTTCAACGTACAGGCACAAATACCACGGCGTTCAGTCAGCAACATTTTTTGACTGTACTGACCAATTTTGAAGCAGATCCGATAAATTCCCTCGGAGGAGTTCGTTCAAATACAAGGCAAAAAAGTGAAAATGGCAAACATAATGGCCGCCAAGAGTTAAAATGAAAATCAAAATAGCTGACTTCCTGTGGGTTTTGGGGCATGGTTCCAAGAGGCTTTTCTGTAGGTCTCGGTATGTTACATGTGCCTACCGAGTTTCATACATATTGGTGAAACGTGGCGCCAGGGCTGCTTTGTTGAAATACTGAAGGGGGCGCTACAAACACGATTTTTACATGCGTCCTGTGAATTTCATATTCATAACTATTACGGTCTCTGCAGAGTGATTTACCCTGCCACCAGAGTGCCACCCAGTAGCGTGGTTTATTTTTCCTTTTTAAGTGAGCCTCAGGGAGCCATGGGCAATCATCGTACCAAGTTTTATTTTAATCACACTTGCCGATGTGGAGATATAAGCTTCTTCATTTTAAAGAGCGCCACCTGGTGGCGATGGCCTGAAATTGTGCACGATGCCTAGTGAAGACATAAGGAACTATTGACCCAAGGTTGGTGTCAATCGGACATACCAATGTGGAGAAATGGTCCACTTCCTTTTATGACAAAAAATCAACAGAAAGTGCTAATTTTATAACGTCCTTATTTTTTTAACCCTTTAGGCGCCGGGTTTTATTTTGAAAAATACTAGATTTTGACATCTAAATTTCAGAAGGCTCTGATTTGAAAGTGGTTTGAGATAGAGACAAAAAGTAAATGAGACAAATATTGAGAATGACCTAAAGTTTATCTAGGGAGTAAATTTCCCCATCTAATTTGCATATTATGACGTCATATGGCGACGGCCATATTGGATTATATAATTTCCATGAAATACCTGATATTTTGAAAGAGAGTTGAACTTATTTCATCGGATTCACCCCCCTCCATCTATTTGTTATGTTGTCCACATATCAAATGTACAGGGAAAAGTAAATTGTAAGCCAACAGTCATAAACTAGAACTATTACTACCACAAAACTCATGTAAACAGTAGGCGTTTTTTATGATTTTTTACCCACTACCACCCCCCCAATTGGAGGACACATTTTCTTTTCTTTTTTATTCTCTTCTTCATTATTATTATTATTATTATTATTATTATTATTATTATTCTCATTATTATTATCATCATTATAATATGATAATAATAATAACAGTAGGCGTCTTTTAGCTGCAGAAGCCTAATCTGATCTATCCAGATAAAAGTTTGTAGTATTTGTAGAGTGTGGAACCTCTCATTGCAAGGCACAGTACAGAGACAATATGAACAATATTGAGACCCCACCACATAGCTCACATATGGACAGGTACACATCCGCATCGGATGACTGTGCCACTGTCGCGCATGGACGCACTGTGATCGGCGCGGTAGAAAGAGTGAACACTAACGCTGGTCCCAGCGCTATTCTCACCATCCCCGCTACTTCTCCCACATCCATTAGCTCCCTTACTGATACTACGAGTTTGTGTAGTACTCCCACCTATGTTAGGCAAAGGGTCGTGTGTTTGTGCTTGTGTGCTTTCCCCGCTCTGCCCGGCAGCGCCGGTGCAAAGACGCACCGTGACTATCACACTCACTAAACGACCGGCCGTCATCTCCCAAAGGTAGATTTTCCCCTTCAGAATCAGAGTCAGCAAATAGGAGACTCATCACTTCCCTAATCATTAACTTTTAGCTTGTCATTTTCGTTTATTTCGTCTCAATAACTCCTAAATCCAGCAATACCACTTCAGCATAAATAGCGCTGTGGCGCACTATTTCCGGTTTCTCGCCCAACAGTTTGGACGGGTCTTCCTCGAACATTTTGCATTGAAACATGACGTTTTTCTGAGCTAAGGTCTAAGTACGGGATGTCTGCCAACTAGTGGAGGGGAGTATGAATGAGATATAACACTATATTAGGAGAAAACAGCTGTTTGATTCAGTACCGCGTCCTGTCGCAATTTTGCGACTTTGGCGCTTAAAGGGTTAAATATCAATTTTAAATTACGTGAAAAGTTTTGTGTGAATCGGAGAAAAGCACATGGATGGAACACAAAAACGTAGTTTTTAGACATTTCGTGCCGTAGTGGAAAAAAAGATCTAGGCGGAAGTGGGCGTGGCCTATATAGGGAGATGCAGCTCCATTCACCGAACGCATGGATATAAGGTTTTTGAATGTGAGACAAACGATGGGGGAGTTATTAGCCTAAACCTACTTTTCTTAATAATAGCGCCACCTAGTGGCCTACCCCAAAGCGACCATAGAATTTCAATGCTTTCACCAGGCCTGACAAATTTGCCAAATAAAATGAACGCAAAGTATATGTTCAGGGGGTCGAAAACGCAGTCAATGTTCTGAATAATAATAATAAACATACTGAATAATAATAATAAACATAGCAAAAACAATAGGGACCTTCCAGTTTATACTGGCTCGGTCCCTAATAATAACTTTAGCATAAACAATAGGGACCTTCCAGTTCCCACTGGGTCGGTCCCTAAATAGAAATATTATAGATAGGTAGCTTCTTCAGTTACAATCAGCTACAGTCGGTGTTGGAGGATATTTTAGAGGGAATGAAATCTGGAGATTCTGAGAAAGTAGTGAAATTCTTAGTATGGTTGGCCATCCCTTTTTGTGTCTGTCATCGGGTATCCAAGTGTTGTAAAAACAAAATAATCTATTTCCTGAATGTCTGTAAAGTCAATTAAAATGTAAATACTGTAACAGTTTGCTTTTAAAAACAGCTGAAATTTGGGCTTATCAGTTACTGTCACTTGTGTGGGTGTTGTAGGGTTCTGTGTTGGGTATTTCAAAGCAAATATATGTAAATATTTAAATTTGATTTCTATTTCCTCCAGTCTCAAATGGTTTGCATAAACTCGTCATGCTGTAGTCAAACACTGCCAGCAAAAGTGGAGAGCAGAGAAAAACACAAGTCAAGAAAAGGCTTGACTTTTCTTGGTATTCTTCCTGAAAATCCCAGCCTGAAGCCACCTCCTCCCCCACCTCTCTGCTCCATTCAGCTTCCCACTGAGGAGCAAACTGCAGTGCTACCAGAGTTGTGTTGTGGTAGATCACTGCCAACTGGTAGACAGATACAGACAGTATCCTGTAATAGGTTTTTGACTTAAATACAGGTTACACAATGGCACTCAAGTTGTGTAGTCCAGAGGTCTTGTATACTGGGAGGTTAGAGAACAAAGAGAACCTGTGATTTCCTTTTGTTTCGTAGCCTGGCTAATTGCTGGGTTAAGCTAATGCTAGCAATCAAACAAGCTACTGTGCGTAGCAAGTGAACAGGAGAAAGTGAATAAAAGTGGAGCCCATGTGGATCAGGGGAAAACCAAGTGAACATGCTGTTCTGTAATATGGGAGACTGAATATAATGGTCTTCCTCCAAATAACGAGATCCACTGCTCAGCAACAGACGTTCAGTGGCACAGTACACACACCGAGCCGAGTGAGTAAGAGCTCTAGGGCCAGAATATTTTCACATCTCACTCTGTGAATTAAGAGTTTATTTTGATCAGTTTGACGACAGGGATTACAATAACGAGTTGATTTACCACAGCCCAGACCAGGACTCTGGAGACAATAAAGACAAGGCGGGGACAGGGTGGGACAGGTGTAGTACTCTAGTAGCTAGGGTAGAATCCATACATTAGTATGAGACATTAATCTCATTATTACTGATGTTTTGACAAGAAAATAATTATCAAAAGAGACCAATGAAAACTGCAATCCAGCCAAACACAGAGACACACTATAGTTAGCTGCTGTGATGTGTGGCTGGAGTGAAAACTGCTGTATATCTACGTCTCATCATTCAGATCTGTAGGTGCTCTTGAGCTCAGAGCCTAAGACCTCCCCCTCTATTTGGTCATCTCCCATTCCAGGCTCTCTCTGCCATCCCATCTCCCAGTCTTGGCTGGTGTGTCCTGTATTAGTCTCCACAGTCCTGTACCACAGGACTCTAACTGCCCATTGTCACCACTACAGCTACTACTTCCAAGTTAGCCATGCATTTCGCAGAGAGCCACAACACTGGAGCCAAAATGGATAGACTCCTGGGTCGGCCAGCTAAATGACATGCACGTGCATGCATCAGTTGAATTAATGGTTAAATTCAAACTGTGCTCTTCCCCCTCCCTCCACTTTGTTTTAATTTGATTTGCAAAGGTCAAATATTAAAAATGAGAAGTGAGGAAGAGATGCAATAACAGATGTGAAGCCTGTTGTCTAAGCTGGCACAGAGCTGCTTCATTTGGAATAAATTCTACAGTTAACCAGAGCTGGTTCCTGATTTTATATTGCTCTATTTCAGTGTAAACATGATGATTTTTTCTGAAGAGGAAGGAAAGAACAGATTTGTTATCAGTTCCAACAATTCCACTTGTTTGATAATCCATCACTTCTACATTATAACTCTTCATAGTTACAGAAAATGTATGTATTTACATGACATAGCCCCATGCATGACATTTTGCTTTTGAAACTGACCAGAGTGAATGCAATGCATTCCTAATCTGCCATCTTGCAGCCACAAAAATGGAAAGAGAAGAACAAGGAGTGTGGAGCTATTATTGTGGCAAAACTATTTACAAATGTGTGTGGAGAGTTGTGTAACTGTATCTCAATCTCTGTGTGTGTAATCAGATCTGTGAATGTGTAAAATAATCTGTAAATATATACTGAGATTTGTGAATGTGTACAGGAATCTGCAAATGTGTGATTACAATCCGTGTGTGCATAATCCCATTTGTAAATATGTAAAAAATCTACAAATCTGTATTCAGATTTGCAAGTGTAAGGATATTTGTACACGTGTGGACAAATCTGTAATTCAGTCAGGACCACTTTTGTCAAAATAACTTTTATTCCAAAGCAGAATGTTACATTTTGGCGGTATGGCTCTGTTCTGGGACCTCCTTGCCCTTCTACGTGCCTACGTGGAAAACCTTAAGGCAGGGAGAGCACACCTCCCTACCCTTACATGTGCATGCATGGAAAAGTTTAAGACAAGGAGAGCGGCAGCAGAGACCCCCCAGGGTACAGAACAGGGCAAGCATCAATGGCAATCATAAAATGACATTGGTTAATTAGATACAACATAAAAGGAAGAGCTGGGGTGGAGGTGGGTTGCAAAACAGCTTGTAGAGGAAGCAGCAAAGATAGGCAGGCTAAAGCAGCTTAAATAAGGTACCCTGAATGATATTTGCCAATTTGAAGGAATCAGCTGAGCTGTCAGCTGACTGTGTGTTTACGATTAGCTTTGATCAGCTGATATAGCTGGAATTGAAAGCTGAGCCTGACTTCGTGGCCTGCCTGCACTAAGGCTATGGTTAATATGTGTAGACATATCTGTAAGTGCTGACTTACATATTAATGACTGACATATTAGTATATGAAGTATTTGCTCAAATAAAGTTTTTGGGGCCAAGTACAAGAATTTCTGGGGCCAAGTACAAGAATTTGTACAAGTACAAGAATTTCGTTTTTTTCTGAGTTTAAGATCAGAAAATTGCAGCTCATCTAGGATTTTATGTCCTTAAGACATGTTTGTAATTTAGATAATTGATTAATTTCATCGCCTAGTGCTTGCTCATGGTGGTACTGTTGGGTCTCTGTAAATAATGTTTTAAAGAGTTGGGTCTAGACCTACTCTATTTGAAAAGTGTCCTGAGATAACTTCTGTTATGAATTGGCGCTATACAAATAAAATTGAATTGAAAAATTGAAAAAAACCTTAGAGACTCACTGTCTAAAGATATAGTTACTCTAGATGGCATTACCTTGGCCTCTAGCACCTCTGTCAGGAATCTTGGAGTTATCTTTGATCAGGATTTGTCATTTAATTCCCACAAATAAGACACATCCTATCACAGACAGATGCAGAAAAAACTAATCCATGCATTTGTTACTTCTAGGCCGGATTACTGCAACTCTTTATTATCAGGTAGCCCCAATAAGTCCATTAAAACGCTCCAATTAATTCAAAAACGCTGCGGCACGAGTACTGACAGGAACTAGACAAAGAGATCACATCTCTCCTGTACTAGCTTCTCTACAAGGGCTCCCTGTAAAATTTAGAATAGAATTTAAAATTCTCCACCTACAAAGCTCTTCATGGTCAGGCCACTTCATATCTTAAAGAGCTCATAGTACCCTATTACCCCATTAGAACACTACGTTCTTTGAATGCAGGGCTACTTGTGGTTCCTATAGTCTCTAAAAGTAGAACAGGAGCCAGAGCCTTCAGTTACCAAGCTCCTCTCCTGTGGAACCAGCTTCCAGTTGTGGTTCAGGAGGCAGACACCCTCTCCGCATTTAAGAGTAGGCTTAAGACATTCCTCTTTGATAAAGCTTATAGTTAGGGCTGGATCAGGTAAGTCCTGAACCATCCCTTAGTTATGCTGCTATAGGCCTAGACTATCGGGGGATTTCCCAAGGTGCACTGAGCTCCTCTCTTCCTCTCTCTTTCTGGACTCATTCATGTTCCATTAATGCATGTTACTAACATCACTTCTTCCCTGGAGTTCTTGTGCTTTCTCGTCTTGCAGGTTCTCATCGATCCTGGTGGAGCCTCCTGCCATGGTCCTGCTTGACTGCCATTGCCAATACTGTTGTTGCTGTGCACCTGTCTGTCTTTCTGTGTCTCTCTCTCTCTCTCTCTCTCTTTCTGTCTCTGTCTCTCTCTCTCGCTCTCTCTCACCCCAACTGGTCAAGACAGACGACCACCCACCTAGAGCCGAAGGATCTGTCCTAGGTTTCTACCTTTTAACAGGCAGTTTTTCCTTGCCCTTGTTTCCAAGTGCTTGCTCATGGTGGTACTGTTAGGTCTCTGTAAATAATGTTATAAGGAGTTCGGTCTAGACTTGCTCTATTTGAAAAGTGTCCTGAGATAACTTTTGTTATGAATTGGCGCTATACAAATAAAACTGAATCGAATTGAATTGAATTAATGTCCAAACAAATACATGTGCCGCTGTGTGTATGTAATGCACCCAATATTGGAAACAAATATCCAACATGAATTCTATTCACAATCATCCACCACTGCAACTCCAGACAATCTGAACTAAACCACATGAGCTGTGTCATTTTAGCACTGGTTTACTGATAAATCAGATGGCTGCCACTCTAGGTGACTGCCTAGTTTGATTAAATATTGGTAAGATTTGTTTTGGGGTTTTTTTTTGTGAAAAAACAATCTTTGGGCTAAACTTATGAGTTACTTTGAATAAACGCCATGTGCATGTTTGTGCCTGCTGTGGGAAATAAACAGGATTTGGGGGTAATGAAATAGATGTGCCCCTGGTCAAAGGGTTGAGTTTTATGATAGGAAGAGCCAGGGGGAAGTCACAGATCAAAGGACCATTTGGTGAGAGAGACCTGGATTTACAGGAGTAACATTTGCAAGACACAGGGGGTTTCATTGTTTGTGATGTAATGAGATGTACTGAAATGTATATAAGGGAGAGCATTTTGGAAGTCGGGAGAGAACATTCACGATGGGACCTTCTCTCCATGCTGCATGAATTAAAGTGACTTGATTATCACACCGGCTTGAAAGTTCTTCAGAGACTTAGCACCTCTCAACTTTGGGAAGAATTTCCACGACACCTGCCACTGTTATACTTTATCTGCACAGAAGCCTTGTGCTTGAATAGAAGATGAGACTAGATTATGGAGCAACTTGCAACATACATTTGCTTATTAATAAAGGAAATAACAGGACTTTAGGCAGCGTAAGTGTGGCTTGTTTAAATTAGAAACTTTGTAATGACAACTCATGGGCTTTTTTTTAACCTGCAAATTCAGAGCAAATATCTCTGTGAGTGGCAGGAAGAGAAAAAAGATTTAAATTAAAAAATAAAATCCCAAGTCCCCAAGGCCTTGGTTTCCTTATTCTCCCAGAGACAGCCTGGTCAAATGGAGTGGATAATAAATTGGATTACTCTTTCAGTAGGAAGTCAATCTCTTGGCCCTGTGTTGGAGTCCCAGTAATGATCATTAAACAGTGAGAGGTCTGCAGCTGCAGCAAGGGCTGGGGATCTGAAACGGAGGAGAAACAATTTTAATTCAATGTGTAGGGTCAAAGTAGACCTTTGAATATGAACTTATTGTTCATTTAGCAGGGTTAATGGGACTCTTATTGTGACGGGGCACTTCCTGTCACCTCATTCAGCCACTTCCTGTGGCCATAACCTGATGTAGCTTGATGACGCACAATGTCCAATTGATAAAACTCCTGGCACAGCGTTTTTCTCTCGCTCTCTTCGCTCACCTCTCTCTCAAAGGGCACCAAATTCAGCTTTAACCTCAGCACACATGAGGAGAGGGAAATCAAACCCTCCCGCTCCTCCATGCTCTTTGTCTCTTACCAACATGTGTTTCATGCTCAGCTGAAACATCTGGTCAGAGGACACACCTATTCTGCCACGCAACCCCCAATGCGCACACAGACACACACCCACCTTTTCCCTCTAACTTAGTTGATTTAAGTTAGATTGTATATAGTGTATTTTCCTCTGTTTGCTTTTATTATCCCTTTAATAAATGCTTGTGTTTATACATGCTAGCCTATTTCATTTCGTATGAATACAGAACTCCAAATCCTTCCACTTTAACTATTAATAGTGATTTTGGTTATATAGTTATTAATTATTAATCCAATTTCTAAATTAATAGTTTAGTGTTTTTTAATGAGACTGATCAATCAGTTATTGGCTATCGTTTCCCTTATTTAAGGGTGCTGCCCCGAGGAACTTTAATATATAATATCGCTTCCCTCTGTGTCTCCAGCAAATCCCGTAGCCAGCTGCTGCTACTCCAACTAATAACTATCAGTGTGTTGGTCTTAATGACCATTCATTCATTTTGTGTTTCTTGGTAAGACTTTCTTTGGCTATTTACAGTGCGTTAACGCCATCTATTGGCCACTTGCAGTAACGGCAGGTTTTGGTGTATGGTTTCTATTTCCGATGGTACTCTCGTTTTGAACGAGTTTTGTGTTCAGTCTTCCAGACCAAGTTGCGCTCTGTGTTGTGTCAATTCCTCTTACAAGTTTCTTCAAACCCCGCACAGTCGTGTTTCCCACGGGGGCAATGCCGGTGAGTAACGCTGTGTGTAATATAAGGTGTTTTATATTAGCCGTTTTCTTAAGGAAATGAATGTGTTGCTACGAAGTGTAGATTCCTTTGTTTTCCATGTAATAGCGGCTCACGCTTAGTAGAAAACGATGTATGTGTTGCATTTGGATTTGGAAATGATTGGAAAAAGGCAATATGAGCTAAAAGGTACTTTTATTTGTGTTTAAAGTTTTACAGCTTGTTTTTGCACTGCCGTGTGTAAAATAAAGGAGAGGAGAAAAGACCTCGGGATAAAGCAGCATCTCTCTTCTTTGTTCACCTCACCTGGCTGTTTATACGCGCTGGATAACTAAATACGCAAACGTTTAGCGAGGCCAGTACAGTAAAACGGCAAACCCTCGCCTGTCAAGAAGAAGACAGAACTTCAACTGCATGTGACTTGCCGAGACGTGTCCCCTGCTCCATAAGACATGGATTCTCCGACCGAAATGCAACTTCCCTCTGGTGTGACTGAAGTAGAAGCCCGTGACTGGGAGGTGAGATCAGAGCTACTTGCATCAGGCCCTGTTCGTACGCCGTCTCAACACGGATCAACATGCAGCTCTCGAAGGAGCACCGTGCTAGCAACCGCTAAAGCCAAAGCTCAAGCAGCAAGAACCAAAGCAGCCTTTTCTGAAAGGGAAATGGCACTGAAACTTCAGAAAGCTGAATCAGAACTACAAAGTGCCAAAGCAGAAGCCGAATTAGAGGCATTGCGGTGTAGAAAAGAAATGGAGGCTGCAATAGCTGAAGCAGCAGCTCTTCAAGCAGAATTAGATGACGACAACAGCCTCGGGGAACCGGGGGTCAGAACCGAACCAAAGGTATTTCTCTGCATGCAACGTGCCACCGCAGAGAGACATAAAGCAAGAAAGCTATAATATTTCGCCCAACCTGCATAGCCACCTGCCTCCACCAGCATGTCCTCCAACGCAGCCAGCCATAAGACCTCCAGCACAGCATCCAGTGACATCGCCTGCACAGCTACCGACACATCCACCAGCAGAGTCCCTGAGACCGACACCAGCTCCAAGACAGTTGCCACTGCCGTCACAGGTACCACTACAGCCACAGCAGCCATCCATGCCACCTGCTAGTCCGTATTACATGCCACTCCAAGCCAGCAACCAAGCATGGCAGAGAGGAAAAGACTATGGGCTACCCAGTCCTGCTCCACACCCTACCTCGTCTCGTCACACGCCTGCCCAAGATGGACACAGCTCCCCGACTGCTGACCTGGCGAAGCTCATCGCTAGAAACCAGATCGTCTCCACAGGGCTGACGCAGTTCGACGATAAGGCAGAGAATTACTGGGCATGGAAAGCTTCATTCTGCAATACCATAGACAATATAGGCTTGTCGGTAGCAGAAGAGACTGACCTTCTGATTAAATGGCTCGGCAAAGAGTCGTCCGAGCAAGCACGCAGGCTCAGAGCAGCCTACATCAGAGACCCCCAGGGTGGCCTCCAAGCCATCTGGCAGCGCATTGAAGAGTGCTATGGCACCCCTGAAGCCATCGAAGGGGCGCTGTTTGCCAGGCTGGAAAGCTTCCCGAAAATCTCCAACAAAGAGCCGGCCAAGCTACGTGACTTAGCCGACCTGCTACAGGAACTGTACGCAGCAAAGCAGGATGGATTTCTTCCAGGACTAACTTACCTTGACACTGCTAGGGGAGTAGCCCCAATTGTAGAAAAGCTCCCGTATAATCTACAGGAGAAGTGGATGTCCTACGGCTCTCAGATAAAGCAACAGCAACAGATTCCCTTTCCCCCATTCAGTGTGTTCGTCAACTTCATCCAGAACCAAGCCAAAGCAAGAAACGATCCCAGTTTCAGAATCACCATGCCACCTCTGCCTGCCATAAATAGAGACAAACCCAAAGGCATCCAGAGTAGAATCAACCAGCCTGTAGCAGTCCACAAGACTCAAGTCGCCGAGTCCAACCAGAAAGGTGAGCCTGAAGCGGACTCTCTAGATCTCACCAAGCAATGCCCAATCCACAAAAAACCCCATTCATTAGGAGCATGTAGGAGCTTTAGAGACAAACTGCTAGCTGACCGTAAGCAATATCTCAGAGACAATTCCATCTGCTACCGCTGTTGTGCTTCAACCACACACATTGCAAAAAACTGTGACAAAACCATAACATGTGCAGAATGTCAGAGCATCAAGCACGTCGAAGCCCTCCACCCAGGTCCATCACCATGGAAAGCAAAGCCACCCCCACCTACGTCAGAGAACGGCAGGGAGGGCAGTGAGAACCAGCAGCTTCCAGAGACAGTCTCCTCCAAGTGCACTGAGGTATGCGGTGAGGGGATGAGTGCTAGAGGTTGCTCCAAAATATGCTTAGTTAGTGTCTACCCACAAGGCCAGAGAGAAGCAGCAACCAGAGTATATGCTATCATTGACGAGCAAAGTAATAAATCCCTTGCACGTTCAGAATTCTTTGAGATGTTCAGCGACAATAGCACTCCATCTTCGTACACGCTCAAGACGTGTGCGGGCAGCATAGAGACTTCTGGAAGGAGAGCCTGTGGCTACATGCTGGAGTCACTGGATGAGAAGACCTGCGTCCCTCTCCCTGTCCTCATTGAATGCAATGAACTCCCGAACAACAGGTCTGAGATCCCAACACCTAGTGCAGCTTTGCATCACCCTCACCTGAGATGCTTAGCCAGTGAGATTCCCCCCTTAGACTCCAGTGCCCAGATACTGCTGTTGCTAGGGAGAGACATTTTGAGTATACACAAGATCAGAAAACAGATCAACGGCCCCGACAATGCCCCATTCGCTCAAAAGCTAGATATAGGCTGGGTGGTGATCGGAGATGTGTGCCTCGGCACAGCGCACCGCCCCTCCTCAGTCACTTCCCTCAAAACATGTGTCTTGGGAGATGGCCGCCCCAGCTACCTCACACCCTGCTCCAGTCACCTGCGTGTGAAAGACCCTCCACACAGCCACTCAATCCTTCATGATCTTCCATCTCAGCAAGCCGCTGCCCACACTGCTCCTCTGCTGCACAGGGACGACCTGGAGTCCTCCGTCTTCCACTGCACCGACAAAGATCACCAACCTGCTCCATCCATCGACGACCTCAACTTCCTGAAGATCATGGATACTGAGGTATGTCAAGATAGCACTCAAAGCTGGGTCGCACCCCTACCTTTTCGGACTCCGAGAGAACGTCTGCCAAACAACAGAGACTATGCCATGAAAAGACTCAAGTCAGTCTGCCACACACTAGAGAAGAAACCTGCCATGAAAGAACATTACATGCAGTTCATGCAAAAGATGATTGACAGTCAGCATGCAGAGATTGCCCCAGTCCTCCGAGAAGGACAAGAAAGCTGGTATTTGCCATCCTTCGGCATCTACCATCCCAAGAAACCCGAACAGATTCGAATAGTGTTCGATTCAAGTGCTCAGTATGAAGGGATTTCACTGAACAATGTCCTGCTCAAAGGCCCAGATCTGAAAAATGACCTGTTAGGCGTCCTCATCAGGTTCAGAAAAGAGAAAATTGCTGTGACTGCAGATATTCAACACATGTTTTACTGCTTTGTAGTCAAGGAGGAGCACAGAGACTACCTGAGGTTTCTGTGGTTCCGCGACAACAACTGGGACAGTGACATTGTGGACTACAGAATGCGTGTGCATGTGTTTGGCAACACACCGTCTCCTGCCGTAGCAATCTACTGCCTCAGGAGAGCAGCGAAAGAAGCAGAATCTGAATTTGGCTCTGATGTCAGAGCATTCATTGAGAGAGACTTTTATGTTGACGATGCTCTTAAAGGGGCATTTCAAAACTTTTAATCATTTTATTATGTACATTTGGGAAACGAGGGCCTTAGCAGGCAAAGTTTGAAAAAAAGACTCAGTCATGTTTTTGGGCAGTAGAATATAGAAAACTGACAGAGTTCCCTTACTACTCCCGTTGGTAAAAAAAATGCACAGGAAGAACATGCAAAACTCACCCGTCCAGAAATCGAGTCCAGTGGATTAATTTTATTTACAATGGAAATGTCCAGAGTTGGCAAAAGCTGTTGGTGTGCAACACTTCACCAGTGACTGTTTAAGACTCGGTCAGTCAGTGATAAAATGTTGCGATAAGGGCAGTCAACTATCTGCAAGAGGCAAAGAAACTGTAAGTATTTTAAAATTTATGCTGTTTTCATTGTGTGTAATGTTAGCTAATGCTAACAGCTTTTAGCGCGGACGAGTGAAGCTAACGAGTTATTGTTTGTTAGATGTGTAAATGAAACTTATATGGTGAGGTTAATTAACCACTGGTAGATGTCTATATTTTCCTGCTGCAAATTTTTATAGAGACTTACACAAGTTTAGCCATTAATTACCGGTAAATCCCCCCGGGCCGCCGTTGTTGCAGGGGGACTTACTGTTGTGAGCTTGGGGTTTAAGCACAACAGCTTTATTTTCGTTGTATTTGTAAATGTGCATGCTTTCAGAAGTAACTGTTACTATGTTTGTGTGTGTCGCTCTAAATAAGAATACGTAACGAGAACAACAAATCAAAGTTTTCTGGCATGCACCAGCTGTTTCCTTGTTAACTACAGACATTTAGACAGGAATAGTTAAGTAACGTTAAGTAACTATGTTAGTTACGATGCATCGGTACAAGGATGTTATTGTCGCCGCGACACAAAAACGGAATATAAACAAGGTCAGCATAGAATACGGGTACTATAATGTGATATCTAAACGAGACAGTTAGGTATTACGACTACAAGAACATGAGGCTAGAACTAACGATATAGCGACTGTGTTCATCATGGTTGATGATTCTTAAAACTTAGACAAGTACAGTGTCTGTTTAAACGAATAGCTAAATAACAGGACCTTATTGTTCAATGAAAACTAGTAGAGCATGACAGTCATTGTTAATCCGGATAAATCACAAAACAAATAATCAACAAGAACAGTTATTTGCTTTACGTATTTCGAGTATAAATATCACTGCTCTTGTGTTTAGGAAGCACATCGGCGCTGAAGGGTACATTTGATGAGCAGACAAACAACACGCCATTTGGAACCAGCTTTCAAGAAGCTCAACCTCATTTAGTACAGGTTAGTGACAAGTACTTATCATGTGATTTCTTGTTGTGTTCTGTTAATAGTAAAATATGATTGCTATCATTTTAGTTCGCATAAACAATAACATCATCTGTCGTTTTAAGGCAGAAACTGTTTCCGACATGTTGGTGTTAAGCTCTTAATCAACACCTATAAAGAAAGTAAGGAAGGAGGAGGAGGAAAGGAGACCCTTAGAAGGCAGTTCTGTGCGTAGGACAATGATTCAACATGACAACCAACCACGAGAAATTACGTAGTAAACATTTAACAATCATTGTGTTACATCCTACTATTGTAGCTTACTAGGACGATCTTGACATTTCTGTCAATGTTTGTGTTTATTGCAGATGGATCTACGCCTTCAAGACTCAACTAATGTTATGAGAACTGCTATGAGCTGTTTCAGGGGCCCTGTGTGTCAGGGAATGTGACATGCAGAAAAAATGGCACGTTTCTCGAGAACAGCGCGCATTGAGTTCAAGAAGGGAAGCAGCCTTTGACGGGACGTGTACGCCACTGGTGCCTTTTCTTTAAGCGAAAAGGTATGTATTTACACTAAACTATGAATAAAAAGGAATATAGCATAATGACAAATTTATATACACAATGTGTATTTGAAAAGTGATTACTGGGTGCGCGTCGTTTCTAAGATCTTCAAAATCTTAACCATGTAAAGACCCGCGATTGTACACAGGTGGAAGACGGCAAGACCAATTGACAGCTCAGACAAAATTGTCCGTGTGACGAAGACTCACCAGGTATGTAATACTTAAATAATCTTTTATATATATATAAATAAAACACAAAAATACTATTAATGTATATATAAAAATAATTACTTACTTAATTAAGTCAAATAGACAGAGGACACACTTTATTTACACGGTTAAGTGCATATAATCTGTAATTTACAGTGAGCTATACAATAATACATTTTATTGCTTTCTAAATAATAGAGTAATGAGGTTGAAGCTAAAGAAAAAGGCAAGAGGACCCTGGAGGAACGTGTTACAAGAAGATAACGACGTACAAAAAAGTTGAAATACAATTATAAAAAAAGTATTACGTTTATGTAATATAAGTTATTAAAATGTCTTTTTTTTTTTTTTTTTTTTTTTTTTTTTTTTTTTTTTTTTTTTTTTTTTTTTTTTTTTTTTTTTTTTGGTTTTGGGGGGGGTTTTTTTTTTTTTTTTTTTTAACATTAGGACACCAGGGAACTAGATTAACTTGTTGAAATAAGTATAATATGACTCCTTAAGTCGTTTGCAACAGAGTCCGAGGCCATAAGCGTGGTGAAGAGGGCACAGGAGTCGCTCTCCCACAACAGCCTCCGGTTGCACAAGATCACGTCAAACAGTGCAGCTGTCATGGCTGAATTCCCCCCGAAGACCGTGCAAGCAGCATCAAAGACCTGGACTTTGCCACTGATAACGTCCCCATGCAGCGCAGCCTGGGTATCAGCTGGAACATAGTCACAGACACATTCACCTTTCAAGTACAGCGAGATGACAAGCCTTTCACACGCAGAGGCGTGCTCTCAACCATAAACAGCATCTTCGACCCGCTCGGTTTTCTCTCACCCGTCACCATACAGGGGAGATCGTTGCTGAGAGAGCTGACCATGGAAAACGGTGAATGGGACTCGCCGTTACCTGGACACCTCCAAGCAGAGTGGGTGAGATGGAAGTCCTCCCTACAATGCCTTCAAGACATACAGATCCCCCGCTGCTACACATCTCTCTCCACCTCTGCAGCAAGCGCGAGAGAGTTGTGTGTGTTTGCGGATGCTTCAACCAAAGCAATCGCAGCAGTTGCCTACCTGAAGGTGACCGATGAAGATGAACGCTCCGAAATTGGATTCGTGCTTGGCAAAGCAAAGCTGGCACGAGACAATCCAGACTCGAACTCTGCGCAGCAGTCCTTGCTGTTGAGATAGCTGAGACTGTTGTGAGTAGCATGGTCTCACACATGAACTCTGTCACTTTCTATTCTGACAGCAAAGTCGTGTTAGGTTATATTAACAATGAGCAGAGAAGATTTTATGTTTATGTAAGCAATAGGGTCCAACGCATCAGACAAGCAACATCACCCCAACAGTGGAAGTATGTCCCCACAGAGCTCAACCCAGCCGATCATGGCTCCAGATCAGTTGCAGCTGCATCATTGAGAGACACCAATTGGCTGACCAGACCCGCCTTCCTTTCTGGTAAGCCTCCAGCTGATCATCCGTCACTGTTTGATCTAGTTGACCCAGAGTTAGACTCTGAGATCAGACCTCAGGTCGCAGTACTAGTCACTGAAACCACACAGCTCAGCTTAGGAACTGAGCGCTTCGAGCGTTTCTCAAAGTGGACTTCTGTGTTAAGAGCACTTGCGGTCTTGATTCACATAGCACAGTGTTTCAGGCAAACGGACAAAGACAACATATGCAGAGGGTGGCATACCTGTAAGAAAGCAATCACGCCAGAGAACCTGGAAAAAGCAAAGAAACTACTGATCAAGAACATGCAACAGGAAAGATATCCTAGTGAATTTAGCAACATTCAGAGTAAGTCAGACATTCCAAAACGGAACAACATTGCAAAGCTGCGCCCAGTGGTTGACAGCTGCGGACTTCTCAGAGTGGGAGGACGCATCACACAGTCTGGCCTTGAGATAAACCGCACCAATCCTCTCATCGTCCCAGCTCAGCATCACCTAACGACTCTCCTTGTGCGCCACCATCATGAGCAGGTAAAACACCAGGGCAGACACTTCACAGAGGGGGCCATCAGGGACGCTGGACTGTGGCTGGTGGGCGGAAAGAGGTGTATCAGAGGCACCCTGTCCCGGTGTGTCACCTGCAGGAGACTGCGTGGCAAACAAGAGCATCAGCTGATGGCAGATCTGCCTGCAGACCGGCTACAAGCTGCCCCACCGTTCACGTACGTCGGCCTGGATGTGTTTGGTCCATGGGAGGTCATCAGCCGCCGGACGAGAGGTGGACAAGCAAACAGCAAAAGGTGGGCAGTAATGTTCACCTGTCTGTGTGTGCGTGCTGTACACATTGAAGTGATAGAGACACTGAGTGTATCTAGTTTCATAAATGCTCTACGGAGATTTTTCTCCATCAGAGGCCCTGCTGCACAGATTAGGTCTGACAGAGGCACTAACTTTACTGGTGCGTCAAAAGAACTGAATCTGGAAGACGACGCAGACATGCAACGTTACCTACAAGACCAGCAATGCACATGGATTTTCAACCCCCCGCACGCCTCCCATATGGGAGGGGCCTGGGAGCGACTCATCGGAGTGGCCCGTCGCATCCTAGACTCCATGTTCTTGCAGCAACGCTTCTCTTCATTGACCCACGAGGTCCTCGTCACACTCATGGCAGAGGTTTGTGCAGTCATGAATGCGAGACCCCTGCTGCCTGTGTCAACTGACCCCGAGAACCCCCTCATACTCACCCCCTCCATGCTTCTGACGCAAAAGACAGGAGCCCCATCATCGCCTCCACCTGACTTTGGCAAGGCAGAGATCATTCGTCACCAGTGGAAGCTGGTACAATATCTCGCAGAGACATTTTGGCACAAATGGCAACGTGAATACCTGAGCACCCTGCAAAGTCGGGCCAAGTGGCAGGAAAAAAGGCCTAACTTGCAGGAAGGAGACATCATCTTGATGAAAGACAATGCAGTGCCAAGGAACCACTGGCCGATGGCAGTGGTCATCAAAACTTATCCCAGCAGAGACAATGTTGTCAGGACTGTAGATATCAGAGTGGTCCGCCAAGGCACTCCTAAAATGTACAAAAGACCAGTAACTGAACTTGTCTTACTTTTCTCTCCTAAACAGGATGTTACTTGTGTTTAAGTAAAGTGTGTGCATCTAAAAAGTAATAGGTGTGGTATCCTTAAGATACCAGGCAGGGAGTGTGTTGGTCTTAATGACCATTCATTCATTTTGTGTTTCTTGGTAAGACTTTCTTTGGCTATTTACAGTGCGTTAACGCCATCTATTGGCCACTTGCAGTAACGGCAGGTTTTGGTGTATGGTTTCTATTCCCGATGGTACTCTCGTTTTGAACGAGTTTTGTGTTCAGTCTTCCAGACCAAGTTGCGCTCTGTGTTGTGTCAATTCCTCTTACAAGTTTCTTCAAACCCCCGCACAGTCGTGTTTCCCACGGGGGCAATGCCGGTGAGTAACGCTGTGTGTAATATAAGGTGTTTTATATTAGCCGTTTTCTTAAGGAAATGAATGTGTTGCTACGAAGTGTAGATTCCTTTGTTTTCCATGTAATAGCGGCTCACGCTTAGTAGAAAACGATGTATGTGTTGCATTTGGATTTGGAAATGATTGGAAAAAGGCAATATGAGCTAAAAGGTACTTTTATTTGTGTTTACAGTTTTACAGCTTGTTTTTGCACTGCCGTGTGTAAAATAAAGGAGAGGAGAAAAAGACCTCGGGATAAAGCAGCATCTCTCTTCTTTGTTCACCTCACCTGGCTGTTTATACGCGCTGGATAACTAAATACGCAAACGTTTAGCGAGGCCAGTACAATCAGTATCAGGCTCAATGAAAATCAGAGCTATAGTTTGTGCAGTGGAAAGTCCAATGTTTAAGAGCTCATGTCTGGTATATGTGACCAGGGAAAGAGAGCAGAAAACAGAACAAATAAACAAAAACACAAACAGTACTAGAGAGCGCAGTAGTGAGGCAACCGTCCGTAGCACCATCTTGATCAGAAAACAACATGGAAACATTCTCAACTGTTTTTCTTAAAAGATAAAAACCACCTCAAGCGATTTTAAATGTTCTTTTTTAACTCAAGTCTAGTTTTTTTCAGACTTTCTATGAACCATATCTAATGCGATATGACAAAATGAACATGATTAATGTTAGCTGGCTACCAGCTACTGCTGGTGATCCTTTGGCTCACTTCCATTTCTTTAAAACACTGTGCACCAACTGTTTGAAGTGAGATAGTTTCCAGCTCTACAACTGTTTTTCACACAGGGTTGATAGTCAGCAATCAGCAGCAACAGTTTTAGCCAACATGAGCTTTAGGAAACAAAAAAGCAGAGACAACACCAGCTGGAACCAATGAAGCTGCAAACAGTTTAATATAAACAGTGCATATTTGTTTTGGAATTTCGTACAGAAATACAAATTCTTTTTTTTTGTTCTTTAACAAAGCAGTCGAGCCAAAATTTTTATATAAGGCCAGTGGGAAGAATCTGTCTATGTTTTTTGACAAGGCAGCAACAACTAATTTTAAATTAAATTAAATACAACCTGAACTATAAAACATATTTAGGAATGATCTGTCAACATTGATGCTGGTAAGCGGACCTTGAGTTAAGATATATTGTTTTTCCAAACTATTGTTTCCGAGGCCATAAATAAACTTTCATGCTCAGTCAAGGAGTCATAATAAGAAGTGACATAATAACAAAAGATGAACTGAGAAAAACGGCTTTCGCTGATGAAGACCATTAAATGGATTTGATGTTGGTTCTTCTCTGATTGCTCTGACATAAAAACATTCTTTTCTGCATAAGAATTTGAATTCCTTTAGTATTTTAGTGACTTCATTAAAAAGAAACGTTTTCACTTTTTAAAATATTCACGTTTTTCATGTGCCTCAGGACAGTTAAACTTATATGCTTGTAAATGTGAACCAGCCAAGATAGACCTAATGTCTGATTTAAGGATGTGACCAGAATGGTAGTAAACAAAGTCAGACAACTGACTTTTTTAAATAAATACACGTGTTGTTATTGCAGCTAAAGGATTGTCACATTCTGATAAGCCCTCAGCAGTGCTAGACTATGTGATTTGTGAGTTTTGTCAGAAGTGGTTTAATATATGCATGATTGACTGACTGTTCTTTGGTTGACATTGTGCGTTAAAGAGTTACTTAACAGTAAATCCAGTCAATTTACTGAGTGGATTATGTGTCCTCTCACCTTATTATACTATCAACTGATCCTGTTCCCAGTAGTTAGAGTCACTGTAACAGTAGATATTTGCCTTTTTCTAGAGAAAGTATAATAATGGTGTCATGTAGACCAGGACCAACCGGACCATACCATTGTAAGACGTATTCCCAAACCCCAGTCTGATGAACTAAAGTACCGCTTCATAGGGCTGTGTGTTAACAAGAATACAGTGATACGATATGTATCATGATTTAGGGGTTATGATTCAATATATATTGTGATATATCATAATACTGTAAGGAAGGTAATATTTTGCAATCTTTTAAAATCAAATTTTAGGAAAACTTATATGCAAGTAAGTAAGTGAGTAAGTAAGTACATTTAATTGATAAAGCATATTTAAACACAGTATAAACTGACCAAAGTGCTGTATAGTGGATAACTAAAAAGAAAAATAATACAGAAAAACACATTGGACCAATAGTCAATAATTCTATAAAACATGAATAAAAGGAAACCTTCAATATTAGGGCACACAACACAGAAATACATAGGATGAGCAGGAGTACAGGGTTAGGGAACAAGGAAGGCCAGGGAGTAAAAGTGGGTTTTTAGCCTGGATTTAAAGGCAGAAATGGAGGGGGCAGATCTAATATCCAGGGGGAGCTGGTTCCACAGAGGTGGAGCAGCAACTGCAAAAGCTCTATCACCCCTCTGTTTGAGCCGTGAGCGCGGTACATGCAAAAGCCCTTTATTTGAGGATCTCAGGGACCTTTGAACAGAGTAGGGCTGTACAAGGTCAGCGATGTATATTGGGGCCAGCCCATTTAGTGCCCTAAAAACAAATGATAAAACTTTGAACTGAATCCTAAAATGAACTGGGAGCCAATGCAAGGAGGCCAGAATGGGGGTGATGTGCTCACGCCTCCTGGTGCCAGTTAGAAGACGCGCAGCTGCGTTTTGGACCAGCTGCAGACGTCTAAGTAAGGACTGGGGGAGGCCAAAGTAGAGGGAATTGCAATAATCCAGCCGTGATGTAATAAAGGCATGGATAATTTTCTCAAGGTCATTGTGAGATAGGAAAGATTTGAGGCGGGAGATCATTCTGAGCGGGTAAAAACTATTTTTGACAACAGAGCTAATCTGTTTGTCAAAGCAGAGTTCGGAGTCGAGAATGACACCCAGGTTTCTGGCATAGGGTTTCTGACAGATGGGGTGAGCTGACCTAAGTTTTGTACTACAGTGCATCTTGACCAACAGACCAGAAGAGATTGCATGGAGTCCCTAGATTTTAGAGGCAGTACAGCTGTGAGTCATCCGCATAGAGGTAAAAAGAGATGTTATGCTTTCTTATAATGTCACCCAATGGGAGCATATACAGGCTGAAGAGCATAGGACCCAAGATGGACCCCTGAGGGACCCCATATGAAACAGGAGCAGATGATGAGGAGAACTGACCAATAGAGAAAGTCCTATGTTTGAGATAGGAGCGGAACCAGAGTAGTGCAGTCTCCCTAATGCCCACTTGCTGATCAAGGCGGGTGAGGAGGATGTTGTGATCAACGGTGTCGAAGGCGGCACTAAGATCCGGTAATATGAGGATGGCATTATCACCTGAGTCTAGTGTGAGAAGCAAATCATTAGTTACTGAAGTAGGGCTGTTTCGGTGCTAGGAAGGGGTCTGAAACCTGACTGAAAAAGTTCTAGTAGGCTGTGAGTGGTCAGAAAAGGAATCAGCTGTGACAGAACAGCTTTTTCCAGAACTTTAGAAATAAAAGGAAGCTTGGAGTTTTTTAGGCAGTTGGTATGAAGGTTGTGTTTTTTAAGCAAGGGTTGGACATCCTCATGCTTATACTATAAAGAACAAATAAGAAATAAGGAAATGTGGAGTGGCACTTTTGAACTGTTCATAAAAACTACAAGATTGACCTCCTTCCGAAAAGCAAGCTGAGAAAGATAAAGGAGAAGGAACTAAAATCACAGTTGTCTGGACATCAGTCATTTTTCTCACAGCTGACCTCAAAAGCGAAAGCAGCCACCGAAGCATCGTTCCGGGTGAGTCACTCCGTCATTAATCACAAGAAGTCCTTCCAAGATGGAGAGATGATAAAGAGGCAATTGTTTAAAGCAGCTGACTCGTTGTTTCAGGACTTTCAATTCAATTTTATTTGTATAGCGCCAATTCATAACAGAATTTATCTCAGGACAATTTTCAAATAGAGCAGGTCTAGACCGAACTCTTTATAACATAATTTACAGAGACCCAACAATTCCCACCATGAGCAAGCACTTGGCGACGGCGGCAAGGAAAAACTTCCTTTTAAGAGGCAGAAACCTAGGACAGACCCCTTGGCTTTAGGTGGTTGGTTGTCTGCCTCGACCAGTTGGGGGGAGAGAGAGAGAGAGAGAGAGAGAGAGAGAGAGAGAGAGAGAGAGAGAGACACAGACAGACAGACAGACAGAGACAGAGTCGCACAGCAACAACAGTAGCAACAACTACATTAATAGTAGTGACTGATGATGATGAACATGAAGAAGATGACGACGACGACGACAACAACAACGATGGGGGACAATGAGCAGTGATTATAGTAATAATAGTAATAATTAAAGCTGTAAGCAGCATTGAACAGGACCTCGAAGCCGGCACGTGTCGGGGTGTGCTGCGGCCACGTCACGTGCCGGCGTAACACATGCGGCCCACAACATGAACATTTCACGTAAATCAGATCAAAATCGCTATGCAGCGCTTACTTCCTGTTGCCAGTAGATGGCGCTCTCACAATATCTGAATATTGTCACGTAGATGTGTTCAGGGCGGGACTCTTATCAGACATGTCAAATTTCATTGAGATCAGATAATGTACACTAAAGTTATGAGGATGTGTTCAAGGTGAGACTGTTACAGAATATATGAAGTCTATTGGAGATTGGACATTGCACACTGAAGTTATGAGTACTGTTTTACGGCGAATCTGCTGAATTCGCCGAAAGTGAAAATGAAAATCAAAATGGCCGACTTCCTGTGGAGTTTCGGGTGTGGGTCCAAGAGGCTTTTTTGTACGTCCAGGCATGTTACACGTGCCTACCGAGTTTTGTACATATCGGTGAAACGTGGCGCCGGGGGTGCTGTTTATTTATCCTGTAGGGGGCGTTACAAGCACGACAAACACGATTTTTGGTATGTGAGCTTCAGGCACTCTACACGTTCCCTGTGAATTTCATATTCATAACTATTACGGTCTCTGCACAGTGATTTACCATGCCACCAGACCACCACCTAGTGGCGGATTGTTTTGACACATTTTTTAGGGAGCCTCAGGGAGCCATGGGCAAGCATCGTACCAAGTTTAATCTTAATCACACATACCGTTGTAGAGATGTAAACTTCTTCATTTTAAAGAGCGTCACCTAGTTGCGATGGCCTGAAATTGTGCACAATGCCTAAAGAAGACATGTGAAAATGTGGACCCAAGTTTGGTGTCAATCGGACATACTAATGTGGAGAAATGGTCCACTTCCTTTTTTGACGAAAAATCCACAGGAAGTGCTAATTTTATAACGTGCTTGTTTTTTGAAATATCAAAATTCTTTTAATCACTTTTTAATAAGGACGGTCCACAGATGCTACGTGAAAACTTTTGTGCAAATCAGACAAAGCGCGTAGGAGGAACGCAAAAAAGTAGTTTATGGACGTGGAAATACGTTTTTTGAATGAGCGATGCGGGAGTTATTAGCCTTAAACGATTTCCTGTTGCCACTAGGTGGCACTCTCACTATTACTGAATATTATCACATAGACGTGTTCAGGGCATTATCAAACACATGAAGTTTCGTTGAGATCAGATAATGTACACTGAAGTTATGAGGACGTGTTCAGGGCGCGACTGTTACAGAATATATGAAGTTTAATGGAGATTGGACGTTGCAAACTGAAGTTATGAGTGCTGTTTTATGGCGAATCCGCTGAATTTGACAAGTCGTCACTGGCACGGTCATTTCACGTAACTCGCTCAAAATCGCCACGCAGCGCTTACTTCCTATTGCCAGTAGGTGGCGCTATCACTATGTCTGAATATTGTCATGTACACGTGTTCAGGGCAGGACTGTTATCAAGCATTTGAAGTGTGGAGCCGATTGGACAATGTACACTCAAGTTTAGCGAATTCGTGTTTTGTGGCGGTCCATCGAAATTTCCCGCCACCCCACAGACACACCCCCTCACCACAGTCAACACATATCATCAACAATGTGTTTTGAATTTTATAAGTAAATTTCAGCTGGATCTGATCATCCTGCCTGGAGTAGAACATGAAAGTATAAAACGTGATACTTCCTGTTACCAGTATGTGGCGCTATCACTATGTCTGAATATTGTCATGTAGACGTGTTCAGGGTGGGACTGTTATCAAACACGTGAAGTTTCATTCAGATTGGATCATGTACGCTGAAGTTCAATTCAATTCAATTCAATTTTATTTGTATAGCGCCAATTCATAACAGAAGTTATCTCAGGACACTTTTCAAATAGAGCAGGTCTAGACTGAACTGAGTGTCATTGACGTGCTACGGTAAGCGTACTGACTCACTTCCGGTTTCCTTCCTGCTCTGTGTACACTGTTTGGTGCTGTAGCTCTGTCAGTGAACGCTAAATATAAATTAGTTTTACTCGTTACAGCGGTTATTTACCCGCTTAACATTTAAACGTAGACTAGTTCTACTTAAACACTTGGAGTTTCTCCCTCTTTTAGGGACTTTTCACTACTTTCAAAGTTTTTCATACACTCTAGTTTCATTAGCATTAGCAGTTAGCTTTGGCTTCTCCCTCTCCCTCTCCTCTGTCCTGCTCAGTGTGTCAGATGTTCAGTTATTCCTCTGCCTCCTTTAAAGATAATGGTACCTGTATTAAATGTAGTTTATTTACTGCGCTGGAGGCGAGGCTTAGTGAGTTAGAGGAACGGCACCGCACCACGGAGATATCTTTAGCCCCTATAGTTAGCCAGCCCCCGGTAGCCGGTGCAGTCCGACCAAAGGTAGCTTCTGTTAGCTCTGTAGTTCCCCCGGTAGTTCCCGAGCAGCCGGGAAGACAGGGAGGCTGGGTGACTGAGCGAAGGAAGACTAGAACGGCGAAGCCCACAGGTCACCACCAACCGCTTCACGTTTCCAATACATTTTCCCCACTCAGCGATACACCCGCTGAGGAACCAACTCTGGTTATTGGCAGCTCCATAGTCAGAAACGTGAAGTTAGCGAAGCCAGCGGCCATAGTCAAATGCATCCCTGGGGCCAGAGCGGGCGACATTGAATCAAATTTAAAACTGCTGGCTAAAGATAAACGTAAATACAGTAAGATTGTTATCCACGTCGGCGGTAACGACACCCGTTTACGCCAATCGGAGGTCACTAAGATTAATGTGGAGTCGGTGTGTAACTATGCTAAGACAATGTCGGACACCGTAGTTTTCTCTGGACCCCTCCCCAATGTGACCAGTGATGACATGTATAGCCGCATGTTGTCATTCCACCGCTGGCTGTCGAGGTGGTGTCCAGCAAACGATGTGGGCTTCATTGATAACTGGAAGCCTTTTTGGGGAAAACCTGGTCTGATTAGGAGAGATGGCATCCATCCCACTTTGGATGGAGCGGCTCTCTTATCTAGGAATATGGCGAAGTTTATCTCTAAAACCTGACAGTCCAGAGTTAGGACCAGGAAGCAGAGCTGCTGTCTTACACACTTCTCTGCGCTTTCTTTAGAACAGTCACCCACCCAAAACCCCATAGAGACTGTGTCTGTCCCCCGACCACCTAAACTATTTAAAGAAATAAAAACAAGAGGAGTTCAACATAAAAATCTAATAAAAATTAAAACCAACTCCTCAGTAGCACAAAATAAGAGAATGAAATGTGGGCTGTTAAATATCAGGTCTCTGTCCTCTAAAGCTGTTTTAGTGAATGAATTAATATCAGATTATGATATTGATTTACTTTGTCTTACTGAGACCTGGTTGTCCCACGAGGAGTATGTTAGCCTAAATGAATCCACCCCCCCAGTCATATTAATACTCACATTCCTCGAGGCACAGGCCGAGGAGGTGGAGTAGCAGCTATATATGATTCGAGCGTTTTAATGGACCCTAAACCTAAACTAAATTATAATTCATTTGAAAGCCTTGTTCTTAGTCTTTCTCACCCAAACTGGAAAACACTGCAGCCAGTTCTATTTGTTATAGTGTACCGCGCTCCTGGACCGTACTCTGATTTTATATCTGAATTTTCAGAGTTTCTATCAAAGTTAGTCCTTAAATCAGATAAAGTAATTATTGTAGGTGATTTTAATATTCATGTGGATGTTGACAATGACAGCCTTAGTAATGCATTTATATCATTAATAGACTCAATTGGCTTCTGTCAGAGTGTAAATAAACCAACTCATTGTTTTAATCACACTCTTGACCTTGTTTTATCCTATGGCATTGATATTGAACATTTAATAGTCTTCCCACATAATCCTTTCCTATCTGACCATTATTTAGTAACTTTTGAATTCATACTATTAGATTATAAGCCATTAGGCAAAACTTTCTACAGCAGATGTCTATCTGACAGTGCTGTAGCTAAATTTAAGGAGGAGATTCCTTCAGTGTTTAATTCAATGCCATGTCTGAATTTAACAGAGTCCTATAACAACTTTAGTCCCTCTGAAATTGATAATCTTGTCGATAGTGCTACAGGCTCACTACGATCAACATTAGACTCTATCGCTCCTATAAAAAGGAAATTATTAAAACATAGGAGACTAGCACCTTGGTATAACCACCAAACCCGCCAGTTAAAGCAAATAGCTAGGAAATCTGAAAGGAAATGGCGCTCTTCCAAATTATCAGAATATCGCTCAAATTGGCAAGATGATCTTAAGATTTATAGAAAGGCCCTCCGTAATGCCAGAGGAGCCTATTACTCAGCACTAATAGAAGAAAATAAGAACAACCCTAGGTTCCTCTTCAGCACTGTAGCCAGGCTGACAGAGAGTCACAGCTCTATCGAGCCACATATCCCCATAAACTTAAGTAGCAATGACTTCATGAGCTTCTTCTATAATAAAATTATTACTATTTGAGAAAAAATTAATCACCAACTGCCATCAACAGTTATCAGTGGCTCTCCAAGTTCAGGGACTTCTGTCAATGTAAACTTAGATGTATATTTAGACTATTTTTCTGCTATCGATCTTCATCAGTTAACTTCAATCATTTCTTCATCGAAGTCATCAACCTGTCTGTTAGACCCGATCCCAACTAGGCTGCTTAAAGAAGTTGTTCCCTTAATTGGCACTTCTTTACTGGATATGATTAATCTTTCTTTATTATCAGGATATGTACCACAGTCCTTTAAAGTAGCTGTAATTAAACCCCTTCTTAAAAAGTCCACTCTTGACCCAGGGGTTTTAGCCAACTATAGACCGATTTCTAACCTCCCGTTCCTCTCTAAGATTCTGGAGAAAGTAGTCGCCAAAGAGTTGTGTGACTTTCTACATAACAATAGTTTATTTGAGGATTTTCAGTCAGGATTTAGAGTTCATCATAGCACAGAGACAGCTCTGGTTAAAGTTAATAATGACCTTCTGACTGCTTCTGACAATGGACTTGTCTCTGTACTTGTATTATTAGATCTTAGTGCTGCATTTGACACCATTGACCATGATATTCTTTTACAGAGACTTGAGCATCAAATTGGCATTAAAGGAACTGCCCTAACCTGGTTTAAGTCATACTTATCAGATCGTTCTCAGTTTGTACATGTTAACGATGAATCCTCCATAAATACTAAAGTTAGTCATGGAGTTCCACAAGGTTCTGTACTTGGACCAATACTATTTACTTTATATATGCTCCCTTTAGGCAACATTATTAGGAATCACTCCATTAACTTTCACTGTTATGCAGATGATACGCAGTTATATCTATCAATCAAACCCAATGAAATTAATCAATTATCTAAATTACAAACATGTCTTAAGGACATAAAATCCTGGATGACCTGCAATTTTCTGATGTTAAACTCAGAAAAAACCGAAATTCTTGTTCTTGGCCCCAAAAACCTTAGAGACTCATTGTCTAAAGATATAGTCACTCTAGATGGCATTAACTTGGCCTCTAGCACCACTGTCAGGAATCTTGGAGTTATCTTTGATCAGGATTTGTCATTTAACTCCCACATAAAGCAGACCTCTAGGACTGCCTTCTTTCATTTACGTAATATTAGAAAAATTAGACACATACTATCACAGACAGATGCAGAAAAACTAATCCATGCATTTGTTACTTCAAGGCTGGATTACTGCAACTCTTTATTATCAGGTTGCCCCAATAAGTCCATTAAAACGCTCCAATTAATTCAGAACGCTGCAGCACGAGTACTGACAGGAACTAGAAAAAGAGATCACATCTCTCCTGTACTAGCTACTCTGCATTGGCTCCCTATAAAATGTAGAATTGAATTTAAAATCCTCCTCCTCACCTATAAAGCTCTTCATGGTCAGGCCCCTTCATATCTTAAAGAGCTCATAGTACCCTATTACCCCACTAGAACACTACGTTCTCTGAATGCTGGGCTATTTGTGGTTCCTATAGTCTCTAAAAGTAGAACAGGAGCCAGAGCCTTCAGTTACCAAGCTCCTCTCCTGTGGAACCAGCTTCCAGTTGTGGTTCGGGAAGCAGACACCCTCACCACATTCAAGAGTAGGCTTAAGACATTCCTCTTTGATAAAGCTTATAGTTAGGGCTGGATCAGGTGAGTCCTGAACCATCCCTTAGTTATGCTGCTATAGGCCTAGACTATCGGGGGATTTCCCATGGTGCACTGAGCTACTCTCTTCCTCTCTCTTTCTGCACTCATTCATGTCCCTTTAATGCATGTTACTAACTCCACTTCTTCCCCGGAGTTCTTGTGCTTTCTCGTCTCGCAGGTTCTCATGGATCCTGGTGGAGCCTCCTGCCATGGTCCTGCTTGACTGCCATTGCCATTACTGTTGTTGCTGTGCATCTGTCTGTCTGTCTCTCTCTCTCTCTCTCTCTCTCACCCCAACTGGTCGAGAGAGACGACCACCCACCTAGAGCCGGAGGATCTGTCCTAGGTTTCTGCCTTTTTAACAGGCAGTTTTTCTTTGCCCTTGTCGCCAAGTGCTTGCTCATGGTGGTACTGTTGGGTCTCTGTAATTAATGTTAAAGAGTTCGGTCTAGACCTGCTCTATTTGAAAAGTGTCCTGAGATAACTTCTGTTATGAATTGGCGCTATACAAATAAAATTGAATTGAATTGAATTGAACTCTTTAAAACATTAATTACAGAGACCCAACAGTACCACCATGAGCAAGCACTTGGCGACAAGGGCAAGGAAAAACTGCCTGTTAAAAGGCAGAAACCTAGGACAGATCCTCCGGCTCTAGGTGGGTGGTCGTCTGTCTAGTTAGTAAGTTATGAGGATGTGTTCAGGGTGGGACTGTACACTGAAAATATGAGTACTATCTGTTTGATGGCCAATCGGTGGAATTTGACACGTCGTCACGGGCACACGGTTAAACATACAGTCACAAATAGCACAACTTTTGATAACCAATGTGTGTAGATTGAAGTGATCGAATTTGAAGTCAATCTGATAAAATCTGTAGGAGGAGTTAGTTAAAACAGAAGCCCTTAAATGCCGGAAATAGCATCACAGTTTGACATTCGATTCAACCTTGCCAACTTTGAGGGAATGCCATAGACACGCCCTTTAACGTACAGTCACAAATAGCACAACCTTTAATCAGCACCATTTTTTGACTGTACTGACTAATTTTGAAGCAGATCTGATACATTCTCTAGGAGGAGTTCGTTCAAATACAACGCAAAAAAATGCTGAAAATCATTGCAAAATGCCGGAAATGGCATCACAGTTTGACAGTTGATTCAACCTGGCCAACTTTGAGGGAAAGCCACGGACACGCCCTTTAATGTACATGCACAAATAGCACAACTTTTAATCAGAACAATTTTTTGACATTACTGACCAATTTTGAAGTAGATCCGATAAATTCCCTAGGAGGAGTTCGTTCAAATACAACGCGAAAAATTCACCGAAAATGCGCACGGAATTCACTATGGCCAACTTTGAGGGCACACCACGGACACGCACAAATAGCATACATGCACAAATAGCACAACTTTTAATCAGCACCATGTTTTGACTGTCCTGACCAATTTTGAAGCAGACCCGATAAATTCCCTAGGAGGAGTTCGTTCAAATACAAGGCAAAAAATAACAGAAAATGACCAAATAAATCAAAATGGCTGACTTTGATGCCACGCCACGGACACGCCCTTTAATGTACATGCACAAATAGCACAACTTTTATTCAGCACCATTTTATGACTGTAATGACCAATTTTGAAGTAGATCCGATAAATTCCCTAGGAGGAGTTCGTTCAACTACAACGCGAAAAGTTTGCCGAAAGTGAAAATGAAAATGAAAATGGCCGACTTCCTGTGGGGTTTCGGGTATTGGTCCAAGAGGCTTTTATGTACGTCCCGGCATGTTACACGTGCCTACCGAGTTTCGTAAAAATCGGTGAAACGTGGCGCCGGGGCTGCTGTTTTTTTATCCTGTAGGGGGCGCTACAAACACGACAAACACGATTTTTGGTATGTGAGCTTCAGGCACTCTACACGTGCCCTGTGAATTTCATATTCATAACTATTACGGTCTCCGCACAGTGATTTACCATGCCACCAGACCGCCACCTAGTGGCGGATTGTTGACACATTTTTTAGTGAGCCTCAGGGAGCTATGGGGAAGCATCGTACCAAGTTTCATCTTAATCACACATACCGTTGTAGAGATATAAACTTCTTAATTTTAAGGAGCGCCACCTAGTGGCGATGGCCTGAAATTGTGCACGATGGCTAAGGAAGACATGTGGAACTATGGACCCAATTGGTGTCAATCGGACGTACCAATGTGGAGAAATGGTCCACTTCCTTTTTTGACGAAAAATCCACAGGAAGTGCTAATTTTATAACATGCTGGTTTTTTAAAATATCAAAATTCTTTTAATCACTTTTTTATTATGAGGATCCTCAGATGCTACGTGAAAAATTTTGTGCGAATCGGACAAAGCGCATGGGGGGAACACGGAAAGGTAGTTTAAGGACATTTCACGCTCCAGCGGAGAAAAATTATAGGCTCCATTCACCGAACGCGTGGATATGAGTTTCTTAAATGTGCGACAAACTATGCAGAAGTTATTAGCCTAAACGCATTTTTTATGATAGTAGCGCCACCTAGTGGCCAACCTGAAAGCGACGCATAGAATGTCCCCATTTTCACTAGGCCTGATAACTTTGCCAAATAAAATTGAGTTTTCGTATATGTTCAGGGGGGCAAAAATGCAGTCAAAGGGGGCTAAAAATAATAATAGGTAAGGAGAAGAAATCAAGTGAAAACAATAGGGACCTCCAGCGGTCGCTGGCTTGGTCCTTAATAATAGGGGAGAAGAAACGAAGCAAAAACAATAGGGACCTCCAGCGGTCGCTTACGAGGTCCCTAATAATAGGTAAGAAATCGAGCAAAAACAATAGGGACCTCCAGCGGTCGCTGGCTCGGTCCCTAATAAAGGAATTCTGATTCTGATTCTGATACAGGCCTTGGGGGCGGGAGGTAGGGTCATGTATCTGAGCTTGAATGCATTTTATGAATAAAATAATAAGTCACATTCAGACATAAATGGGTTGTTAAACTAACATGCTCTTAAATGACTTAAGAGTTCAGGCTTTTATGATTTCTTTATTTTTGAATTGAATGATTACTTTACCCATTAAATTTAGTCTGGCCCCTGATGAAGCAGTCTCTCTCTCTCTCTGTTAGCATCTGTTTCAGGCCCCCTCCCTTCCTCCCTCTTTCTTTAATTTGATGTTGCACGACAAAAACACACACAAGTGCCTTCATCTTTGCCTCAAAAATTGTGAGATTGTTGTAAATATCTAAAGAAGAGCATTTAAATTGTCCAAGTGCTGGAGGGGACGGAGCCAAATGTGGGTCAAAGAACAGATTGGCATTAAGCCTTTTCCATATGTATGCTGATGATTTAAGGGGGCAGAAATTCACTTAGAGTGCAAGGGTAATCATGCATGGGGGGCTGCACCAAGAAATTGGTTACATATTGAAGTGACACTGTGTTGGAAATTGAAAGCAGAAAGCAGAAAGTCCAAATAAATCAAATAAGCGAGACAAATGGTACAATCTGCCTCTCTCTCTCTGTGTGTGTGTGTGTGTGTGTGTGTGTGTGTGTGTGAGGACTCTCACTGCAAGAATGATGGAGGCTTAACCTGTCAGTTTCATAAAACAGTCTACAGACCTGAAGCACCATTCAACCTGGATTCTAATAACAAAGGCAAGTCCAGTCATTTACAGTAATAACCTTGGGAGGCAAGAGTTTGGCAGACCGAGTCTGGATCTGCTGGGTTCATGTTGGCCAGATCGTTCTGTTATGTTAAACAGAGGAACCCACAAGCAGAACACAGACTTGGTTGGTTATGATTTCCGAAGACAGGCTTTATTGAGAACCAGTTGATGAAATGGTGATGTAAAGCTCCAGCTGGTAGTGATGAGAGGATTATGGCTGAGATCCAGGCAGCCTGGCTGATAAGAAGGAGCATGCAGGTAGCTGAAGTAAAGGTGATGATCATGAGGCACAGGAAAAAACAAGGTTAAGTTTCAAAGCATGAACAGGAAAAAAATTCCAGGCATGTAGAGACAATCTGGCAGAGAGCAGCTGGAGAACCAGGGTTTATATACTGCAGGACTGATGAGTTGATGGCTGGCAGGTTTGAGCAGTCAGACAGGTGAGCAGGTAATGGAGAGTGGGAGGAGTCCACACACACACACACAGAGACACAGGGAAACCAGGGAGGAAAAAACTACTTTGTCTCTCACCAAAAAACGTGTTTCATGCTCAGCTGAAACATCTGGTCAGAGGCCAAGGGACACACACCTTTTCTGGCGCGCAAACCCCTATACACGCACACACACACCTTTTTTCTTTTCTATTTCTATTTGTGTGTGGTGCCCAGAGTAACTTTAATATACATTTTTAATGTTATCTTTTGATAATACATTTTGATAGCTAAAATTAATTCATTGCATCAATATAGTTTGGTGCCCCTTTAAACCACTGTTGTACCAACAGATAGTACTGCTGTGATTTATCATAGCACCTACAGTGGCTAAACCACTGACATATATAAGACGGACGTTGTGTCTCCTTGCTGCTGCCAGCGTTCGCCACTTGGAGCCAGAGTCTGTGCAGTAGTAGTTGGTGCTATGGTATCAAAGTCCTGCCCATACGCCCTGCCGGCTAAATGGGAGGCAGAGCCGAGCTGTCAGTCATGACGAGAAACTCAATTAAAACCTTACCAATGACATAAATGAACGCCTGAACATACATCAGTATAATAAGAACTACCTAAAATGAAAGCCCATATGTTCTATCTGTTAACATGGATGCAGCAGACTTTATGAGCTATACTGCAGTCAGCCATCAGAGGGCGATCAAGATGTTTTGGCTTCACTGTAGTAGAGCTGTCATGTCAAAATATAACACAGTACATATTCCTCTTGCATATTTGTGGAGATGCGCGGCATCAAAGTCAGGTGACATAGTTAAAGCAGAGAGCAGAGTTGATTGAGTAGCGTGAGTTGTGTCTGAGAGTAGCTGCATGACTCAATTCGATATATTTTGAAAAATGGCTGAGGCACGACCAAAGAAAAGATGCTCGGAGGAATATATGGCGAAAAGAAGAGAGACTGAGAAGGAGCGAACAAAGATCCGGGTTTACATTGGGGAATCCATCCAAAGGTGGCGAGAACTCCGCCGGCAGAAGGGCTTCCAGTCCGATGTACATGTGGCTAAGTTCTTACTGGACAGGTAAGTAAAGTCAAGATTGGTTGTTGTAAATGCATGCACACTTGAGCCCTCGTGCCAGTAAAAAGTCGTTCTTTTCCAAAGTTATCCCATGAGAGTGAACCTACAAAGTAGCACAACTCCACTTTCGATTTCCATGCGCGTTCATGACAGTTACGGAAATATGGGGGGGAGGGGCGAGCTTGCTCTGTTTTGTTTGGTATAAAAGTTGGACTAGGACCTAGCAAATCTTCTATAACTCTAGTAATGCTGACTATAGTGACAGGCCTTGAAGATAATATAAATCCCACAGACACTCCCAGACAGAGAAATTTACTCTCTTCTACAGTAAAATCAATATGATAATTTACACAATAAAAGTGGCCACAGGACACTTTTAGCACTGTATGAAAGCAGAGCTTGGTAACCTTTACATACTCCCTCATCAGACTGTCGCTTTGTCTGTGTGAAATTTTGTCTTTACTTACTGTCCTGACAGGTTGATCCCACTCCTTCCATCTGTCTCTCTACTGTGTGGCACTTCTATTAGAGGTGGCAGGCAGTGCTCACATTACCATTCCGTGTAGCAGTGTGGAGAGATGAGGCCAGGGAGGGAAGAAAGGACACTTCAAAACCCTAATTCAGCAGCTCAGATCTGCAGACAGTTTAGCTGAGGTCACAGAGGAGCCTGGGGAACATATCAAAGGCAAAAAAAAAAACACTTTGAAAAGAAGCTCTAAAGTGTTATAGAGAAGCAATGGGACAGATGCCTTATACAGCAACACAGAAAAAGTCATTGAAAAATACTACAAAAGACAGAAGGACAGTAACAGAAAATATTTGTTTGCTAAGTGGGTGATGAAAAAAATAATGAAGCCAAATCAGGACATCAATTAATGAGACATCAAAAATGTACTGCTGTCACAAAAACCATCACAATATCTCTGTCAGCACTGTCTCTAAAACACAAAAAAGTTCGTATGACTACACCACAACACTATTTGCTCAAACTCAGCCTCCAGAAGTAAAAAATCTAAACACTAGCTCATCTTCAAATCCCAACAAGAGTGTTTCAGAAGCAGTGCATCTTCAGAGCATCTAGCCTGCACAACATTGTTGACCTATGTCTTTTGTCCTTTTTCCATGATATTAGTGCATCTACCATGGGTAAGTAGACTATGTAGTTAAATAGTTTCTCTGTGTGAAAAGTGTTTATTGTTGTTTTATACTTTTTTGATGTAGCATGAAATGCGATCAGAAGTCTGCATGGGGTATCAGGTATGGCATCAGCAGTGATGCAGACATTGTACCAGATCATTGTGGTAAAGACTGAAACCACCTCTCCCCATACTTTTCCAGTGTCAGGACTTGCCTCCAACAAGTTTTGAAACTTTACGAAACTGACAATATGACTTTCTCTTTGATTGGCAAGGTGTGTGTGGAGTAGTGCAACACCATGCATTCAAGGAGAGAGTCTGAAAGTATGCACCATTTGCATGATTCATCACAGCTCTATGACGACAGGCTTTTTGCACTACCTTATTTAGTTCGCTGTTCGTGACGTGCTACGGTAAGCGTACTGACTCATTTCCGGTTTACTTCCTGCTCTGTGTACACTGTTTGTTGCTGTAGCTCTGTCAGTGAACGCTAAATCTAAATTTGTTTTACCCGTTACAACGGTTATTTTCCCGCTTAACACTTAAACATAGACTATTTCTACCTAAGCACTCGGAGTTACTCCTTCTTTTAGCGACTTTTCGCTACTTTCAAAAGTTTTTGAAACTTTGGGAAGACAGGGAGGCTGAGTGACTGAGCGAAGGAAGACTAAAACACCGAAGCCCATAGTTCACCACCAACCCATTCATGTTTCTAATACATTTTCCCCATTCAGCGACACACCTGCTGAGGAACCAACTCTGGTTATTGGCAGCTCCATAGTCAGAAACGTGAAGTTAGCGAAGCCAGCGGCCATAGTTAAATGTATCCCTGGGGCCAGAGCGGGCGACATTGAATCCTATTTAAAACTGCTGGCTAAAGATAAACGTAAATATAGTAAGATTGTTATCCACGTCGGCGGTAATGACACCTGTTTACGCCAATGGGAGGTCACCAAAATAAATGTGGAGTCGGTGTGTAACTATGCCAAAACTATGTCAGACTCCGTAGTTTTCTCTGGACCCCTGCCCAATGTGACCAGGATCAGTAGACACTTGCTACGTGCTACAGTAAGCGTACTGACTCATTTCCGGTTCACTTCCTGCTCTATGTACACTGTTTGGTGCTGTAGCTCTGTCAGTGAACGCTAAATCTAAATTTGTTTTACTCGTTACAGCGGTTATTTTCCCGCTTAACATTTAAACGTAGACTAGTCCTACCTAAACACTCGGAGTTACTCCTTCTTTTAGCGACTTTTCACTACTTTCAAAGTTTTTCATACACGCTAGCTTCATTAGCATTAGCAGTTAGCTATGGCTTCTCCCTCTCCCTCTCCTCTGTCCTGCTCAGTGTGTCAGATGTTCAGTTATTCCTCTGCCTCCTTTAAAGATAATGGTACATGTATTAAGTGTAGTTTATTTACTGCGCTGGAGGCGAGGCTTAGTGAGTTAGAGGAACGGTACTGCACCACTGAGATATCTTTAGCCGCTATAGTTAGCCAGCCCCCAGTAGCCGGTGCGGTCCGACCGAAGGTAGCTTCTGTTAGATCTGTAGATCCCCCAGTAGTTCCCGAGCAGCCGGGAAGACAGGGAGGCTGGGTGACTGAGCGAAGGAAGACTAAAACACCGAAGCCCACAGGTCACCACCAACCCATTCACGTTTCCAATACATTTTCCCCACTCAGCGATACACCCGCTGAGGAACCAACTCTGGTTATTGGCAGCTCCATAGTCCGAAACGTGAAGTTAGCGAAGCCAGCGGCCATAGTTAAATGTATCCCTGGGGCCAGAGCGGGCGACATTGAATCAAATTTAAAACTGCTGGCTAAAGATAAACGTAAATACAGTAAGATTGTTATCCACGTCGGCGGTAATGACACCCGTTTACGCCAATCGGAGGTCACTAAGATTAATGTGGAGTCGGTGTGTAATTATGCTAAAACAATGTCGGTTTTCTCTGGACCCCTGCCCAATGTGACCAGTGATGACATGTATAGCCACATGTCGTCATTCCACTGCTGGCTGTCGAGGTGGTGTCTAGAAAACGATGTGGGCTTCATTGATAACTGGAAGCCTTTTTGGGGAAAACCTGGTCTGATTAGGAGAGACGGCATCCATCCCACTTTGGATGGAGCGGCTCTCTTATCTAGAAATATGGCGAAGTTTATTTCTAAAACCTGACAGTCCAGAGTTGGGACCAGGAAGCAGAGCTGCTGTCTTACACACTTCTCTGCGCTTTCTTTAGAACAGTCACCCACCCAAAACCCCATAGAGACTGTGTCTGTCCCCCGACCACCTAAATTATTTAAAGAAATAAAAACAAGAGGAGTTCAACATAAAAACCTAATAAAAATTAAAACCAACTCCTCAGTAGCACAAAATAAGAGAATGAAATGTGGACTGTTAAATATCAGGTCTCTGTCTTCAAAAGCTGTTTTAGTGAATGAATTAATATCAGATTATGATATTGATTTACTTTGTCTTACTGAGACCTGGTTGTCCCACAAGGAGTATGGTAGCCTAAATGAATCCACCCCTCCCAGTCATATCAATACTCACATTCCTCGAGGCACCGGCCGAGGAGGTGTAGTAGCAGCCATATATGATTCGAGCGTTTTAATGGACCCTAAACCTAAACTAAATTAAAATTCATTTGAAAGTCTTGTTCTTAGTCTTTCTCACCCATCCTGGAAAACACTGCAGCCAGTTCTATTTGTTATAGTGTACCGCGCTCCTGGACCGTACTCTGATTTTATATCTGAATTCTCCGAGTTTTTATCAAGTTTAGTCCTTAAATCAGATAAAGTAATTATTGTAGGTGATTTTAATCTTCATGTGGATGTTAACAATGACAGCCTTAGTAACGCATTTATATCATTAATAGACTCAATTGGCTTGGCAAATAAACCAACTTATTGTTTTAATCACACTCTTGACCTTGTTCTATCATATGGCATTGATATTGAACATTTAATAGTCTTCCCACATAATCCTTTCCTATCTGACCATTATTTAATAACTTTTGAATTCATACTATTAGATTATAAGCCATTAGGCAAAACTTTCTACAGCAGATGTCTATCTGACAGTGCTGTAGCTAAATTTAAGGAGGAGATTCCTTCAGTGTTTACTTCAATGCCATGTCTGAATTTAACAGAGTCCTATAACAACTTTAGTTCCTCTGAAATTGATAATCTTGTCGATAGTGCTGCAGGCTCACTACGATCAACATTAGACTCTATCACTCCTATAAAAAGGAAATTATTAAAACATAGGAGACTAGCACCATGGTACAACCACCAAACCCACCAGTTAAAACAAATTGCTAGGAAATCTGAAAGGAAATGGCGCTCTTCCAAATGATCAGAATATCGCTCAATTTGGCAACTTATAGAAAGGCCCTCCGTAATGCCAGAGGAGCCTATTATTCAGCACTAATAGAAGAAAATAAGAATAACCCTAGGTTCCTCTTCAGCACTGTAGCCAGGCTGACTGAGAGCCAAAGCTCTATTGAGCCACATATCCCCATAAACTTAAGTAGCGATGACTTCATGAGCTTCTTGTATAATAAAATTATTACTATTATAGAGAAAATTAATCACCAACTGCCATCAACAGTTATCAGTGGTTCTTCAAGTTCAGGGACTTTTGCTAATGTAAACTTAGATATATATTTCGACGGCTTTTCTGCTATCGATCTTCATCAGTTAACTTCAATCATTTCTCCATCGAAGCCATCAACCTGTCTATTAGACCCGATCCCAACTAGGCTGCTTAAAGAAGTTGTTCCCTTAATTGGCACTTCTTTACTGGATATGATTAATCTTTCTTTATTATCAGGATATGTACCACAGTCCTTTAAAGTAGCTGCAATTAAACCCTTTCTTAAAAAGCCCACTCTTGACCCAGCGGTTTTAGCCAACTATAGACCAATCTCTAACCTCCCCTTCCTCTCTAAGATTCTGGAGAAAGTAGTCGCCAAAGAGTTGTGTGACTTTTTACATAACAATAGTTTATTTATGGATTTTCAGTCAGGATTTAGAGTTCATCATAGCACAGAGACAGCTCTGGTTAAAGTTAATAAGGACCTTTTGATTGCTTCTGACAATGGACTTGTCTCTTTACTTGTATTATTAGATCTTAGTGCCGCATTTGACACCATTGACCATGATATTCTTTTAGAGACTTGAGCATCAAATTGGCATTAAAGGAACCGCACTAAGCTGGTTTAAGTCATATTTATCAGATCGCTCGCAGTTTGTACATGTTAACGATGAATCTTCAATAAATACTACAGTTAGTCATGGAGTTCAACAAGGTTCTGTACTTGGACCAATACTATTTACTTTATATATGCTCCCTTTAGGCAACATTATTAGGATCACTCCATTACCTTTCACTGTTATGCAGATGATACGCAGTTATATCTATCGATCAAGCCCGATGAAATTAATCAATTATCTAAATTACAAACATGTATTAAGGACATAAAATCCTGGATGAGCTGCAATTTTCTGATGTTAAACTCAGAAAAAAACGAAATTCTTGTTCTTGGCCCCAAAAACCTTAGAGACTCACTATCTAAAGATATAGTTACTCTAGATGGCATTACCTTGGCGTCTAGCACCACTGTCAGGAATCTTGGAGTTATCTTTGATCAGGATTTGTCTTTTAACTCCCACATAAAGCAAACCTCCAGGACTGCCTTCTTTCATTTACGTAATATTACAAAAATTAGACACATACTGTCACAGACAGATGCAGAAAAACTAATCCATGCATTTGTTACTTCAAGGCCGGATTTCTGCAACTCTTTATTATCAGGTTGCCCCAATATGTCCAACGCTGCAGCACAAGTACTGACAGGAACTAGAAAAGAGATCACATCTCTACTGCACTGGCTCCCTGTAAAATGTAGAATAGAATTTAAAATCCTCCTCCTCACCTATAAAGCTCTTCATGGTCAGGCCCCTTCATATCTTAAAGAGCTCATAGTACCCTATTACCCCACTAGAACACTACGTTCTCTGAATGCTGGGCTACCTTTGGTTCCTATAGTCTTTAAAAGTAGAACAGGAGCCAGAGCCTTCAGTTACCAAGTTCCTTTCCTGTGGAACCAGATTCCAGTTGTGGTTCGGGAGGCAGACACCCTCTCCACATTCAGTCTCGCAGGTTCTTATCGATCCTGGTGGAGCCTCCTGCCATGGTCCTGCTAGATTGCCATTGCCAATACTGTTGTTGCTGTGCTGCTGTCTGTCTGTCTGTCTCTCTCTCTGTCTCTCTCTCTCTCTCACCCCAACTGTTCGAGACAGACGACCACCCACCTAGAGCCGAAGGCTCTGTCCTAGGTTTCTGCCTTTTAACAGGCAGTTTTTCCTTGCCCTTGTTGCCAAGTGCTTGCTCATGGTGGTACTGTTGGGTCTCTGTAAATAATGTTTTAAAGAGTTCAGTCTAGAGCTGCTGTATTTGAAAAGTGTCCTGAGATAACTTCTGTTATGAATTGGCGCTATACAAATAAAATTGAATTGAATTGAATTATTTACACCATTAAAAGGAGTCATATTATGGCCTATTATCTGCCTCGACCAGTTGGGGTGAGAGAGAGAGAGATATTATATATATTATTAGCAGACACACAGAAACTCCCCTATTTACCGGGAGAAATGCCAAAAAGTCAAATTATTGCAGCAAAATATGTCTCCTCATGCCACGAACTGAGGACAACCAGTGGAAACTCAGATAAATGTATAAAATAATTTATTATTTTTGTTCAGTCAGGACCACTTTTGTCAAAATATCTTTTATTCCAAAGCAGAATATTACATTTGGTGGTATGGCTCTGTTCTGGGACCTCCCTGTCCTTCCACGTGCCTACGTGGAAAACCTTAAGGCAGGGAGAGCACACCTCCCTGCCCTTCCATGTGCATACATGGAAAGGTTTAAGACAAGGAGAGCGGCAGCAGAGACCCCCAGGGTACAGAACAGAGCAAGCATCAATGGCAATCAGAAAATGACATTGATTAATTAGATATAACATAAAAGGAGGAGCTGGGGTGGAGGTGGGTTGCAAAAAAAGGCTTGTAGAGGAAGCAGCAAAGATAGGCAGGCTAAGCAGCTTAAATAAGGCGCCATGAATGATATTTGCCAATTGGATGCTTGAGGGAATCAGCTGAGCTGTCAGCTGACTGTGTATGGTTTCCAATAGGAAGCTTAGGAGGAATCAGCTGATCCATCAGCTGATGTATGTTTATAAATAATAATACATTTAATTTGAAGCGCTTTCTGAATACTCAAGACACTTTACATAAATCATAAAAGCAGCAAAACAACTATGACTATGATTATGACTAGTTGTGATCATATGATATATCTGTAACTGAGAGTTGAGCCTGACTTCGTGGCCTGCCTGAACTAACGCTATGCTCAATTTCAGTCAGGACCACTTTTGTCAAAATATCTTTTATTCCAAAGCAGAATATTACATTTGGCGGTATGGCTCTGTTCTGGGACCTTCCTGTCCTTCCACGTGCCTACGTGGAAAACCTTAAGGCAGGGAGAGCACACCTCCCTGCCCTTCCATGTGCATACATGCGGAATGACACGCATGGCAAAATTAAGATGTCCGAGCAAGGAGAGCAGTTGTCTTTTGGAAAATGCTACTGCTTCCTGTGCTTTTTTCATTACCTCTCTGATGCGATTCAATTTTTCGAGAGGCAGGGAGGCTTGCATCAGGACGCTATCTAGAGTGATGCCTAGAAACTCTATAGCCTTACATGGGCCTGATGTTTTTTCCTCAGATAGTGGAACCCCTAATGTTTTAAAGGTATGTTTTAGAGCCGAAATGCATTGGTCTGGTTTTGAATTTGGATAATCAACTAACAGAAAATCATCTAAGAGATGAAGCACGAAAGGCAGTTTGCAGTTGTTTAAAAGAATCCAGCAAAGAGCCTCTGACAGGGTGTCGAATATTTTAGGGCTGCTGTGACAACCAAAGGTGAGCTTGACTGAGAAGTATATTTTTTCTCTCCATTTGACACCAAACAGATGCCACTGTGAAGGGTGTAATGGCATGACTTTAAATGCGTCTGTGATATCTGCCTTGGCTAGCCATGCGCCTCTACCTGCTTTTTTTATCAACTTGATGGCATCGTCTATGGTAGCATAGAATAAGGAGAAAGGTGCCAGAGGAATTAAACTATTAATGCTTTTCGTTTCGTTGTTGTGAGGAGCAGATAGATCAATGATTAAGCGATTTTTCCCTGAATATTTCCTGGTAGCTATACCTATAGGGTTAATGAGGGTTGTTGAGAAAGGTGATTTCTCAAATGGACCAATCATGAACCCTTTTGTTATCTCTTTCTCTAGTAAAGTATCGACTACCTCAGGTTCTTTTAAAGCAGATTGTAGGTTTTTGCAAAGAAATGACATTTTTGGCAACCATGTCAGCCCAGCTAAGAACCCTTGAACCAGTCCTGTGATCAAATAATTCACGAAACAGCTGTTAGGATGCTTCTTTAGCGCCTTCCCCAGCTCAGGGACGTTGATTGGTGTTGAAGGCTTTATTTTTTCAAGCCCCCTTTTGGGAGGCGGCTTTGTCTCGGGCACACTGATTTGGGATGCCCGTCTCCACAATAACTGCAAGCATGAATGTATTTACAATTATAGAACTTGCACACATTTTCGTTGAAATTGAAGCACATGGGAGTTATTAATTGAGTCACCTTGGTTTCTTCGGTTTGGGGTTTTGAAAAGGGCTTGGGTGGTTGGCCTACAGTCACAGATCTAGGGCACAGGTTGTGCGAGTGAGAGAAAGAGCCACAAATTGAGCAGGACAGAGCTTGGTGGCCTGTGAAATGCCTGCTAATAAGAGCCAGGTCGACTACTGACCAGTCCAGTCTTTGGTTGAATCTTTGAATGAACATGGAAGCTTTAGCAGAGAATGATTTGTGGTATTCAAAAAAAAGTGTTCCTCCATAAGACAAGGCTAGATCTAAAATGATAGCTAGGTATGTGTCCAGTTGGGCTCTACGGGAAGGATACGCTTCACATATGATGTCTCTACATACTCCAAAAGCCACATTAAATTCCGCCAGAGTTAATGTTTTAGACAGTCTGGGCTCACACTCTTTCAGCATCACTGACATATCTCCACAGTCCACAATACGTCTATCACTAATCTCTGAGCAGAGCAGGATTTTTATCAAGTTGACGTCATTACCTGCAAGGATTTGACTTCTGAGATGTGGAGAAATTGCAGCGGCCGGAGGAAAGAATGGAACCCCTGTGGAGATTGGGACTGCACTTCCCAGCGTTCTCCGCGGGAATGTGATGCCGTCGAAGTGTGCTGCGGTGATGTCATCGTCCAGCGCCACACCTGTCGGACCATGCGCTGGACCTGCGGACAGTGAGGAGGGAAACATGCCAGCTGCTGATGAAGACGGGCCGGCTGTATGTGTTGACTCCAGGACTTGGATCCTGGAATTCATGGTGGCAAGCAACGACTGGATGCTGGACAGAGCTGACACGATGGGGTCGTTATCGGCCGGGTAGGCGGAGCTGGCTGCTTCGTCTGGGACTCGTGCTCTTTTGGAAGGCAGCGCGGCGGCTGGAGCTGGGACTGCAGCGGAGTTGCGGGAGCAATTCTTCCTTTTCTCTGCAGATTTTTTAGGAACAGAGTGGTTGGAGAGAAATGCGGATGCTGTTTCGGAGCGGATCTTCTCCTTAAACAGTGCAAACAGCTCCTCGTGAGACGCCCCTACTGGAGCAGTAATGTTGTTTTTAAACAACACTTCCAGGAGTTTAGGTACTGGCCAATCATCAATGCCAGGAGTATTTGGATTTTTACTTGCCAAACGAGAGCTGCGGCGGATGGACATAACGCTCTCTTCGTTGGCTTACTCTGCCTCGGATTGTTGCTGAGACTCCATGATGCAGTCGACCTGCCATGAATCCTCATCGTAGGTAGACATGACGAGCAGTGAGGTAAGTAGAAATACGTACACGGATAGCTTGATCGTTCTCATGGGGTAGCTTGCAAAAAAAGGCTGTAGAGGAAGCAGCAAAGATAGGCAGGCTAAGCAGCTTAAATAAGGCGCCATGAATGATATTTGCCAATTGGATGCTTGAGGGAATCAGCTGAGCTGTCAGCTGACTGTGTATGGTTTCCAATAGGAATCTTAGGAGGAATCAGCTGATCCATCAGCTGATGTATGTTTATACATAATAATACATTTAATTTGAAGCGCTTTCTGAATACTCAAGACACTTAACATAAATCATAAAAGCAGCAAAACAACTATGACTATGATTATGACTAGTTGTGATCATATGATATATCTGTAACTGAGAGCTGAGCCTGACTTTGTGGCCTGCCTGAACTAACGCTATGCTCAATTTGTTGTTTGTTTTTTTTAAATATATACACACACACTCTCTCACACACACACACACACACACACACACACACACACACACACACACACACACATCTTACAGTTTTATCTATTTTATTTTAATTTTAATATATTTTAATATTATATATATATTATATATTATATTTAATAATTTGTTATTACTGTTATATTGACAACAGACTACTTGTTTTAACTGTAGCCTGTTACTTTACTACTGTCTTAATGACATTTTTAGTTGATACAAACTGATTGATTGATTGTAATTAATTACTTATTGACTGAGATTGATTGATTGTGACTGTGATTGTGATTGAGTCAATCATAGTTACAGTATTACCAACAGTATAGATTATAATTAATTTATTGTAAATATTGTTTTCCTTTATTGTTATTATTATTATTTTTAATTCCAAACGCTTGCTTTGGCAATATGTACAGTGTTAAGTCATGCCAACAAAGCGAGAGAGAGAGAGATAGAGAGAGACAGACAGAGAGAGAGAGAGAGAGAGACAGAGACAGAGACAGAGACAGACAGACAGTTTCACAGCAGTAACAACAGTAGCAACAGCTACACATGAACATGAAGAAGATGATGACGACGACAACAGCAACGATGGGGGACAATGAGCAGAGACAATAGTAATAATAGTAACTGTAGTAATAATATTAATAATAATAATAACAATAATATCAGTGATATTAGCAATGGCAGTCAAGCAGGACCATGGCAGGAGGCTCCACCAGGATCCATGAGAACCTGCGAGACGAGAAAGATCTGATCTCTTTACCTAGTTCCTGTCAGTACTCGTGCTGCAGCATTCTGAATAAATTGGAGTGTCTTAATGGACTTATTGGGGAAACCTGACAATAAGGAATTGCAGTAATCCAGCCTAGAAGTAACAAATGGATGGATTAGTTTTTCTGCTTCCGTCTGTGACAGGACGTGTCAAATTGTCCTTATCAAAGATAAATTCAGGATTCGAGACAGTGGTGCTGGAGGCCAAGGTAATACCATCTAGAGTACCTATATCTTTAAACAGTGAGATATAGGTGTTTGGGGCCAAGTACAAGAACTTCAGTTTTTTCTGAGTTTAACATCAGAAATCTGCATCTCATCCAGATTTTTATGTCCTTAAGACATGCTTGTAATTTAGATAACTAATTTCATCAGGCCTTTCTTGATAGATATAACTGGGTATCATTTGCATAACAGTGAAAATTAATGGAGTGATTCCTAATAATGTTGTCTAAGGGAAGCATTTATAAAGTGAATAGAGTTGGTCCAAACACAGAACCTTGTGGAACTCCATGAATAACTTTAGTGTTCATGGAGGATTCATCGTTAACATGTACAAACTGAGAACGATATGATAAATATGACTTAATCCGGCTTAGTGCAGTTCCTTAAATGCCAATTAGATGCTCAAATCTCTGTAATAGAATATTATGGTCAATGGTGTCAAATGCAGCACTAAGATCTAACAATACAAGTACAGAGACAAGTCCATTGTCGGAAGCAATTAAAAGGTTGTTATATACCGTGATGAACTCTAAATCAAATAATATCAAATAAGATGTTACTATGTAGAAAGTCACAGAACTGTTTGGCGACTACTGTCAGTACATATCCAAAGAAAGATTGATCATGGGGGCACTGCTGAGCTTTAATGGAGTAGGACATGATTTGGACGTTTCCTGCCCTACTTTTTGTTGGAAAGTTTAACTCTGGACTGTGTAAAATGTCTGGAAAGAACACTAAAACTCGCAATACTATTCAGACACAACTGTGGCCTGGTCCACAAACCGCGACCACATCCTCGAGTGAGCCATCAGCTCCTGCAGAAAGGAAAAAAAAAGGAACTCCAGGTTACTCTCTGGGATGCTTTTTCTACTATCAATGACCTGCAAAAAGACTCGAAGAATAAAGTTAGTAACATGCATTAATGGGACATGAATGAGTGCAGAAAGAGAGAGAGAGGAAGAGAGAAGCTCAGTGCACCATGGGAAATCCCCCGATAGTCTAGGCCTATAGCAGCATAACTAAGGGATGGTTCAGGACTCACCTGAGCCAGCCCTAACTATAAGCTTTATCAAAGAGGAACGTCTTAAGCCTACTCTTGAATGTGGAGAGGGTGTCTGCCTCCCGAACCAGAACTGGAAGCTGGTTCCACAGGAGAGGAGCTTGGTAACTGAAGGCTCTGGCTTCTGTTCTACTTTTTGAGACTATAGGAACCACAAGTAGCCATGCATTCAGAGAACGCAGTGTTCTAGTGGGCCTGACCATGAAGAGCTTTGTAGGTGAGGAGGAGGATTTTAGATTATATTCAAAATTTTACAGGGAGCCAGTGCAGGGAAGTGTTTTGAATTAATTGGAGCGTCTTAATGGAGTTATTGGGGCAGCCTGATAATAAGGAGTTGCAGTAATCCAGCCTAGAAGTAACAAATGCATGGATTAGTTTTTTGGCATCTGTCTGTGATAAGATGTGTCTAATTTATGTAATATTATGTAAATGGAAGAAGGCAGTCCCCGAGGTTTGCTTTATGTGGAATTAAATGACATGTCCTGATCAAAGATAACTCCAAGATTCCTGACAGTGGTTCTAGCGGCCAAGGTAATGCCATCTAGAGTAACTATATCTTTAGACAGTGTCTAAGGTTTTTGGGGCCAAGTACAAGAATTTCGTTTTTTTCTGAAAATAGTATTGGTCCAAGTACAGGACCTTGTGGAACTACATGACTGTATTATTTATTGAAGATTCATCATTAGCATGTACAAACTGCGAACGATCTGATAAGTATGACTTAAACCAGCTGTAGCTGCATAGAGCTGCTCAAGCCTCTGTAAAAGAATATTATGGTCAATGGTGTCAAATGCAGCACTAAGATCTAATAAGTAATAATAATAATAAAAAATAATAATAAGTAAGTACAGAGACCATTGTCCGAAGCAAAAAAAAGGTCATTATTAACTTTAAGCAGAGCTGTCTCTGTGCTGTGATGAACTCTAAATCCTGACTGAAAATCCTCAAATAAACTATTGTTATGTAGAAAGTCACACAACTGGCGACTACTTTCTCCAGAATCTTAGAGAGGAAGGAGGGGTTAGAAATCGGTCTATAGTTGCCTAAAACCCCTGGGTCAAGAGTGGGTTTTTTAAGAAGGGGTTTAATTACAGCTACTTTAAAGGACTGTGGTACATATCCTAATAATAAAGAAAGATAAATCATATCTAGTAAAGAAGTGCCAATTAAGGGTACGACTTCTTTAAGCAACCTACTTGGGATCGGGTCTAATAGACAGGTTGATGGCTTGGATGAAGAAATTATTGAAGTTAACTGATGAAGATTGATAGCAGAAAAACATTCTAAATATTTACATTTACATTAGTTAAAGTTCCTAAACTTGTTGAGCCAGTGATACCTGTTGAGGGCATTTGGTGACTAATTTTCTCTTTAATAGTAATAATTTTATGATAAAAGAAGCTCATGAAGTCATTGCTCCTTAAGTTTGTGGGGATATGTTGTGGTTCGGGAGGCAGACACCCTCACCACATTTAAGAGGAGGCTTAAGACATTCCTCTTTGATAAAGCTTATAGTTAGGGCTGGATCAGGTGAGTCCTGAACCATCCCTTAGTTATGCTGCTATAGGCCTAGACTATCAGGGAATTTCCCATGGTGCACTGAGCTCCTCTCTTCCTCTCTCTTTCTGCACTCATTCATGTTCCATTAATGCATGTTACTAACTTCACTTCTTGTCAGTTCTTGTGCTTTCTCGTCTCGCAGGTTCTTATCGATCCTGGTGGAGCCTCCTGCCATGGTCCTGCTAGATTGCCATTGCCAATATTGTTGTTGCTGTGCACCTGTCTGTCTGTCTCTCTCTCTCTGTCTCTCTTTCACCCCAACTGGTCGAGGCAGACGACCACCCACCTAGAGCCGAAAGATCTGTCCTAGGTTTCTGCCTTTTAACAGGCAGTTTTTCCTTGCCCTTGTCGCCAAGTGCTTGCTCATGGTGGTACTGTTGGGTCTCTGTAAATAATGTTTTAAAGAGTTCAGTCTAGAGCTGCTGTATTTGAAAAGTGTCCTGAGATAACTTCTGTTATGAATTGGCGCTATACAAATAAACCTGAATTGAATTGAATTGAATTGAATTGAATTGAATATGTGGCTCAACAGAGCAGTGACTCTCTGTCAGCCTGGCTACAGTGCTGAAGAGGAACCTAGGGTTGTTCTTATGAGGGACTGAGCCAGTATTGTTTTTTGCTAAAATTATTATAAGGGACCGAGCCAGCCACCGCTGTGAGGTCCCTATTGATTTTGGTCCGTTTATTATTATGATTCTTCTTAGGACTTTTTACTGCATTTTTGACCCCCTGAACATATAAAAAATGTCTATTTTATTTGGCAAATTTCTCATGGCTGGTTCGATCTTGGATATTCTATGCGTCACATTCAGGTCAGCCACTAGGAAGGCCACTAGGTGGTGCTACTTTTAGGCAAAGTTTGATAGGCTAGTAACTCCCGCATCGTTTGTCTCACATTAAAAAATATATTATTATATCCACGAGTTCGGTGAATGGAGCTGAATCTCCCTATATAGGCCACGCCCACTTCCGCCTAGATTTTTTTTCCGCTAGAGTGCGAAATGTCCAAAAACTATCTTTTCGTGTTCGATCCATGCGCTTTTGCCCGATTCGCACAAAACTTTTCACTTAATTTAAAATTGATATTTCAAAACAAGCATGTTGATTTTTCATCAAAAAGGAAGTGGACCATTTCTCCACAATGGTATGTCCGATTGACACCAAGCTTGGGTCCATAGTTCCCCATGTCTTCCTTAGGCATCGTGCACAATCTTGAACAATTTGAGGCCACCGCCACAAGGTGGCGCTCTTTCAAAGTTTCAAACGTTTATATCTCTGCATCGGCAAGTGTGATTAAAACAAAACTTGGTAGGATGATTGCCCATTGCTCCCTGAGGCTACCCTAAAAAGGAAAGAAACTGGGTGGCGCTCTGGTGGACCGTAATAGTCATGAATATGAAATTCACAGGACACGTGTAGACCGTGCCTGTAGATCACATACCAAAAATCGTGTTTGTCATGTTTGTAGCGCCCCCTACAGAATTTTTAAAAAGCAGCCCCGGCGCCACATTTCGCCAATATGTATGAAACTCGGTAGGCATGTGTAACGTGCCGAGATGTACAAAAAAGCCTCTTGGACCCATGCCCCAAAACCCACAGTAAGTCGGCTATTTTCATTTTTAATTTTCACTCACGGCGTCCATTTTGTGGTCATTTTCACTTTTTGGGCTTGTATTTGAACGAACTACTCCTAGGGAATTTATGGGATCTGCTTCAAAATTGGTCAGTACAGTCAAAAAATGTTGCTGACTTAACGCCGTGCTATTTGCGACTGTACGTTGAAGGGCGTGTCCGTGGCGTGCCGTCAAAGTTGGCCATTTTGAACTCCGTGGTCTTGTATTTGAACGAACGAACTCCTAGGGAATTTATCGGATCTGCTTCAAAATTGGACAGTACACTTGACAAATTTTTCTTATTAAAAGTTGTGCGATTTGTGACTGCCAGAAGACATAAATTTACTATACCTTGAGTGTACATATTCCAGTTGATTCCAAGCTCGGGTCCATAGTTCCCCATGTCTTCCTTAAGCATCGTGCACAATTCGAGGCCATCGCCACAACGTGGCGCTCTTTAAAATAAAGAAATTTATATTTCCGCATCAGCATGTGTGATTAAAACAAAATTTGGTACGATGATTGCCCATGGCTCCCTGAGGCTCGCTAAAAAAACGTGTCAACAGTTCGCCACTAGGTGGCGCTCTGGCTGCAGGGTAAATCATTCTGCTGAGACTGTATTAGTTATGAATTCACAGGGCACTGGTGCCTGTATCTTACATACCAAAAATCGCATGTTTTATTTGAACGATCTCCTTCTAGGAAATATATCCGATCAATTTCAAAATTGGTCAGTACAATCAAAACAAACTGTAGATAAAAAGTTGTGCTATTTGTGACGTCAAACGGCATGCCCATGGCGTGGCCTCAAATTTCAACGACTGACTTTCAACGAAAAGGGAAGCTGTCATAACTTCAGCATACATGATCAATGCTGCCCAATGCTGCTTGCAATATATATATATATATATATATATATCTAAGTTTACATTAACAAAAGTCCCTGAACTTGGAGAGCCACTGATGACTGTTGATGGCAGTTGGTGATTCATTTTCTCTCTAATAGTAATAATTTTATTATAGAAGAAGCTCATGAAGTCATCGCTACTTAAGTTTATGGGGATATGTGGCTCAATAGAGCTGTGGCTCTCAGTCAGCCTGGTTACAGTGCTGAAGAGGAACCTAGGGTTATTCTTATTTTCTTCTATTAGTGCTGAATAATAGGCTGGACTGAAACGCTCCGTTTGATCTCCTGTCTCTTTAAGGCCCCCCTCCCGAAAAGCCCAGTCTGCTCTCGGCTGACGCTCCGGCCCTCCCACTTGCGCCTTAGCGTGGTGTTTTGGCAGGCAGCTCCTCACTGTTACTGAGTTTAGCTGCATTTCTACTGTCAATATTAATTCAATAACTGCTTCTAAACCAAAAACTTCACCGCGGGACATGTTAGAGTGGGAGCCTGACCTGAATCGCGGAGATATGAACAACATCAACAATGAGAATTACAGCTTTCTATGACGTTTCTCTTTACAGATACAGTAGTGAGCAGTGACCCACAGTCTACAGAGCCCAGTGAAGTAAAAAAAAATTGTTGTGAGGAGCTAAAGAGGTAACGTGTTAGCATGTGCATGTAGCATAGTGTATAATGATAATGTGACGTGGGGATGTGAAACCATACGAAACAGACAACATGAAACATTACTCAAGCAGTTGTTTCTAGTGAAGAAACAGCCAGTAAATGTACCAAAGTAATCAGAGTAATAGTATAATGATTACTGTAACCTCCCATCTGTTATGTTCTTTGTACACATTAGTTTACTGAGACCATGGAAACATACCATAATGAGGCTGCCTGGAATACTTTATCCTGTACAACATGTCAACATAACTGAAGGAATTACTCATCTAATAAACTAACTTTCTTATGTAGTTGAAAAACTGCTATGTAACCAATTGTAAACTGTACTTTTTCCATATTTCATAGTGAGTCTGATATTTTAACTTGAAACATTTGTTAGACAATTATTACCAAGGTTAACCTTCAGATTTATTTATTTGTAAAAGCTGCAATTATGTTTTAACCCCTTTTAAAAATACTGTATATACTGAATATCATTTATAATTATATATTATGATGTCATTTATCTGTCAACATAATAAAGTTTGAATGTGAGACAGTAATGTATTGTGTTGCTTACGGTCATTTACTACAGGCTTAAAATTTCACATTTTCATATTGATAGATGTTACACTGAGCAGGGTTTCAACTCGTCTACATACAGGAAATCTTCATAAAACCTCTGTGAAATAACATGTTATTTGTATAAAACCATACTTGTTACTGAATTTAAAAATGACCAAAACTCAAATAAAACTTCATTCATATTCCAGTTACAAAAAAATGATTGACAAATATAATTGGGTGTATGTTGCAAGTAACAAAGCTATAACTTTTATGTGAGCTGTGCAGATCATGTCCTCGAGGTATATGGTTTCTAGTATACTGAAGTGTCCGCTGGTAATGGAGCTCTGCGGTCAGTGTTCATCTTGATGCGTCTTCCTTTGGATACCCAGACTGTCCTGATGCTGCAGCTGTCTCTGTCCTCTGATGGGTCCAGGAACACCTGAGCCTCATCAGGTCACTCAGATCACCTGTAAAACATGGCAGATTCATTGTTACTTGTAAGACAGCATATAATACAGGACAAGTTCAACAGCTCATTGGGGCTCAAAGTAGTCCTAAGGCATGTAATAAAATGAAAGCTGCAAGCAGCAATGAACGGGCCCTCGCACTCTATGCAACTCGGGGTGTGCCGCGGCCACGTCACATGCAAATGTTACGTGCAGACCGCGAGATGAAAGTTTCATGTAAATCAGATCAATGTAAATCAGATCAAAATCATCACGCAACGCTCACTTCCTGTTGCCAGTTGGTGCTATTACTATATCTGAATATTGGCATGTAGATGTGTTCAGGGCGGGACTCTTATCAAACGTGAAGTTTCACGGAGATTGGACCATGTACACTGAAGTTATGAGGACGTGTTCAGAATGGGACAGTTACAGAATATGTGAAGTTTAGTGGAGATTGGACATTGTGAGTACTATCTGTTTCATGGCGAAATTCCCTAAGAGGAGTTTGTTCAAATAAAATGTGAAAAATCGCCGAAAATTACCAATAAATTCTAAATGGCCGACTTCGATGCCACAAACGCGCCCTTAAACGTACATGCACAAAAAGCACAACTTTTAATCAGCAACATTTTTTAACTGTACTGACCAATCTTGAAGTTGATCTGATAATTTTCCTCAGAGGAGCTCGTTCAAATACAATGTGTGTAGATCGGCGATCTGCACACGTGGGTTAAGGTTATGGGTCCGAGAGGCTTTTTTGCTTGTCTGATCATGAGACACATGCTTACCAATTTTCATACATGTCAGTCGTACGTGTCTTGGGGGCTGATTCTGGGGGGTGTGTGGCTAAGCTATTTTGTGACCCCCATCCACGGGACCAAGACAATACGTTAGTGTTCACCACGACTGAATTTTGTGCAAAGTTTCATGAGGTTTCAGGCATGTTTAGTCCCCCAAAAATTTTTCAAATGTTCAAACAAAGGCTGATTTTCGCCGCATCGCCATGGCAACGTGGTTCTTCGAAAATTCTTAAGATTCACAAGATGTCATCGCCATCTTGCTAAGGGACTTCTGACAGAATTTCAGCTGGATCTGGTCAATCTGCTGGAAGATATACATAAAAGTATAAAAATGACAATTCTTTTCACCACTAGGTGGTACTCTCACTATCAGTGAATATTATCACATAGATGTGTTCAGGGCGAGACTCTAATCAGACAAGCGAAGTTTGGAGCCGAATGGACAATGTTCTCAAGTTATAGCTAATTTGTGTGTTCTGGCGGTACATCAAACTCTTACCAGACGTGCGAAGTTACGTTGAGATTGGATCTTGTACGCTGAAGTTATGACAAGTCCTTGAAATTGGACGCCACGCCACGGGCAGCCCTTTGACGGAATGCCGTAAATAGCACAACTTTTAATTGTGAATGTCTTTAGATGGCTGTGTCCAAATCTGAAGTCGATCCGATCAATTCCCTAGGAGGAGTTCGTTCAAATACAACGTGTGCAAATCGGCAGAAATGACTGCTAAATCAACAATGGCCGACTTCCTGTTTAGTATGGGGTATAGGTCCAAGAGGCTTTTCTGTTTTTTTTTTAATCACGATACACATGTGTACCGTACATGTCTTGGGAGGCTGATTCGGGGGGGGCTTAGCCATTTGGCGTCACCCGTGCACGGGTACAATTGCATACGTCGAGTTTCGCCATGTTTGAATTGTGTGCAACGTTTTGTGAGCTTTTGCGCTTGGGAAAGTGTGCATAAATGCGATTAAAGGCGCAGAAAAACAATAATTCTTACAGTTACGATCAGGCTTTCGCACTGGTCAGTGCTCATAAATACAGTACAAGTTCCCAGTACAAAAACAGACATTTAGCAGTGAGTCTTTGTTGTTGTTTATAATACAATAGGAGATGATATGAGTAGGAGATGTTACACTGACCCTGCACTTATATCGGGGGACCAAACATGCTTATAGGGAGGCCCAGGGGACCAGGGACCTCATCACCATCCTGGCCTCCCTTAATGCGGCTGGGGAGGATGTCCCCCTTTTCATCATATATGAGGGGGGATATCCAGGGGGCCCCTATAATAAGGAGGGGGTCCCCTATGCCCTCTACGTCAAGTCACCGGCAGGGTACATGGACAGTGAGCTGTTTAGGAAGTGGTTTGTCGGGCATTTCATGAAGTTCACCGGACAGGAGTGCCAGCTGCTGCTTGTTATGGATGGACATAAATCCCACCTGGATCCAGAGCTGGTACGGGTGGCACAGAGGGAGGGGGTCATTCTCCTGTGCCTTCCACCACACACTTCACATATCCTGCAGCCTCTGAATATGAGTTTCTTTGGACCCTTGAAGGAAGATTTTTCTGGTATTACAGGAGATCTGTCAGCAGTGAGCCACTCCTTGGTATCCAAGAAGGAGTTTTTCAAGGGTCCCAAGAGACTCATACCAGAGGGTAAAGGATCATGAGAAAATATGTGTAGTTTAGTCAAATTATTTTTCAATTTCTCTAGTCATTTGTCTTTTGATTAAAGAATATCATTTTTTGCATGAACATTTATTTGTTATATTATACTATATACTAACTCTGCACTGAGTGTATTACAGGTAATTGTTATATGTGCATACAGCATATGTGTCTATAATTGCTAAATTAAATGCATCAGCTTGTATTTTACAAGTGATTGAAATGAGAAGTGTTTAACAAAATATCCAGTAGGTGACGGTAGAGCTTCACTACATAATTTACAGTTGTTGAAGCATTGTATCTTATTTTGAAGAAGGAAAGTACAGTCCCAGATGTGTTGATGTTAGTTTGTCAGACTCAGGAACAACTCAATACCCCGCAAAACCAGCAGCGCTCAATGTTTACAGCGAGCGGATGCGGCTGTGCGGCTCAGCAAGTCCTATTACTGACTCTAGTAAAGAAGGGGCAAAAGTAAATGGGTAAAACGATACATAAAGTCCAACATCAGACTTAGTAATACTCCTCAGTAATCTATTACTGTAACTACATTAACGCTAACGGTTTATATTAGTCACGGTTTTACTTCACAAACAGCAGTCAGCCACTACAGCTCCTCGTGCTAATCAAAGTTACAATGCCTTACTGAACAAATAAATTCCAGCAGTTTGAACATTTCTTCCTTACACATAGCTCTGTCTTTACCTCCGGTGCACATCCATCACATGAATTTACATACTGCAAAACATACACACCTGAACAGAGAAGAAGGCCTTCAGCTAGCTGGCTGAGCTAACGTTAACACATCAGTACAAAGTTACACAAAAAGCTAAAAATCACCAGCACCCAACCTACTACTCCTGGTATTTTTTCAGCTTCTCAAAGGGCTTAACGGTCACACAGAAAGTCCGACATCGGCCCAGCCTGTGTGACTACAATGTTAGCCACAATAGCTGCATAGCATGTTAATGCCAAGTCCAGCAGGCTAACCAACACAATAAACAGCAAAATAACATTAAATAGAGAAAAACTTACAGCTTCTAAGAGTGAAGTTGTGTGATAGATGTCCGTATCGGTCCATGAGCTGGTACTCCTTTGAGAAAGTAGTTGCAGTCCTTGTGGGAACATTTCAGTCCCATTTCAAAAATAAATAAACAATCCAAAATAAAGTATGCATCTTCCTCTGATGATTCAATTCAATTTCAATTCAATTTTATTTGTATAGCGCCAATTCATAACAGAAGTTATCTCAGGACACTCTTCAAATAGAGCAGGTCTAGACCAAACCCTTTAAAACATTAATTACAGAGACCCAACAGTACCACCATGAGCAAGCACTTGGCGACAAGGGCAAGGAAAAACTGCCTGTTAAAAGGCAGAAACCTAGGACAGATCCTCCGGCTCTAGGTGGGTGGTCGTCTGTCTCAACCAGTTGGGGTGAGAGAGAGAGAGAGAGAGAGACAGAGAGAGAAAGAGCGAGAGACAGACAGACAGACAGACAGACAGACAGGTGCACAGAAACAACAGTATTGGCAATGGCAGTCAAGCAGGACCATGGCAGGAGGCTCCACCAGGATCGACAAGAACCTGCGAGACGAGAAAGCACAAGAACTCCGGGGAAGAAGTGAAGTTAGTAACATGCATTAATGGAACATGAATGAGTGCAGAAAGAGAGAGGAAGGGAGGAGCTCAGTGCACCATGGGAAATCCCCCAATAGTCTAGGCCTATAGAAGCATAACTAAGGGATGGTTCAGGACTCACCTGATCCAACCCTAACTATAAGCTTTATCAAAGAGGAATGTCTTAAGCCTACTCTTGAATGTGGTGAGGGTGTCTGCCTCCCGAACCACAACTGGAAGCTGGTTCCACAGGAGAGGAGCTTGGTAACTGAAGGCTCTAGCTCCTGTTCTACTTTTAGAGACTATAGGAACCACAAGTAGCCCAGCATTCAGAGAACGTAGTGTTCTAGTGGGGTAATAGGGTACTATGAGCTCTTTAAGATATGAATGGGCCTGACCATGAAGAGCTTTATAGGTGAGGAGGAGGATTTTAAATTCTATTCTACATTTTACAGGGAGCCAATGCAGAGAAGCTAGTACAGGAGAGATGTGATCTCTTCTTCACGTTCTGAATTAATTGGAGCGTTTTAATGGACTTATTGGGGCAACCTGATAATAAAGAGTTGCAGTAATCCAGCCTTGAAGTAACAAATGCATGGATTAGTTTTTCTGCATCTGTCTGTGTCTAATGATGGGAGGACATGCAGACTTCTGTGCTGGTCAGTGTAGCAAACATCAGGGCAGCTGGGGCACTTAGCTCCAGGCTTTTAGGAACAGCCAGGGCTTGCAGGGCAAACATGTTGGACAGCAGCAAAGGCAACTCTTCTCAGTGGGAGGTGGTTAGTCAGAGGGGAGGTGGTGCTATGCAAATAAATCCCCTTTTTACATAGGAAGGGGAGCAAAATCTGAATGGAGCGTTTGGGCAGAGGTCTTCTGACATGGCCAGCCCACTAAAAAAGGACTGCGTTGATTTTTTACACAGTTTTTGGGTTGGTAGGCCACCCAAATACCCAAATATGTGTGTACAAACATTAGTAAAGTTCATTTTGCATAATATGTCCCCTTTAGTGTGTGGCAGTGGAGTTAGTACACTGTTGGTTTTCTGGAACAGCTCATCTCAGAAGTTCTAGTTCCTTTTTACGCCTAAATACCACATAAACACCATTTCTGTTTGACTGACAAGTAGCCATGTGAATTATGATGGAAAGGAGCGGGTAACCATGCTCCTGACAATGTGTAACTTTGAAGTGAGAAACTTCCTTTCCAACAGTCAACATTGGTTTCTTTTAACTATGACCACAATTGTTCCCTATGCTTAATCTGAAATCTCTTTTTTCTTTTGTGTGTTTTTGGTGTTTCAGCGATATAAGAAATTTAGCATAGCGTTAGTTCAGGCAGGCCATGAAGTCAGGCTCAGCTCTCAATTCCAGCTATATCAGCTGATCACAGCTAATCATAAACACACATCAGCTGATGGCTCGGCTGATTTCTCCTAAGCTTCCTATTGGAAACCATACACAGTCAGTTGACAGCTCAGCTGATTCCCTCAAGCATCCAATTGGCAAATATCATTCATGGTGCCTTATTTAACCTGCTTTAGCCTGCCTATCTTTGCTGCTTCCTCTACAGGCCTTTTTACAAGCTACCCCATGAGAGCGATCAAGCTATTTGTGTGTGCATTTCTATTTACCCTACTGCTCGGCATGTCTACCTATGATGAGGATCCATGGCAGATCGACTGCATTATGGAGTCTCAGTCTTGAGGCAGATGAAGCCAACGAAAGAGAGTGTCATTTCCATCCGCCGGAGCTCTCGTTTGGCAAGAAAAAAATAAAAATCCTCCCAGCACTGATGAATGGCCAGTGCCATCAGTTAACTTCAATCATTTCTTCATCGAAGCCATCAACCTGTCTGTTAGACCCGATCCCAACTAGGCTGCTTAAAGAAGTTGTTCCCTTAATTGGCACTTCTTTACTGGATATGATTAATCTTTCTTTATTATCAGGATATGTACCACAGTCCTTTAAAGTAGCTGTAATTAAACCCCTTCTTAAAAGTCTACTCTTGACCCAGGGGTTTTAGCCAACTATAGACCGATTTCTAACCTCCCGTTCCTCTCTAAGATTCTGGAGAAAGTAGTCGCCAAAGAGTTGTGTGACTTTCTACATAACAATAGTTTATTTGAGGATTTTCAGTCAGGATTAAGAGTTCATCATAGCACAGAGACAGCTCTGGTTAAAGTTAATAATGACCTTCTGACTGCTTCTGACAATGGACTTGTCTCTGTACTTGTATTATTAGATCTTAGTGCTGCATTTGACACCATTGACCATGATATTCTTTTACAGAGACTTGAGCATCAAATTGGCATTAAAGGAACTGCCCTAACCTGGTTTAAGTCATACTTATCAGATCGTTCTCAGTTTGTACATGTTAACGATGAATCCTCCATAAATACTAAAGTTAGTCATGGAGTTCCACAAGGTTCTGTACTTGGACCAATACTATTTACTTTATATATGCTCCCTTTAGGCAACATTATTAGGAATCACTCCATTAACTTTCACTGTTATGCAGATGATACGCAGTTATATCTATCAATCAAACCCAATGAAATTAATCAATTATCTAAATTACAAACATGTCTTAAGGACATAAAATCCTGGATGACCTGCAATTTTCTGATGTTAAACTCAGAAAAAACGAAATTCTTGTTCTTGGCCCCAAAAACCTTAGAGACTCATTGTCTAAAGATATAGTCACTCTAGATGGCATTAACTTGGCCTCTAGCACCACTGTCAGGAATCTTGGAGTTATCTTGATCAGGATTTGTCATTTAACTCCCACATAAAGCAGACCTCTAGGACTGCCTTCTTTCATTACGTAATATTAGAAAAATTAGACACATCCTATCACAGACAGATGCAGAAAAACTAATCCATGCATTTGTTACTTCAAGGCTGGATTACTGCAACTCTTTATTATCAGGTTGCCCCAATAAGTCCATTAAAACGCTCCAATTAATTCAGAACGCTGCAGCACGAGTACTGACAGGAACTAGAAAAAGAGATCACATCTCTCCTGTACTAGCTACTCTGCATTGGCTCCCTATAAAATGTAGAATTGAATTTAAAATACTCCTCCTCACCTATAAAGCTCTTCATGGTCAGGCCCCTTCATATCTTAAAGAGCTCATAGTACCCTATTACCCCACTAGAACACTACGTTCTCTGAATGCTGGGCTACTTGTGGTTCCTATAGTCTCTAAAAGTAGAACAGGAGCCAGAGCCTTCAGTTACCAAGCTCCTCTCCTGTGGAACCAGCTTCCAGTTGTGGTTCGGGAGGCAGACACCCTCACCACATTCAAGAGTAGGCTTAAGACATTCCTCTTGATAAAGCTTATAGTTAGGGCTGGATCAGGTGAGTCCTGAACCATCCCTTAGTTATGCTGCTATAGGCCTAGACTATCGGGGATTTCCCATGGTGCACTGAGCTACTCTCTTCCTCTCTCTTTCTGCACTCATTCATGTCCCTTTAATGCATGTTACTAACTCCACTTCTTCCCCGGAGTTCTTGTGCTTTCTCGTCTCGCAGGTTCTCATGGATCCTGGTGGAGCCTCCTGCCATGGTCCTGCTTGACTGCCATTGCCAATACTGTTGTTGCTGTGCACCTGTCTGTCTGTCTGTCGCTCTCTCTCTCTCTCTCTCTCTCTCTCTCTCTCTCTCTCTCTCACCCCAACTGGTCGAGACAGACGACCACCCACCTAGAGCCGGAGGATCTGTCCTAGGTTTCTGCCTTTTAACAGGCAGTTTTTCCTTGCCCTTGTCGCCAAGTGCTTGCTCATGGTGGTACTGTTGGGTCTCTGTAATTAATGTTAAAGAGTTCGGTCTAGACCTGCTCTATTTGAAAAGTGTCCTGAGATAACTTCTGTTATGAATTGGCGCTATACAAATAAAATTGAATTGAATTGAATTGAATTGCCTAAGCTCCTGGAAGTGTTGTTTAAAAACAACATCACAGCTCCAGTAGGGGCATCTCACGAAGAGCTGTTCATACTGTTTAAGGAGAATATCCGCTCCGATTCAGCATCCGCAGTTCTGTCCAACTACTCTGTTCCTAAGAAATCTGCAGAGAAAAGGAAGAATTGCCCCCGCAACTCCACTGCAGTCCCAGCTCCAGCCGCTGCGCTGCCTTCCAAATGAGCATGAGTCTCAGACGCAGCAGCCAGCTCAGCCTACCCGGCCGATAACGACTCCATCTTGTCAGCTCTGTCCAGCACCCAGTCGTCTCTTGCCACCATGAATTCCAGGATCCAAGTCCCAGAGTTCGGTTCGACACATTCAGCTGGCCCGTCTTCCTCCGCAGTTGGCCCGTTTCCCTCCTCGTTAACCGCAGGTCCAGTGCATGGTCCAGCTCACGGTCCAACAGGTGCGACGCTGGACGATGACGTCACCGCAGCGAGCTTTGATGGCATCACATTCCCTATATTCTGCTTTGGAATAAATGTTATTTTGACAAAAGTGGTCCTGACTGAACCATGGTAATGGGATATTCCATGCCATAGCCCTATTAAAGGTGAAACAAACAAAAATTAAAATTATATTTTTATGTATTTTGTCACACCTACTGTTTACTTTGTATGTTTTATAAGATTGTCAGCGGTCCAAGGGAACCACAAACTTTGAGTTCTTTCCAATTTTATTTTCATTTTTTAGGATGACATTGTGGGCACCTTCTCCAATTCCTCCAATTACTCCTACATGTATTTGTCCGGTCCTCTCATAAAGACAAATTAGAAACTGCCCTCACTATAATGAAGTCCTTGAGACACTGAAGGCCTTTCGGAATAGATTATGCGTGGGTTCAGACAGCTTTCAGACAGCCAGTTATTTTTAAACATTGTTTTATAATACACCCCCGAAATTGGCCCCTCACCTGTCCAAACTGTTTAAGCAGTCACTGGGAGCATTGCCCCCTGTGCAGTTTGCATCAATTGTGGTGAATAAATGATTTGGTAGTCATGATTACAACTCAGTGATCCAGTTGACATAAGGGCCCCATTCACACCATTTTCTTTCTTATGACTCTTTCTTATCACTTGAGATTTGATCACACCTTTAAATGTGGTCTGGCTGATCCAATTTCAGTCCAATCCCAACGTGTTCTGCATGCTATTATACCTAAGTTGTGCATTAAAGCTGTGTATGATTTTCAGTAGAGATGTTCCAATACTATTTTTTTCTTTCCAATATCGATTATGATACCTGAACTTATCAGCGGATACCAAGTATTGATCCCTTACATGTGGGATAAAAAAATTATATAGATATTATTTTCTTCAATTTATTTCTTATACTACTAAGCCTGTATGATTGCTATCATTATTGTATGGTCTGGTCAGGTTAAACCACTTGTCAGAGTGAGAAAATGACTTCGTTATCCTGGGAAAACAAAGGTTTTGGGGCTAAATTACACAGTGTTGGATTAGTGCACACATGCATACGTGCTGCGATCCAGTAGCGCATTTTAGGCAGTATCGGCTGGATTTCGGATTCTGGTATAGGTATCAGAACAATTCTATATTTCAAAAACAAATTAACAGCAATTAATAACTCAAATCCTCTGAATTAAATTATACTATCACATTGACTGACACAGTCCAGTTTTGTCCATTATGCCTTTCTCTCCGTCCCTTCAGCCACATTCCCACTTCCCTAGTCCCTTGCATTTCTATGAAGCTTTGCAGTCATTGCCATTCTGCATTCATCCACCAGGTGCCCTCAGACTTTCCCACCTGTCCCAGCTCACCTGTTTCTCGTTCACCAGTCACCATGTCAGTTATTGAACCTGTGTTCATTAAAGTATATGAACACCTTACTTTTGCCTGTTTTGTTTTCTCTTTTCTCTTACACACCCTTCATCTTTAACAAACATACTTATCATCTATTGCCGCCTTTACCCCTTTGCTGCCTCCTCTAGCACCACTTGTCTTCTTTGTCTTGGCACTTCCAGGACTCCTGTTTCATTAACCCCTGACAGCGTTGTAAAAAAAACATTCTTTCACGTACCATTCAAAGTTAGATGTGAGTTCCTTGTAGGGCTGGGCGATAAAATGATAACGATATGTATCTCGATAGACACGTAATCAATATCAATAGAAAATGCGTTCGATAGAACGTTTCGATATGTTTTTTTTCCTCATTGGAAGAAACCAGCGTAAGTTTAGCTCCGCTTTGGTTGCGAAGCAAGGTTGGTTGCATGAACAAAGGCACTCGTCGTCTGGTACCTAGCAACGTATGGAGTGACACGCTAATAGCCAATCATGTAACAGTATCAAGTTTGGTTGCGCCATCTCGTTGTCTCGTGTTCGTGTTTGTTTCCAGAAACAGCGTGGTGTGGAAAGCCGCACGGCAAGTGAAAGATGAGTGCCGCAACGAGCGAGGAAATTGTGGAAAAAAATGGAAAGGTCAGCTCGCCAGTATGGGAGTTTTTGGGATTTTATAAGTCAGACCGTAGTCAGACCAATGTTGTATGTAAATTATGCAAGACCGTCGTCCCCACCAAGACTGGTAATACAACTAATTTGTTTTACCACCTTAGCCGCTCTCACCCTTTGGAGCACAGCCGTATCAGACAACAACGGCCAACACCACAGAAGCAGCAGCAGACCACCATGGAGCGGTACTCGGCATCAGTGCCTTATGACAAAGAATCCAAACGTTACAAAGACATAACCCAGGCAGTGGCATATCACATAGCTAAGGATATGCTTCCTCTCAGTACCGTCGAGAAGCCCGGTTATAAAAATCTCCTTCACGTGCTTGAACCACGCTATGTGATTCCAGGTCGAAAGTACATTTCTAAGACTGCCATTCCCAAACTATATCTGATGTGCAAAGAATCTGTGCAACAAGAAATCTCGTCAGCCAGCTACTTTGCCACAACCTCTGACCTGTGGTCAAGCCGTACTTCAGAGCCATACATTAGCTTGACCATTCATTTCATAGACGACAAATGGAATCTGAAAACCAGATGCCTTGAAACAGCTTATTTTCCTGACGATCACACAGGACAAATTATAGCAGAAGGCTTGAAGGAGGCACTGTTGTCCTGGACTCTAATTGAAGACAAAATGGTGTGCATCACCACAGACAGTGGCGCAAATGTAGTGAAGGCGACTTCACTGAACGACTGGACCCGGCTACAATGTTTTGGCCATCGTTTGCATTCTGCTATTGGTGAGTAGCATTGTCATTTTGATGGTATCATCCATCCATGTTGGTTACTGGATTGATTTTATTAGCTAATACATTGAGATGATATAATTATTATTAATTATTATAGTTATGACTGTTATTATTATTATTATCCATGAAAGCAGCTTTACACTGACTTACTGAACCTCATCTATTATCTGTAATTTATGCTGTCATTGTTTTTCTGCAGGTGCTGCAGGAAAGGATAAAAGAGTGGACAGGGCTGTAGGTGTTTGCAAGAAAGTGGTCTCTACCTTTTCTTACTCATGGAAGAAAAAGAGTGCTCTCTCCAAAGCACAGCAACGTCTCCATCTTCCCACACACCAGCTGATCACAGAGTCACTAACCAGGTGGGGCTCTAGACAGAAGATGGTGGCAAGGGTCCTAGAGCAACAAAAGGCCATCACTGAAGTTCTGTCTGCTGACAAAAACACCAGGCACCTGATCCCAACTTGGCAGGACATTGATGTCCTTGAGTCTATGAATGCGGCCTTAACTCCTCTCCTGGAGTTCACAGACTCCCTTTCTGGTGAGTCATATGTGACAGTCTCGTATGTGAAGCCTGTGCTCCACCTGTTCCGCTCCAATTTGCTTAAAGTAAATGAGGGGGACACTCAGCTCACATAAGAGATGAAGACAAAAATAATGACCTATCTTGATGAGAAATATGCAGGCCCTGACAGAGATGATCTCCTTGACATGGCTACCTTGATGGACCCCAGGTTTAAAGTCCAATACATCAGACCAGAGAAGGTAGGGGCCATTAAAATGAGAGCAGTGTCTGAGGTAGTGAATGAAGGCCAAGGCCAGTCACAGGCAGGGCCTTCTGAGGGAGCAGCAGACCAAGGTGCAGAAGAAGGAGCTGCGGCTGCGGCTGCGGCTGAACCACCTCTTCCACTGGGCGTGAAGAAGCAACGCAAGTCATTGGGGAGCTTCTTCAAAAAGCAGAGTCAAGAAGAGGTTGACTTGCCTCTCACTGATGAACAAAAAGTGGAGAGTGAGCTGGAAAGGTACCTGAGGTGCCCTGATGCAGACCGTGAGTCTGAACCCCTGGACTGGTGGAGGCTCCATGAACACAACTTCCCCAGATTGTCTCAGCTGGCAAAAAAGTACTTGTGCATCCCAGCCACCAGTACCCCCTCAGAAAGAATTTTTAGTACTGGGGGTAATATTGTTACATGCACCAGGGCAGCTTTAAAACCAGAGAAGGTCAACCAGCTGGTGTTCCTAGCACAAAACCTTGAGTGAAAATATAGTTGAATAGTTCAGATGTTACAGATGTAAAGTCTAAGTCTACCTCAGTTTTACTTTAATTTCTTCTATGTTTACAAAACACTGCATATTTATTTATTTATTTTTAAAATGTTATTCACCAGAACTTTTTTACACTAAACTTGCAGTAGAAAATATATATGAAGATAGTTCTTCTCAGATCTCAGGTTTCTCTATGTTTACATTTAACACTTTGCACATGTTTTTATAACACTTTAGTTTTGTTAAGCACTTTATTATTGATAATTGTTCAGTTTTCATTGTGATTTAAATTTTCATTCAGTCTTATGTTCATATTTATTGAGTGTTTTCCAGGGTTGTGTTGACATTCCTTTTCCCTGTCTGCCTACAATCAGAGGAAGGTTAAGTTCATAATAAAAATGTTTAAATTTAGTATATTTTCCTCCTGGTCCTTATTCTAAATAGGTCATACAATTTTCAATAATTATCGACATCGACCGATATGAAACACTTATATCGTGATACAGATTTCAGCCATATCGCCCAGCCCTAGTTCCTTGTCAATTACCTATATAAAGGTCAAATCAATGTATCATTTAATACAAGGTTGCATAAAAGTCCTTTCAATTGCAAAGCTTGTTTGTAATGATTTTTTGCAACATTCAACCATAGAAAAGGTTCAACTGAGGAGTATTCTAAGTGCCCTTATTAACTGAAGTCTCTGATGTCCACATATTATCAATTACTTTCCATGTCTGTTCCCTATATTTATCCAGTTCACTCAACACCCAACCACTCTGCTCAATATCTTATCTCCTATTTTATTTAACATAGATAGATAGATAGATAGATAGATAGATAGATAGATAGATAGATACTTTATTTATCCTGAGGGAAATTCAAGAGTAGACATAATTGGTTACTCTGTATCAGTGATGATGATGGGGATATAAAAGGAAGGCTGCAGTGCGGTGATGATGTATGGACTGATAGCATGCAAGGCTGTACAGTAAAGAGATGGATCAGATGGTACTGTATTTTGAGCAGGGCTGATGTGTGGACAGAAAGATGATATGCTAACTTATATATATTGATCCCTTCCTTACCTCCTGTCCTGGTCCTCAGAGAGCTGATCATGACTGCTTTCGCTCAATGGCCTATTACACCCAATTCACATAGAGCAGACGCCTGAGCAGCTTGAGGCGTTTCTTGTGTGTGATGGTTGCGTTTCCCAAACGCATGGCGTTCACACTGAGCATGTCAGCTGCTGTAAAGCTGCTGCTGCCAGCCCTATGTTTCCCTACACACTTTTCCCTGTATAATGTTCATTAAAATTAAAATTTTCATATAACTTAATTAACAATGCAATATAATTTAAACGCAAATATGAAGAGGGGTAATCAGAAAGCACATGTGGCACATGTCATCCAGCTCACTTCCAGAAATTCTTTCACAAGTGAAGTCGTTTTAATTAAAAGATTACTACATTGCTTTATTTTGAAAAGGTTGTTTAAACTGTACTGAAATATGTGGATATGACTACCAACAGATCCTTCCACTGTGCTGTTTAGCAGCATTTCTACCGCGTGGCTCACAGTAAAAATAGGCGAGCGGGTAGTGTGACTGCTCTAATCTGTTAACATGGGTTGCAAAATAACAATCAAGACGTTCTGCCACGCAGACACGCGCAGTGAGAACAACTATGGTTAATTACAACTTTAACTGGTTCTATCAGTCATGATAACACTGTTCTCACCAAAGTAATTAATGAGAGACCACAAGCAGGTCGGACAGACTTCTTTGTAAGAGAAATGACAGTGAACAGTGCAATTTAAATCCATATGTGACTCAGATGAGATTTTTTCAGTAAACAGCACAATCACATGCAATCTGATCTGATCAATTCTGATTTGGACCACTTTTATATATTGTAGCTGCCACCAGAATCAGTTAAAGATGATTTAAAATTATTTTCTTTTCTGAGCTGTTTTCACTTTAAAAAGTGCAAACAAGCCGTGTAAATTATTCTTTAAGTAAACATTCAGTTCAATTAAATTAAATTAATTTTTTTGTCATTTGTATAGTGCCAATTCATCACAAAAGTTATCTCAGGACATACTCAAATAGAGCAGGTCTAGACCATACTTGAGAGATAACGACAGAAGGGCAGAAACAAAGACAAACAGTAGCAAAAATTACACTAATAGTAGTGACTGATGGTGATAATGATGATGAACATGAAGAAGATGATGACGACGATGACAACAGCCACAACGATGGGGGACATTGAGCAATGATAATAGTAATAATAGTAACTGTAGTAATAATAATTATAGTAGCAAGTCTCGCTACTACCGAAGGTTCTCTCAGCACACAATCCAACAACAGAGGTTAATAAACAAGACAACTTTATTTTTTTGTCAGCAGCACACACTATTAATACAAAGCCCGCTTCAAAAGTCCATGAAGGTTTGCTCTGGTTGTCCATTCTGTTGTGTGTTGGCCACCCCAGGTCCAGCACACTACTGCCTTAAGAGAGGTAAGTGTGATTACTCAATGAGTACCAGCTGAGATAATCAACTCACCTGGCGCTGTTCTCGCAAGCCTTCCCCACACCTTTCTCTCTCCTGCAGCTGCTTGTAAACCACACCAACCTCCACAATAATAATAACAGTAATATCAGTAATATTAGTAGTGGGAGTCAAGCAGGACCATGGCAGGAGGCACCACCAGGATCCATGAGAACCTGCGAGATGAGAAGGCACAAGATCTCCGCGGAAGAAGTGAAGTTAGTAACATGCATTAATGGGACATCAGCTCAGTGCACCATGGAAAATCCTCCAGCAGTCTAGGCCTATAGCAGCATAACTAAGGGATGGTTCAGGATTCACCTGAGCCAGCCCTAACTGTAAGCTTTATCAAAGAGGAATGTTTTAAGCCTACTCTTAAATGTGGAGCTGGTTCCACAGGAGAGGAGCTTGGTAGCTGTTCTACCTTTAGAGACAAGTAGCCCTGCATTCAGAGAGCGCAGTTTTCTAGTGGGGTAATAGGGTATTATCACTGTCTCTATAGCCATTGATGTTCATTAATCAACCTTTTGCTACGAGCTAAGAGAAGTAGAAAACAGGTTGGTTTTAGCGTAACGTCCTGCGTTACTTTATGTTGTTTACAAGGTTCATACAGAGGTTCACCCTCTCCTCCCAGCTGTCTTTGAGTGGGCACACTGTCAAATAGTGTTGTAGTCAAGACCGCACCAACCAAGACCAAGACATTACCGAGAACAGAGAGTACCAAGACAGAGACAAGACCAAGACATTTGAAGGTCGAGACCGAGACAAGACCAAGACTTTTAGATGTCGAGACCGAACAAGACCATATATATCAAAGGAAAATCATAACAAAACATCAGAATGTGAAGTTTGCTTTTAAATAAATGCGACAACAAAAACAACCTGTTGTTTTCAGAACAGCACAATGACTGACAGCACCTTCAGTGCCAAGCTCCTCTCCTATGGAACCAGCTTCCAGTTGTGGTTCGGGAGGCAGACACCCTCTCTACATTCAAGAGTAGGCTTAAGACATTCCTCTTTGATAAAGCTTATAGTTAGGGCTGGATCAGGTGAGTCCTGAACCATCCCTTAGTTATGCTGCTATAGGCCTAGACTATCAGGGGATTTCCCATGGTGCACTGAGCTCCTCTCTTCCTCTCTCTTTCTGCACTCATTCATGTCCCATTAATGCATGTTACTAACTCCACTTCTTCCCCGGAGTTCTTGTGCTTTCTCGTCTCGCAGGTTCTCATCGATCCTGGTGGAGCCTCCTGCCATGGTCCTGCTAGATTGCCATTGCCAATACTGTTGTTGCTGTGCACGTGTGTGTGTGTGTCTCTCTCTCTCTCTCTCTCTCTCTCTCTCTCGCTCTCTCTCTCTCTCTCCTCCTTCTCGTGTCTCTGTCTCTGTCTCTCGCTCTCTCTCACCCCAACTGGTTGAGACAGACGACCACCCACCTAGAGCCGGAGGATCTGTCCTAGGTTTCTGCCTTTTAACAGGCAGTTTTTCCTTGCCCTTGTCGCCAAGTGCTTGCTCATGGTGGTACTGTTGGGTCTCTCTAAATAATGTTATAAAGAGTTCGGTCTAGACCTGCTCTATTTGAAAAGTGTCCTGAGATAACTTCTGTTATGAATTGGCACTATACAAATAAAATTGAAATGAATTTAATTGAATTGAAGTTGTGGAGTTGTGGGAATCTGTTTTGGTTTTTGTACCAGAAGACAAATACATTATCAGTGTCAGTGTCCTGTATGGCATCAAAGTATTTGCTTATCTGTGTTCTGACGCTTGAACCCTGGCGTGAATCACTGGATGGATCTCCATCTGTGGCTCTGCGCTCTTCACCTTCGCTGTCCATCAAGTTCTCAACCTCAGAGATCAAAGTGTCTGAAAATACAAGCAAATGAAAGAAAATTACTGAATTAGATAGAAAGACACATAGTGATACAGTGTCAAAAGTAGGTATCAAATCAAATAATCAACTACTCTAACAATATGTTGTTTAGAACAAGCATATTCCCTAAAGGTAAATTACAAAGATGGTGTTAACCTAATAAATTCCACTACAAGGCTAATTCAGAATTTTTCTCTATATATAAAATGTATGTGTGTATACCTGTCAGTGTTTTCTTCAGATCTTCTCTGAAGTTCTTGATTGATTTTGCATTTTGCCCATTTGTAACATCCAGATCCACCCAATTTAATCCAAACTGTGAGTCAAGCATTGTGGCCAAAAAGTACACATTGTGGCTGAAAGGTTCCTCCCCCCACTGTCCTTGGTCATGTCTGTTTTGGCAAAGATTCCACTGAATCTTCTCATCAGAGACTGACGAAGGGCCTTTACTATTGGCCGACGCTGTATTTGTGTCTCCTCCATCTTCACAAGATGTGTATGCAAGTCCAGAACAGTCGGTGCTAATGGTAACTGCTTTCTCTCCCTCTGTCAGGTCTGTTGTCTCCGAGAGAAGTTGAGAGAGTTGAGAAGCGTGATGTTTTGGCAATGGCGCGAGAGATGGCTCTAACTTCCTTCATGCCGTCATTCACAGCTAATTGCAGGGAGTGAGCAAAACAAGAAATACGTTCGCCTGATGACCAGGGTGGCTCTGTGTCTTCCACAGGATTCATGTCCTCCCACGGGTGCTCATCATCAAGGTTTTCCTCCTCACTCTAGCTGTCATCTGACTGCTGTTGTGGCATGCAAACTTTAAAAGCACACTTCATATTAGCAGCATTGTCTGTGACAATATAACTGATCTTCTGACAGATACCATATTCTTCTGTGATCTCCTCAAAAGCAGAGGAAATTCGCTCTCCACTATGTTTGCCTGGGAAACATCTACAGTCCAGCAAGTACGATTCAAGGGCATAGCAATCCTTTGACTTGTTGCACAAATGAGCTGTTACTCCAAGGAAGGAGCAAAGCCTGCGATCAGACCAAATGTCCGTAATTAAGGACACTGTTGATTTTTCCTTCAGCTTCTCCAAAACAGTCTCCTTAACTTTCTTTACCAAAACAGGTATGTGTTTCTCAGTAATTGTTCCTCTTGAGATTGGTGTGTACTTGTTATCCACAGTCTCAAGAAAGTGTTTAAAATTTTCATGGCAGACAACACCCAATTATCAAACCTTTGACAATGGCCTCACTGATGGCTTGCTGCCGTGGGGAATGTTGACTGTAGAGCTGCACTTTCTGGGCAATGGATAGGATAGTTGGCTGTGTAGCATCTGCCTGTTGTCCTGCCTTGTAGTCCAGGAACCTGAAATTCAGGAGGAAATAAAATGATTAGGTGAAACAAACACCAAGAGAGAATTCTCAGAAATAATGTTTTAAGTTGTGCAGAGAGAAAAGGTGTCAAAGCCTGTCAAGTTTCCTAATTGATATGCAAATATTAAAAAACATTATTTCTCCACTTAAAAGTACACTAGATTCAAATATTTTCCCCATTTTTTTCAAAAAAGGTTAGTAAAGTAATTCCATTTATTTGCAGTTTAAATTTAATTAACTTAGTTGTTTTTTTAGTTTATTAACTTTGTTTATCAGACAGACAGATAGATATATTTGTGCTTACTGCCAACACACCATACATCACTGCGATACTCAATATATTCACTTTTTTATGAAATTAAATTAAACATCACTTTAAATGACTACTTTTAAACAATCTTTTAAACTTCATGCATTAGCATTACTTACCATGTTTTGAGTATCTTGAATGAAGCTTTTTAACATTTTTATATTTTTATCAAACAAATATTAAACTATTGAGCTGAAGAGTCTGTCACTCTAGTTTGTGGCATTTTCTTTGACTGTTGTTTCTAAAAGTGATCTGCCATATATTCATTTAAAAATCTTACTGTAAATAATACACATAATGAAAACAGATTAAATGTGCAGTTTGTTTATAAAGTTACACCTACATGCTATTGTAAGCTTGATTTCAGCTATATTTCTTTTGAAACAATGTGTTTTAAACCATTCATTTTTCCTGATTTATATTTTACCCATACATTATTCCTCAATGCCTTATCTTTCTATACTAGCACACACAACTCCAGTTTGACTTGAGAAAGCCTTGTGTGTATCATACATTTTGGGGAAGAAATATGGCCCATTTCATCTATATTGTTCTGTTATCTTGCTTGTTACAACAATGCCATGCGAGCTAACGTTAGCAAGCTAACTTAGCAAGCTAACTTAGTAAGCTAACTTAGTTGTAGGCTAATATAATCGGTGCTTTGAAAGTTAGCTTATTTGCTACAACGACCATGGATAGAGTCAGTAGCGTAACATCATGGTGATAGGCCCCGGTGCAAATATTTTATATATTTTATTTGTGCCCCCGCCCTAGTCCTAGTCAACTTTCATCCACTTGCTTTTTTTTCCTGCTGAAAGGAGAAACAACCGAAGTCACGTCATCGCGACTCATCATGACTGACAGCTATCAACCTCCTCCCATACCAGCCACTCAGCGTTAGCCTACCTTACCGACCCGCCCCGAGCTATTTCATTCACAAAAACAATACAGCTGCTGGACAGCTCCTTTTTTTTTTCTTCCTTCATGGGCACCTGATGGCGTCTGGGCCCCGGTGCACCGTCGACATTCACGCCATTGGATAGAGTTGAAATTTACCAAGACTTTTGATATAACGTTAATGTTAAACTTAGTATGGTATCTGTTTGTATGGTAACTGTTAGCTTACCTGTCTTTATGCTTCCTTGTGAGGTGGCGGTAAAAGTTTGACGTCGTCCCAGCTGTTTCGGTGAGCAGAGCATTGCAGAATTTGCACACCGCAGAGTGTTTTTGTTTACTTTCACAAATAAACTCCTTGTGGTGTGTAAAACCAAATTGAATTATAGCTGAGTTAGTAGACATCTTTCCTTGCGAGTTCACACAGCCGCTTTCCTCCTGTCTCTCCAAACTCTGTGTGCAGTGGAGCATGCCAGTCACTCTCACACTGACACCGGGCAGGTAGCAGCTGCAGCTGGGGGAAACCTTTACACTACCAATGATTTGAAGTTATTAGCTGTTTTTTTACTTATCAGTAAGGCATGGACAAAAAAAAAAAACCTGAGTCCACCCAGTCCGAGACCGAGACAAGACCAAGAACCTCAAAAAATGATAGGATCATATTTTTTTCACAATAACAACTTTAGTTACACCATCACTCTTTTCTCATTCAATTCAATCTACAGACACAATCGGCACACTTAATTTACTCATTAACTTCATTAAAACATCTGTGATGAAGTGTATGTACACATATTGACTATCTATGTCTCACAGTTATCCTCTCTGCAGATATCCTGAAGCCACATATTGTCCTTCACTCTTTGGTGAAATAAAGCAAATTAGATTTTATTGGTTAATGTCCAAAATGCAACGCAGCAGCTTTGAGGTATGATGCCACTAGGTACTTTTACACTACTTGTTTCACCCAAATTGGGGTGTGGTCATTCTGATGACAGGAAAATGATGTACGTCTGCTCCCATCTATTGGGAAACAAAAAAAGCAAGAAATGTGGAAAGTGGAAAGAATAAATTTTTTACACTGACCAAATCAGAGGCATGAATTTTGTGATGAAAGGAAGGTAAAAAAGGTATATGAGCCGCAGACTGCAAGTGAAAAAAAGCATCTGAACAGCTGTAATGATGCACAACCAGCCCAATCTAACTTAAGAGAATAATGGCATTGGAGATCATTAAAACCCACCAGCTCTATTAACTGGAAAGTAAATGTGAGAGGTCATACAATCAGGCACCATTTAGTGGAATCCATTTCCAACTTTAAATAAGGAGGGCCAGTTGTCTTAGAACACACTGTATGTATTTGATCCATTCACCTCATTCACTATCACAGTTCTCATTTCCATGAGCTTAACTGATCCTTAAAGTTCCCAGCTTCTTGATGTTTTCCCCTGATGTTACTGCATTTCAATAAGATCACGCACTTTGCAACGGCAGTGACATTTACATCTTTAATTAGTTAGTATTTGTTTTTAGATGTAAAATTAGCAGTTCCCTGGAGGATTTCAGTGCAGCTGATCCATGACTTTGTTCAGTTTAATTGCACATTACACATAATGAGGTATTGGTGGTACATGGAGGTAAAAGAAAAGTGTTCTCAAAACAACAATACAAAACTGAATTAAGCATGAAAGTAGGATTTAACATTTCATATAACATTAAAAACAATGTGCGGGAGGTGTTATCTTCCCTCTTCTTCTGCTTTCAGATAAAGGCAACGCAGACACAAATACATATATGAGGATTAGAGACAGGCTCAAATATATGCACGTTTGTATGCGCAAGCATGGGCACAGTGGCAGCTCTGAATTGCTGTATTACACGCAACATTTCAATTCTATTGTTTCGACATCTCTGAGATTCACCAGCAAAATGCTTAGATTATCATCATATAAAGTGTGTGTATGTGCAAAGAAGTGGGCCAGTTGTAATGAATCAAATTGACTGGAAACAGAGAAAAGGAGCAGAGAACAAAAAGAGGCCATCCTCACAGAACAAAAAGAGGCCATCCTCACAGATGCTCTGTAAAGGGGTGAATAAATGCGACTCTACCGTATATAAAGGCAGAAAACAACCAATCAAATGCCAATATCCTAATTCTCTGTGCATTCTGGGGAATTCTGGGGAGTAAATTTCTGTATTAAAGTCACATTCTGCACAAGAGAGACATAAAGAGTGGTTTTATGAGCGGTATTATGATATGATATTATGATGCTTCCTTCTGATATTCTTTAGCATAGGATGCACTGGACCATCCTTTACCAGAAGAAAGGAGATCATGCTGTCCCACAATTCCTTGCAGCAGCAACATATAAAGTGATGCCCCATTGTAGTTTCACCAGGCGGACCCATGTAAATGTAGAAACAGAACCTGTTTTATGACACTATCTGAAACTAATGTACAAATCTATCCAGTTAGGCATAATCCATAAACAAACATGTTGTAAAGCAAACCTGTAGGACGTAATATTACAAAAATTAGACACATCCTGTCACAGACGGATGCAGAAAAACTAATCCATGCATTCGTTACTTCTAGGCTGTATTACTGCAATTCCTTATAGATAGATAGATAGATAGATAGATAGATAGGTCCCCTGTGATGATGATGAAGGCCTCCGGGTGTTTCGTTTGTAGTCCTGCAGTCACAGTGTGGATGACGTCACACGCTTTTTCTGCTATCCCAGACAGAGGAATGTAAACAGTGATGGCGATGATGATGAAGACCCCTGTGAGGAATATAGACAGTGATGGCGATAACATGGTGATCTAGGACTTGAAATGTTGGTTTTTCCACACTTTTCTAGTCCACCGTGGAGCTGACTACAGTCATTTGGTTTGTGACGTGCTACGGTAAGCGTACTGACTAATTTCTGGTTTACTCTGTGAACACTGTTTGGTGCTGTAGCTCTGTCAGTGAACGCTAAATCTAAATTTGTTTGACTCGTTACAGCGGTTATTAACATTAACATTTAAACGTAGACTATTTCTACCTAAGCACTCGGAGTTATTCCTTCTTTTAGCGACTTTTCACTACTTTCAAAGTTTTTCATACACGCTAGCTTCATTAGCATTAGCAGTTAGCTATGGCTTCTCCCTCTCCCTCTCCTCTGTCCTGCTCAGTGTGTCAGATGTTCAGTTATTCCTCTGCCTCCTTTAAAGATAATGGTACCTGTATTAAGTGTAGTTTATTTACTGCGCTGGAGGCGAGGCTTAGTGAGTTAGAGGAACGGTACCGCACCACTGAGATATCTTTAGCCGCTATAGTTAGCCAGCCCCCAGTAGCCGGTGTGGTCCGACCGAAGGTAGCTTCTGTTAGCCGTCCTCCGGTAGTTCCCGAGCAGCAGGGAGAAGAAGACAGGGAGGCTGGGTGACTGAGTGAAGGAAGCCTAAAACACCGAAGCCCACAGTTCACCACCAACCCATTCAAAATACATTTCCCCACTCAGCGACACACCCGCTGAGGAACCAACTCTGGTTATTGGCAGCTCCATAGTCAGAAACGTGAAGTTAGCGAAGCCAGCGGCCACAGTTAAATGTATCCCTGGGGCCAGAGCGGGCGACATTGAATCATATTTAAAACTGCTGGCTAAAGATAAACGTAAATACAGTAAGATTGTTATCCACGTCGGCAGTAATGACACCCGTTTACGCCAATCGGAGGTCACTAAGATTAATGTGGAGTCGGTGTGTAATTATGCCAAAACAATGTCGGACTCCGTAGTTTTCTCTGGACCCCTGCCCAATGTGACCAGTGATGACATGTATTGCCGCATGTCGTCATTCCACCGCTGGCTGTCGAGGTGGTGTCCAGCAAACGATGTGGGCTTCATTGATAACTGGAAGCCTTTTTGGGGAAAACCTGGTCTGATTAGGAGAGACGGCATCCATCCCACTTTGGATGGAGCGGCTCTCTTATCTAGAAATATGGCGAAGTTTATTTCTAAAACCTGACAGTCCAGAGTTGGGACCAGGAAGCAGAGCTGCTGTCTTACACACTTCTCTGCGCTTTCTTTAGAACAGTCACCCACCCAAAACCCCATAGAGACTGTGTCTGTCCCCCGACCACCTAAACTATTTAAAGAAATAAAAACAAGAGGAGTTCAACATAAAAATCTAATAAAAATTAAAACTAACTCCTCAGTAGCACAAAATAAGAGAATGAAATGTGGGCTGTTAAATATCAGGTCTCTGTCCTCTAAAGCTGTTTTAGTGAATGAATTAATATCAGATTATGATATTGATTTACTTTGTCTTACTAAGACCTGGTTGTCCCACGAGGAGTATGTTAGCCTAAATGAATCCACCCCCCAGTCATATTAATACTCACATTCCTCGAGGCACAGGCCGAGGAGGTGGAGTAGCAGCTATATATGATTCGAGCGTTTTGATGGACCCTAAACCTAAACTAAATTATAATTCATTTGAAAGCCTTGTTCTTAGTCTTTCTCACCCATCCTGGAAAACACTGCAGCCAGTTCTATTTGTTATAGTGTACTGCGCTCCTGGACCGTACTCTGATTTTATATCTGAATTCTCAGAGTTTTTATCAAGTTTAGTCCTTAAATCAGATAAAGTAATTATTGTGGGTGATTTTAATATTCATGTGGATGTTGACAATGACAGCCTTAGTAATGTATTTATATCATTAATAGACTCAATTGGCTTCTGTCAGAGTGTAAATAAACCAACTCATTGTTTTAATCACACTCTTGACCTTGTTTTATCATATGGCATTGATATTGAACATTTAATAGTCTTCCCACATAATCCTTTCCTATCTGACCATTATTTAATAACTTTTGAATTCATACTATTAGATTATAAGCCATTAGGCAAAACTTCCTACAGCAGATGTCTATCTGACAGTGCTGTAGCTAAATTTAAGGAGGAGATTCCTTCAGTGTTTAATTCAATGCCATGTCTGAATTTAACAGAGTCCTATAACGCTTTTAGTCCCTCTGAAATTGATAATCTTGTCGATAGTGCTGCAGGCTCACTACGATCAACATTAGACTCTATTGCTCCTATAAAAAGGAAATTATTAAAACATAGGAGACTAGCACCTTGGTATAACCACCAAACCCACCAGTTAAAGCAAATAGCTAGGAAATCTGAAAGGAAATTCCAAATTATCAGAATATCGCTCAATTTGGCAAGATAATCTTAAAACTTATAGAAAGGCCCTCCGTAATGCCAGAGGAGGCTATTACTCAGCACTAATAGAAGAAAATAAGAAAAACCCTAGGTTCCTCTTCAGCACTGTAGCCAGGCTGACAGAGAGTCACAGCTCTATTGAGCCACATATCCCCATAAACTTAAGTAGCAATGACTTAATGAGCTTCTTCTATAATAAAATTATTACTATTAGAGAAAAAAATAATCACCAACTGCCATCAACAGTTATCAGTGGCTCTCCAAGTTAAAGGACTTTTGCTAATGTAAACTTAGATATATATTTAGACTGTTTTTCTGCTATCGATCTTCATCAGTTAACTTCAATCATTTCTTCATCGAAGCCATCAACCTGTCTATTAGACACCATCCCAGCTAGGCTGCTTAAAGAAGTCGTACCCTTAATTTGCAGTTCTTTACTGGATATGATTAATCTCTCTTTATTATCAGGATATGTACCACAGTCCTTTAAAGTAGCTGTAATTAAACCCCTTCTTAAAAAGCCCACTCTTGACCCAGCCAACTATAGACCAATCTCTAACCTCCCCTTCCTCTCTAAGATTCTGGAGAAAGTAGTCGCCAAAGAGTTGTGTGACTTTCTACATAACAATAGTTTATTTGAGGATTTTCAGTCAGGATTTAGAGTTCATCACAGCACAGAGACAGCTCTGGTTAAAGTTAATAATGACCTTCTGATTGCTTCTGACCATGGACTTGTCTCTGTACTTGTATTATTAGATCTTAGTGCTGGATTTGACATCATTGACTATGCTATTCTTTTACAGAGACTTGAGCATCAAATTGGCATTAAAGGAACATGTCATTTAACTCCCACATAAAGCAGACCTCTAGGACTGCCTTCTTTCATTTACGTAATATTACAAAACTTAGACACATACTATCACAGACAGATGCAGAAAAACTAATCCATGCATTTGTTACTTCAAGGCTGGATTACTGCAACTAAGTAGAACAGGAGCCAGAGCCTTCAGTTACCAAGCTCCTCTCCTGTGGAACCAGCTTCCAGTTGTGGTTCGGGAGGCAGACACCCTCACCACATTCAAGAGTAGGCTTAAGACATTCCTCTTTGATAAAGCTTATAGTTAGGGCTGGATCAGGTGAGTCCTGAACCATCCCTTAGTTATGCTGCTATAGGCCTAGACTATCGGGGGATTTCCCATGGTGCACTGAGCTCCTCCGTTCCTCTCTCTTTCTGCACTCATTCATGTCCCATTAATGCATGTTACTAACTCCACTTCTTCCCCGGAGTTCTTGTGCTTTCTCGTCTCGCAGGTTCTCATGGATCCTGGTGGAGCCTCCTGCCATGGTCCTGCTTGACTGCCATTGCCAATACTGTTGTTGCTGTCTGTCATTCTCTCGCTCTCTCTCTCTCTGCCTCTCTCTCTCTCTCTCTCTCTCTCTCTCTCTCACCCCAACTGGTCGAGACAGACGACCACCCACCTAGAGCCGGAGGATCTGTCCTAGGTTTCTGCCTTTTAACAGGCAGTTTTTCCTTGCCCTTGTCGCCAAGTGCTTGCTCATGGTGGTACTGTTGGGTCTCTGTAATTAATGTTAAAGAGTTCGGTCTAGACCTGCTCTATTTGAAAAGTGTCCTGAGATAACTTCTGTTATGAATTGGCGCTATACAAATAAAATTGAATTGAATTGAATTGAATTGAATTGAACTCTTTATTATCAGGTTGCCCCAATAAGTCCATTAAAACGCTCCAATTAATTCAGAACGCTGCAGCACGAGTACTGACAGGAACTAGAAAAAGAGATCACATCTCTCCTGTACTAGCCTCTCTGCACTGGCTCCCTGTAAAATTTAGAATAGAATTTAAAATCCTCCTCCTCACCTATAAAGCTCTTCATGGTCAGGCCCCTTCATATCTTAAAGAGCTCATAGTACCCTATTACCCCACTAGAACACTACGTTCTCTGAATGAAGGGCTACTTGTGGTTCCTATAGTCTCTAGGAGCCAGAGTCTTCAGTTACCAAGCTCCTCTCCTCGATACCATAAAACTTCAATTAAGAGCCTTTTATTGGCTTCAATCAACCTGCCTTTGAAAAAGGCCTCTATATGGGACAGGCCTTTAATTCATTTTGCACAAAACTCTTGCTCAGCAAAGACTGGAAACAGAAACAAGTATGAATAAAAAAATAAATAAATCATATACACATGGCAATTACAAATCATTAATTTGATCATTTGATACTTTGGTGCTAATGGATTCTGTAAAATGAGCTGAATGATTGAATTGTGGAGAATCTAACTGATCTAACAAAGTGTAGTATGTCCATATTGACATTTAAGATTATTATTAATTAGATTTATACTATTAATCTATTTATTTAAACGTAAATTCAATAAGTTAGTTCAATATTAACACAAAACAACTCCCTGAAAAGAAAGGAAGTGAAAACCATTTAAACTTAACAAACCACTGATCCAACAAATAAATATGAATAACGCTCTCCCTCCACAGAGGGAGTAATGATAATGACACACGACGAGCAGCACCACACAGCTCTACTTCACGACCTACAGCACCACAACACTATCTGGTGGCTTGGCCCACTGGCCTCGTCTGTTTCCGTCGAGGTAACTTTAAAGCAATCGGCATGATTGACCAGTTGGAGGGGAGGGCGGCACCTGGATCAGGGCACAGGACAGAGCAGAGGCAAAACACACACACACGTAACAACAGCATTAAATAACTATTAATTAATACAATGGTAAGCATTTAGTAACTGTTAACAGATGTGTCTTGTTAGCATGTATTAAGGGTTTACATTTTTATTTATGTAGTAATTAATATTAGTATGTGGTTGATAAATGTCAATAACATGTATGTCATAAAGTTCCCAGCTAAGCCATTTTATTAAGAGAAAACTGTTTTTATGAATGTTTATTTAAGGTAAATAATTGTCCACTTACTTTTCTATCCTCCACATTAGGATTTATTTATGGTAGGTAAACGTTGAGAAATCTTACACCATGGAAGTGAGTGAGTACACGTGTCAGAAGATGGCACATGTGCTATGTGTGTTTATGTTATACACATTTTAAAATGAGGTTGAAAAGTTGGTGTCAAAATGGAGACACAATAAAAGCTGATGTAAATTTAATATACAGCATCTTTGCAGGAGCTGTCTCTCTTCTGGTTTTATTTCTAGCAGTGTAAATACAACATCAGCACATTGTTGGTGCCCACTGTTCCATAGAAAAGCAGACAAAAACACCACAGTGTGTCCACATGAGAGACAAATTCATTCCTGAAAATACTGTAACATACAGTAAATGTTATATTAGTTGTTAAGCACCAGTGTAATATCATGATGTAATAGTGTTAGTCTTTTAATCGTGTAATCTTGTTATTCACACAGCAGCATTTGATGAAAACACACACTCATTTGCATTTTGAGGACTTTTTGAGAAACTGTGTGTTCATGGAGGAGGCTTAGCACCAGGAGGCCCACACAGTGCAGAGGAGTGGGCAGCCTACGGTTTAGTGGGATTTACAGTGATTAACCACCATCAAACAAACAGTCACCTATAAGGCTTTTTTTGCATGGAGATGTATGAAGGGAGGCTTTACACAAATGCAGATGAATGTATGGTGGCTGAAATGTACCTCCCTCCATCAGAGTCAGTATGTGTATCAAAGATAGAATATTTAGCAGTGCAGAACTTCTCTGTCTCTCTTCTCATTCATTACTGTGGAGTCAGAAGTTTGGGTGTCAGTAGATTGATAAATTTTCCTTGAAGGATCCCATCAGCTACTGTGAAAAAGCTTAAGCTCCTAACCGCACAAACACACTAACACACATGCCTATAGCGCTTGTTTAATGCTAATTGGACCGGCATCAACCTTGCTGATTGGGTCATTAGTTGCTCCCTAACGTCCTGTCAGAGGTTTCATTTCCTGTGCCCTCTGTGGGTTAATGAGGTGTGTGGGGGTTTGGGAGCTTGGGGTGGGGTGGGGTGAGGGGGGCTGTTGGGACAGTTTATTCTGTGTTTTTTGTCTTCTGCTCAGCCTCATTTGCATGGTAGGAGGAGACAAGCTCCTTAACGACGGGGAGTCCCCTACCATTGCCCAGAGAATGAAAGCTAGCAGAGAATAGATGATTTGGGCTAATTAGGCCATCCAAACGGCTATGAGACAGCAGCAGTTAAGAAGTCATTATGGAAGAAGAAAGTGTTCATTTACACAAACAGGGGAGTACACAAAGACATACCAAGCTAAACACACAGGAATAAAAACCTATCCCCCAAGACACACTGTGGCACACAGTTATCTTGTTCCCAGGTCTGACTAGCAAGGCACAGAGCAGTGTTTAAATGATCAGTTTAAATGAATGTTAGACATCTATTTGTCATCTTTCTGACAGTGAGATGAGAGGATTCATGTAAATCTCATGTTTGTGTTCAAAGTACTTTGAGTGCTTTTAGTTTAAAATCTGTGAACTTTTCAGAACTGTCGTCACTCCTGCTAATTTTGAAAAACAATCAAGATAGAGAACTTGTCAGTAGCAACCAAGAAAATGGAGGAGAAACTTTTTATCTAGCTTTATATCTGAAGAGAGACAGGAAAGTACGACAGAGTATTAGGGCCAGACTAAGAAAAAAAAAATGAAATTTTGAAATTACGAGAATAAAGTTGTAATAATACGAGAATAATGTAATAATAATACAAGAAAAAAAGTTGTTTTAATGAGAAAAAAGCTTCGATAGAGTTATCAAGATCTGACGGGACCAGCTCAACCAAACAGCAGCCTCAGCCTGAGCCCAGCAGCCGCTGTTTGTCTCAGTCGTATCGTACAGTCAACAGGTAAGATAAGGTATTGATCATTTCGTTGTTAAACAGTTTTGCTGGCTGAGCCAACAGGCTGACAGTTCTCATAAAAGTATTACTTTATTTTCGTAATATTATGACTTTATTCTCGTAATATTAAGACTTTATTCTCGTAATGTTACAACTTTATTCTCGTAATATTCCGACTTTATTCTCGTAATGTTACAACTTTATTCTTGTAGACCTAATATTAGGACTTATGGCTGCACTAGTTTTACTGTCTCCTCTGCTTGTTTGGTCATGGGCGGGGCTCAGCTCCAGCAAACACACACACACACACACACACACACACACACACACACACACACACACACACACACACAGATAGGTGTTGTGTCTCGTCAAGTTTGTTAAGTTTAGTCATGTTCATGTTAAATGTTTTCATGTTAGTCCTTCCTGTTTTATTTTGTACTCACCTTTTCCCTTACTATTCAAACCCTGACTTCCTCCCTTTGTGTGATTTCCTGCCTTTGTAATTGTCTGCCCCGCCCTGATTGTTTTCACCTGTGTTCACTTACACATAGTATAAATAGTCCTTGTCTTCCTTTGTCTTTGTCAGTTCGTCTTGTTCAGTAAGTAGAAGAGTATTGTTAAGTGTTCCAGTTCAGAGTTCAGGTTTTTTCATGTGTCCAGTTTGACTTTTGTTTGCTTTTTTGATATTCTCATTGAGAGCGACTTTTTGTTTGCATTTTGATATCCTCCTTGAGAGAGCTTTTTGTTAATAAATAAATAAATATAACTTTTTTTTCTACATCTTCGTCTGTGCCAGAGTCGTGCATTTGGGTCCACCTATTTTGTGTCAGAGGTCGTGAGAATAGGCCTTTACCACTAATAGGGAACCGGCTTGGTTCTGGTTAAAACACCTAGTTTGAACAGCATTTCGACCAAAAATAAATTGTTTCAGAAGCCAACCAAAAAATAGGATGTTCTCCTTGGGAACCAAAGTGGGTGTGTCATATACCACAGGTCGTTGTGCATTGTGCCATGCCCTGAAAAGCAATATTTCCACCTGCTTTGTCCCCAGTTGTTGCTTTACACAACCACAGCACATTTGTTAAGCTAATAGCAAATTTTAAACCGGAAAAGTCTGTTCCTGGCCAACTGACTGATAAAGTTATACCATTGGTCGATCAAGTTTATTGAGTTCCCCATTGCTCTTTCAAAATCTAAAGGCACAAACCTAACCCGCAAATCTATTGTCTGAAATGGAATGGAATATTCATACATTACAATTTATTTCATTGTCACCTGAAAATAACAATAGCTATGTTTTCGTTACCTTAGAATTAACCATTTCCCATGGTGGCTGCCATGTTTCTACAGTAGCCCAGAACAAACAACTACCTCTAAAAAGGGGAGTGTTTTTCGCATGTCACAGCCACCGTAGTTTCTCCTACAAAGCAAGGCAAGGGAAGCCTTGTGTAATCCTACACAATGGTCCTTTAAGAACAAATGTTACTGGGACCACTATTGCAGATGAACAGTTGATATCCTGGAATTCACATTATGTGCACTACCACTGAATATACCTGTAACAATCTGGCTACAATATAGCACACTGGCCAGCCATATACAAGTTTCCGACCTAGTCTTGTTACCCTTAAACTTCACATCCCAATGTATGCTCCTTGCAGCAATCAAATATTGTTTTCTGTGTTATTCTAATGATATAACTGTTATATAGATCATTGCTGTAGATACAGGTCAGAGGTCTGTACTGCATATACAGGGCAGAGGTCAGTGCTATAATTACAGGCCATATGTCAGTGCTGTAGTTACAGGCAGAGGTCTGCACTACCTATTTGTTTCATAAAATAGTAACAATAATGATATATTTTTATTTTGCTTGGTATTCTTTTTCTTCTTCTGTACATTTTTTGGACTGCTACACTTCTTGCTGGGAGTCTTTCAGAAGCGGTGCCTGCAAGCAGTAGTGGTGGCAGCAGCACTTCAGGAAATCCAAAAATTCTAGATATGGTATTTTATTTGGATTTAAATAAGGGAGATAATGACAATAAATTAATCAGTTGGAGTTAAAAGCGTTAAAAGCGCCAAGTGATGAAACGACATGAAAGCCCTACCTTAATTTGTATCTTAAAAGGGCCCTTAATTGAGGTGAAAATTATGTATGACTACTGTAAACTATAAGCTATTCAAAACTCTTAAATGTATTATACTACTTATGGTGCGATCCATTTGTCTCGTAAATCCCCCAGCCGAGTTGGAAAGTGTAAATCTCGCAGCTATCTCGCAACATTTCACCAAGACACACCCCCTTTTGGTCGTAATTTCAGCCGTCCCACTCGAGGCTCCTGAGAGCTAAACGAGGGTGAACGTACGACTCGCAAAACAAAGATGGCTACGCCCATATTGAAATGTATTTTCTTTGTATTTGTACTACGTTGGCGTTTTAATGTCGATTTTTAAATGCTCTTACACACTTGTTTACATTGCTGCTTTAGTCTGGTCACCAATTTATGCATTGCACGGTGTTGCTGTGCGTGCAATACAATGTAAAGTTTTGTTTTCTAGTTGGTTTGCTAAATAGGCTAATGTAGCTAACAATAACACTAGCCTGCCACTGCCCCTGGTGGCTCGAGAAAAATGCCACAGCACTTGTTGAAATTGAAATAGGCGAAAATGGCAAAATATTATTGAAATGATGAATTAGTGTTTCTGTAGAAAAACATTATTATTTCACATTGAGCTTGTTTAGATGAGCCACAAGCAATAACAAGACAGCTCCTGCACTGGTGGCGTCCATGTTCTTTCCGACTCGTAATGCCCAAAGACAAATGGAACGCTATAAGTGGTACAAGCCAGGCAATTACGTCACGTTCTGGCGTCAGAGCAACTCGGCGGGGGATTTACGAGACAAATGGATAGCACCATTATTTCACTATTAACAATGTAAATAACATATTTTTCGTAGAAATTTGGGAATTTTTTGAAAAAAGCAAGCAAAACTTGCCACTGAAAAATATAAGAATGTTTGGGCGTAATATTCAAACAAAAACATTTAAAGAATGTTATAAATTTATAGTACGGTCTAGACCTGCTCTACTTAAAAAGTGTCTGGAGATAACTTTGGTTATAAATTGGCACTATACAAATAATATTTTTAGAATGTTTTGACAGAGCGTTACCCTACCTTAAGAAGAACATTCTGTTTAATTTTAAAAATGTCCCACTGAAAACATTACGAGAACATTACATGGTAACAATTTCAGAAAGTTTTCAGAACCAAAAGTTTCTAGCTGGGTATTTTAATTTATCAGATAAACTTATACATATAATGTCTTCATTTACCTGTCGGAAAGGGCTGTCTGATGGCAAGGTAAAGTGAAACAAATATTCTAAACATAGCGTATATTTAAATGTATATAGATTTTTTTTAAGGTGGGCCTTATATTTAGTGGCTAAAATAAGTTTTTCTGCTGCTCACATTGCTTAGTTTCTGTGCCAGTACTACTATTATCTACTGGAATTATTGGACATTGTGGTCAAAGGTGCGCTCACCTTTGCTCAATCAGTGAAACGCAGGAGGAGAGGAAAACACGGTTGTGCGTCTCCACCAGTGTGGACATCGCACACCATTACCTAGAATATTCCTCTACAATGTGCGTTCACTGTGCAACAAAATGGATGAACCTCAGCTACTTCTGGGGAAAAACAGAGACTTTTCTTAATCTTCTGTTTTATGCTTCACGGAGACGTGGCTGTGTGGACCGATACCTGACTCTGCGCTGCAAGTTGGCAGGCTTCCAACTTTTCAGAGCGGATCATGACACAGAACTCTCTGGCAAAACAAAGGGTGGATGTATCTGTTTTTACACCAATAGTGGCTGGTGTAATGATGGGACAGTGATCCAACAGCACTGCTCTCCTAATCTGGAATCTTTCTTCATTAACTGTAAACCTTTTTACTCCCCCTGTGAGTTAGTTTAATTTATTCTGGTCGGTGTTTACACTCACCGCAGGCCAATGTGCAGGAGGCACAGCGCACGCTTGCCGACCAAATACTGTGTGTGGAGCGGATTTACCCGGACTCTTTAGTTATTGTCCTTGGTGACTTTAACAAAGGAAACCTCAGCCATGAACTTCCCAAATACAAACAGTTTATAAAATGCCCGACCAGAGAGGAGAACACACTGGATCACTGTTACACTACAGTCAGCAGTGCATATCACGCCGTCCCCCACGCCGCACTGGGCCTCTCTGATCACGTCATGGTCCACCTGATTCCTACATACAGGCAGAAATTAAAGCTCTGTAAACCTGTTGTGAGGACATTACAACAGTGGAGTGAAGCTGCGGAGGATCTTCAGGCAAGTTTGGACTCTACTGACTGGGATGTTTTCATGACTGCTACCAACAGTCTGGATGAGTACACAGAGGCTGTGGCATCATACATCAGCTTCTGTGAGGACTGCTGTCGACCATCACGCACCAGGGTGAGTTATAACAATGACAAACCATGGTTCACAGCCAAACTCAGACAGTTACGGCTGCAAAAGGAACCAGCGTTCAGGAGTGGGGGCAGGGACAGGTTCAAGAAGTCAAAGTAAGTTTAGCAAGGCGGTGAGAGAAGCTAAACAACAGTACTCTGAGAACAACAAGTTCTCAGCCAACAACTCTGGTTCTGTCTGGAAGGGGCTCAGACGGATAACCAACTACAAACCCAAAACCCCCCACTCCATCAATGACTTGCGCCTAGCAATCAGATCAGATCAGAATCAGAAATACTTTAATAATCCCAGGGGGAAATTATTTTCGTTACAACACTCCAGATATACAAACGATATATTATACAAACAACATATATTGCTGTTAAAATGCCAGATTTGTGATGTAAAAAATATGAGACAATAATAAATCATGTCCAAACTTTTTCCACCTTAAATGTGATCTATAATGTGAACAATTCAATTGAAAAACAAACGGAAATCTTTTGGGGGGAAAAATAAAAAATAAAAAACTTACAATAACCTGGTTGCATAAGTGTGCACACCCTTAAACTAATACTTTGTTGAAGCACCTTTTGATTTTATTACAGCACTCAGTCTTTTTGGGTAGGAGTCAATTAGCATGGCATCTTGACTTGGCAATATTTGCCCACTCTTCTTTACAAAAGCGCTCTAAATCTGTCAGATTGCGAGGGCATCGACTGTGTACAGCCCTCTTCAGATCATCCCACAGATGTTCAAATGGGATTCAGGTCTGGGGTCGGGCTGGGCCATTCCAAAACTTTGATATTCTTCTGGTGAAGCCATGCTTTTGTTGATTTGGATGTATGCTTTGGGTCGTTGTCGTACTGAAAGGTGAAAGTCCTCTTCAGCTTCAGCTTTCTAACTGAAGCCTGAAGGTTTTGTGCCAAAATTGACTGATATTTGGAACTGTTCATAATTCCTTCCACCTTGATTAAGGCCCCGGTTCCAGCTGAAGAAAAACAGCCCCAAAGCATGATGCTGCCACCACCATGCTTCACTGTGGGTATGGTATTCTATGGATGATGTGCAGTGTTGTTTCTGCGTCAAACATACCTTTTGAAATTATGGCCAGAAAGTTCAACCTTAGTTTCATCAGACCATAACACATTTTCCCTCATGCTTTTGGGAGACTACATGTATTTTTTTTGCAAAATTTAGCCGGGCTTGGATGTTTTTCTTTGAAAGAAAAGGCTTCCGTCTTGCCACCCTACCTCATAGCCCAAACGAATGAAGAATACTGGAGATTTGTGTCACATGTAGTACACAGCCAGTACTTGCCAGAAATTCCTGCAGCTCCTTTAATGTTGCTGTAGGCCTCTTGGAAGCCTCCCTGACCAGTTTTCTTCTCGTCTTTTCATCAATTTTTGAGGGGCGTCCAGTTCTTGGTAAGGTCACTATTGTGCCATATTTTCTCCACTTGATGATGACTTCACTGTGTTCCATGGTATATCTAATGCCTTGGAAATTCATTTGTACCCTTCTCCTGACTGATACCTTTTAACAGTGAGATCCCTCTGATGTTTTGGAAGCTCTTTGCGGACCATGGCTTTTGCTCTGAGATGCAACTGAGAAAATGTCAGGAAAGTCCTACTGGAACAGCTGAACTTTATTTGGGATTAATCAGAGTCATTTTAAATGATAGCAGGTGTGTACTGACTACTATTTAACATGAGTTTGAATGTGATTGGTCAATTCTGAACACAGCCACATCCCCAGTTATAAGAGGGTGTGCACACTTATGCAACCAGGTTATTGTAAGTTTTCTATTTTTTATTTTTCCACCTAAAAGATTTCAGTTTGTTTTTCAATTGAATTGTTCACATTATAGGTCACATTAAAGGTGGAAAAAGTTTGGACATGACTTATCTTTGTCTCATTTTTTTACATCACAAAAACCTGGCATTTTAACAGGGGTGTGTAGACTTTTTATATCCACTGTATATACAACATTCAGCACAAAAAGTATAAATATACAAGATCAAATGTACAGTATTAATGTGCAAAAAGTGCAAAAGAATGATTGTCTATGTTTTGAGTCAGAATTACAGGGGGGGGTGTCTGACTCTCTGAGGGAGGCTTTGTAGAGATTGATGACCACAGGCAGGAATGATTTCCTGTGGCGCTCTGTAGTGCATCTGGGTGAGAGGAGTCTTCTGCTGAAGGTGCTCCTCTGCTGGGCCAGTGTGTCGCAGAGAGGGTGAGAGACATTGTTCAAGATGGACTGAAACGATCTGAATGAGCTCTACTGTCGCTATGACAGACATAGGAACAGTCCTGACACCATCCCCCGTGACACCCCTCACCAGTTCCCCCTCCCCCAGCTCAGCAGGAGCCGGGGCCACTTCACAACTCCACACCTCAGTGAATCCCCCCTCCTCCACCACAGAGACGACTCTCTGCCTCCAGGAGAGGGACGTCAACAGACTCTTTAAGAGGCAGAACCCACGCAAAGCAGCTGGACCAGACTCTGTCTCTCCATCCACCCTGAAGCACTGTGCTGACCAGCTGTCTCTTGTGTTCACTGACATCTTCACTTCAACACCTCACTGGAGACATGTCATGTGCCAGCCTGCCTCAAAGCCTCCACCATCATCCCTGTCTCCAAAAAACCAAGGACCACAGGACTCAATCACTACAGACCTGTTGCCCTCACCTCTGTGGTCATAAAGTATTTTGAGCGCCTTGTGCTTTCCCACCTCAAAGCCATACCGGAACCACTCCTGGAACCCCCGCAGTTCGCCTACAGAGAGAGAACAGGTCTGTAGACGATGCAGTAAACATGGCCCTGCACTTCACCCTCCAACATCTGGACTCCCCAGGAACCTATGCCAGGATCCTGTTTGTGGACTTCAGCTCTGCTTTCAATATCATCCTCCCAGCTCTGTTACAGGACAAGCTCTCCCAGCTCACTGTGCCTGACTCCACCTGCAGGTGGATCACAGACTTCCTGTCTGACAGGAAACAGCATGTGAAGCTGGGGAAAAATGTCTCTCACTCTCGGACCATCTGCACTGGATTTTTCCAAGGCTTTGTTCTTTCTCCTCTGCTCTTCTCCCTGTACACAAACAGCTGCACCTCCAGTCACCAGTCCGTCAGGCTCCTGAAGTTCGCGGATGGGCTTATCTTTAGTGGAGATCAGATTGCCTACAGTTGGGAGATTGATCATCTGGTGACCTGGTGCAGCCAGAACAACCTGGAGCTAAACGCTCTAAAAACAGTGGAGATGGAATCTGCCATCCCTCCAGGACCTGTATGCCTCTAGGACCCTGAGGCATGCAAGCAAGATTGTGGCTGACCCCTCCCATCCTGAACACAAACTCTTCTAAACACTTTCCTCTGGTAGGAGGCTGCGGTCCATCTGGACCAAAACCTCACGTCACAAGAACAGTTTCTTTCCATCTGCAGCTGGTCTCATTAACAAGGCCCGGATCCCCCACTGACTGACACTGACTCTTAAACCCACCCTGTATATATGCATTACATTAATGCACTCCCGTTGGTTTTTCTATCCTGCAAATTGTAAATATCTTTCCTGTTCCTGAATTATTATTCCTAGAAATTAATTATATTTTGGCAGCAAGTATTGATGTTTCTTTCAGTTTATCACATTTTTGAGGGGCTGACCTTGTATAATGTCCATGAAAAAATTAAAGTTTCTTCATATCATTTAAGTAACAATGCAAAGTAAATGTGAGGAGTTGTAACCAGAAAGCATGTGTGGTTTGTTTACCTGAGAGAGCAAGCGTGAGAGAGAGAGAGAGAGAGAGAGAGAGAGAGAGAGAGAGAGAGAGCGCAGTGGAAAGATACCACCGGGCAAATTCTTTCACACGTTAAGTTGTGTTAATTACCGATTACAGCAACACTTTACAATGAGTATACAATATTAAGCATTAGTTAAGCATGAATAAATACTGAATTCATCATTTATAACGCATGGATACACATTAGTATGTAGTTTATAAACACAGTTAAAATATTTTTACTCATCATTGATAAGCACATTAGTTATGGATTAGTAAATACTGAATTCATCATTTATAAAGCATGATTCTGCTGTAAATAGTCATTACTATGTGGTTTATAATCACAGTTATAAATGTTTTACTCTTCATTGTACTGTACATCTGTTCTGCATGCACTTGCACATCCACTATTCAGACATGTATTAATGATTAGTGACTGTGTTAGCAGATGTTCTATAAAACTCACAACAAATTCATTTTCTAATGATGGCCTATAAACAGTTATTAATGCAGGAATTCACAGTTACAAAGCACTTACTACTCGTTAATTAAGTATTTTGTGTGAGCTCATCTAAAGTGAGCACTATCTATGGCTTATTAAGCATTTACAAATGAGATATAAAGGCTGACAATTAGGGATGGGGCCGATCCGATCCCGTATCGGTATCGGGACCGATACCAGCGTAATTCACGTATCGGAATTTCCCGATCCAACCTGCGCAGATTTCCGATATCCATGAGCCATGTCTGCGTTAACGTTGTCTGCTGAAATGACTCCACAAGTGATTCCTGCCGGCCAGTCTGCTAGCTGGCTGCAAACTGTGGAATGGATTTCCTGAACGGAGGCGTGGCTCAATGAGACACAGAGTTATGAGACACGCCCCACTCAGGAAATCCATTCTGCAGTTTGCAGCCAGCTATTTCAATTTCAATTTCAATTTTATTTGTATAGCGCCAATTCATAACAGAAGTTATCTCAGGACACTTTTCAAATAGAGCAGGTCTAGACCGAACTCTTTAACATTAATTACAGAGACCCAACAGTACCACCATGAGCAAGCACTTGGCGACAAGGGCAAGGAAAAACTGCCTGTTAAAAGGCAGAAACCTAGGACAGATCCTCCGGCTCTAGGTGGGTGGTCGTCTGTCTCGACCAGTTGGGGTGAGAGAGAGAGAGAGAGAGAGAGAGAGAGAGAGAGAGCGACAGACAGACAGACAGGTGCACAGCAACAACAGTATTGGCAATGGCAGTCAAGCAGGACCATGGCAGGAGGCTCCACCAGGATCCATGAGAACCTGCGAGACGAGAAAGCACAAGAACTCCGGGGAAGAAGTGGAGTTAGTAACATGCATTAAAGGGACATGAATGAGTGCAGAAAGAGAGAGGAAGAGAGTAGCTCAGTGCACCATGGGAAATCCCCCGATAGTCTAGGCCTATAGCAGCATAACTAAGGGATGGTTCAGGACTCACCTGATCCAGCCCTAACTATAAGCTTTATCAAAGAGGAATGTCTTAAGCCTACTCTTGAAAGTGGTGAGGGTGTCTGCCTCCCGAACCACAACTGGAAGCTGGTTCCACAGGAGAGGAGCTTGGTAACTGAAGGCTCTGGCTCCTGTTCTACTTTTAGAGACTATAGGAACCACAAGTAGCCCAGCATTCAGAGAACGTAGTGTTCTAGTGGGGTAATAGGGTACTATGAGCTCTTTAAGATATGAAGGGGCCTGACCATGAAGAGCTTTATAGGTGAGGAGGAGTATTTTAAATTCAATTCTACATTTTATAGGGAGCCAATGCAGAGTAGCTAGTACAGGAGAGATGTGATCTCTTTTTCTAGTTCCTGTCAGTACTCGTGCTGCAGCGTTCTGAATTAATTGGAGCGTTTTAATGGACTTATTGGGGCAACCTGATAATAAAGAGTTGCAGTAATCCAGCCTTGAAGTAACAAATGCATGGATTAGTTTTTCTGCATCTGTCTGTGATAGTATGTGTCTAATTTTTCTAATATTACGTAAATGAAAGAAGGCAGTCCTAGAGGTCTGCTTTATGTGGGAGTTAAATGACAAATCCTGATCAAAGATAACTCCAAGATTCCTGACAGTGGTGCTAGAGGCCAAGTTAATGCCATCTAGAGTGACTATATCTTTAGACAATGAGTCTCTAAGGTTTTTGGGGCCAAGAACAAGAATTTCGGTTTTTTCTGAGTTTAACATCAGAAAATTGCAGGTCATCCAGGATTTTATGTCCTTAAGACATGTTTGTAATTTAGATAATTGATTAATTTCATTGGGTTTGATTGATAGATATAACTGCGTATCATCTGCATAACAGTGAAAGTTAACGTAACATATGACGTAACATCCCGCCTCCCACCGTCATCATGTTGATGACGTGCTGAGAGCGGGAGCTCAACGTACACGTCCCAGACAGATAAGATCACAACAATAGCCTGTCTTCATAAACCACCCTTGTTGGTCTTCATACAATATGTTGGGAAGCTGCAGTAAATATCAATACAATATGTTCTATATCCCTTTGTGTTGTGTCTCTCCTTCGTCTGTTAAGATAACTGAACATTTTGTGAGTCTCGAGGCATTGTCAGCCTTTATATCTCATTTGTAAATGCTTAATAAGCCATAGATAGTGCTCACTTTAGATGAGCTCACACAAAATACTTAATTAATGAGTAGTAAGTGCTTTGTAACTGTGAATTCCTGCATTAATAACTGTTTATAGGCCATCATTAGAAAATGAATTTGTTGTGAGTTTTATAGAACATCTGCTAACACAGTCACTAATCATTAATACATGTCTGAATAGTGGATGTGCAAGTGCATGCAGAAATGTACAGTACAATGAAGAGTAAAACATTTATAACTGTGATTATAAACCACATAGTAATGACTATTTACAGCAGAATCATGCTTTATAAATGATGAATTCAGTATTTACTAATCCATAACTAATGTGCTTATCAATGATGAATAAAACATTTTTAACTGTGTTTATAAACTACATACTAATGTGTATTCATGCGTTATAAATTATGATTTTATTATTTATTCATGCTTAACTAATGCTTAATAGTGTGTACTCATTATAAAGTGTTACCAAGATGACTGTAAAGTGCCTTTACTTTCAACTGTTATGAAATATGTGGATTTGACTACCAACAGATTCTTTCACTGTGCTTTTTTGCTGGGGGACGCACGCAGCTTGCGGTAAAAAATAGGCAAGACCTCGACTCTCTAGTGAAGCGTCGCTGCAGATACCGCTGAGATTGTGGCTGCTCTAATCTGTTAACATGGGCACAAAAATAAAAATTAAGACGTTTTGCCATGCCACACAGATGCAAGCGGTGTGAACAAGCTGTAAACATGCTCAAAAACTCATGAAACTCAGCAGACACATCACAAATGGTTGTGCATTGGTGTGGCGCCATTGAAAATTTCAACAAAGCTTCAATATTGCATAGTGTATATACTTCCATTTATAGTCTTATATTTTCTATTATATTTTGTAATATTTTTTAGTGATATCTTGTTGTACCTCCACTTCTGTACCTATCTTTGCACTACATTGCCCTATGCTGCTGTGTCAGTTTCTCCTAAGGGGGATCAATAAAGGAACATCTTATCTTATCTCTTATTATCTTATGCCCGGCATCCCATTCACAGAAATGTATTGCATAGGTAGCATGTCTAGACGTACAAAAAGGCTTCTTGGACCCATACTCAAACCAAACGGGAAGTCGGCCATGCTTCATTTAATGTGTTGATTTTTTTTCCTACTAACTCCTCCTAGGGAATTAATCAGATCAACTTCAAAATTCAAAAGAAGTTCACGATGTTCCTAAAAAAGGTAATAAAATCTTGAGTTTACATCAAAGGTCGTGTCGAAAATCAATGTTTTGCCAAGAAACAGGAAGTTGTACTGACTTCTCTGTACTTTGTACAATCTGCAACAAACTTCACGTCTGATAAGAGTCCCACCATAAACACATGTACATGCTGATACTCAGTCCAAGTCATAGCGCCACATACTGGAAACAAGAAGAAAGCCTTGTATGGTGATCATAATCTGATTTACATGAAATTTTCACAGTGTGGTCTACGCTGTGATACGCTGGCGCATAATCTGACCGCAGCACACCCCAACGCGCGCGGACTGCGAGGGGCCCGATCATCACTGCTTGCAGCTTTTATTACATTTCTGTTTGTGTATAGATTAAAGCAGTAGTTCTCAACCTTTTTGGTGTCAAGGACCTCCTGATTGATACAAATAAGGGCCCAAATCTGGATATGATAAAATGTAGTCTCAGTGATCAACTGGATTAAACAAACAACATACATCACACTAATGAGTGAGCATGGTGTGGTAGGTGTATTATTGAACTTTGGACAGAGCCAGCAAGCTGCTTCCCTCTGTTTCCCTCTGTTTTGACATGCAGCCCCTTGCTGCATGTCATCCCCTCTCTCTCTGCCCCGCTTTCCTGTCTATCTCTGGCTGTCTCTCTATCAAATAAAGGCATAAAGGCCAAAAAAATAATACAATAAAAAAAAAACAACAGGGGTGTTGATTTTCTATGGATAAACGTTCCTTTGATATTGAATTTTCAGAGAATGGTTGGTGAGGAAAGCTGAAAACAGTATTCCATCTGCTCTTCAGCCACAGGGAGAGACAACATCCACCTTTCCTGAGGATTACTCCTCTTTCATCCTTTGCACAGTGCACTGCTGACGGTTATGGGCTGTAATTATGTGTGATTATGCTTAAACATCTCCCTGAATGTGACAACCAAAGGCAGTAACATCATTGCACTAAATCGCATCACTTTGACTGTTGACAGTGCACACTTTGTTTGGGGGGGGTCTGCTAAAACTATTGTATTTACTGTATGTGTACATAATCAGATAATCCTTGCACAATATGCACGCATATCCATGTAGTAATTTTCATATTTGTAACAGAATGTGAATAGCAGTTGCAACTTTCACAGTGGGGCATGTGACAACACGTATGCACGTGGCCTCTTTGGATAATTGCTATCATTTAAATATTAATGTGGCTCCCTTGTCTGCAGTAGTGGGCCATGCTAGAGACTTTGCATGCAGATGGCATCAGACTGAAAATAAAGATCAAAGACAAGAGAAATCCCATTTGTTCCACTCCCTGTGTAATGCCAAGGCTTTAGGAAAATCTGCCTGCTCGATTTCTGGGCTCAGAAAGAGGAGCTGAATGTGAGACGTGGCTGGCACAGATGGCAGCAGCTGATATCCAGCCAGTAAGATTGAGAACACACTCCATGGCTGCTGTTGTTACTACTGCCAGCCTGGCTTCATTTTCTGTGCTCTGGGTTTCTCTGGGAGTGTCAGAGATGCTACTTTTAGCTGGTTCCAGTCCATAGCAACGCACATGTGGAGTTTAGTCGATCTGGAATAATTGATGGCGATTATAATTAGAATAATAATCAAAATAATAATAAAAACAATCGTTTGCTTATTTATTTTCTATGTAAGTTATGACAGACACACTGCAATCCACTCGTACTTTTGCCTAGTAAGAGTCTTTTGGCATCCAGTTGCACTCCAACATGAACTCAGTATAAAAAAAAGAAATTAATAATTAAATATGACGTGCGTGCATGTGTACATCATATGTATTTTGAACCTGTTTTTCCTAATGGTTTTAATTTGGACTCTTGGGATACAAGCCTTTGGGCTAAAAGAAAACCAAATATAATAATTTATCAATCAGAGTGCATCATTTCTGGAAAAACACCTCCTGAGCAAACTGAACCCACTGTTCCATATAGTCTAAATGTTTAAAGGACCAACTCAGTCCTTGACTCATTCTGAATGGGTCTCAGAGTGTGAATCTATTTGAAATGCTTAGATATATGATGACTTTCATTTTGACACAAATGGTAATGGTAAATGGACCTGTACTTGTATAGCGCCTTTCTAGTCAAGTCCCACAGACCACAATATGGAGTGTCGACTGCTAGCTGGAGAGGTGCCAGTTTCACCTCCTGTGCACTGCCGAGGTGCCCTTGAGCAAGGCAACCTAACCCCACGAAACTGCTCATCACTCCACCATCTCTCTCCCTGTTGCATGTCCACTAGTGCATGAAGTGTGTATTTCAGCCTGTGAGTGAAGTGAAAAGAGTGAAAAGAACAATTTCCCCTAGGGGATTAATAAAGTATATCTTATCTTATCTTTTTATTATGCAACATTCCCCCTTTCACACACATTCACTCAGTGATGGCAAAGTCCATCGAACAGGAACTAACCAATTCATACACACTCACATACCAATGCACAGCATCGGGAGCAATTTGGGGTTCAGTATCTTGCTCAAGGATACTTCTACATGTGGCGCGAGGAGCCGGGGATCAAACCAACAACCTTCCGATAAGTGGACGACCCGCTCTGGCTCTGAGCCACAGCCGCCCAAAAATGCTTCCACAAATGTCTGTTTGTAGACTTTACTTATTTTGTGTACAAACACAGTTATGCAGTTATGATGTTTATTGTATTCATAGTCATGAGAATCAGCAGGACACTGTTGTGATATCCATATTCTGTTATTATTCTGTTTTTGCTCTGATTGCAGCAATGAAAAAATGTGTATATTTCATGTTTTAAAATGTGACATTCGATGTAAAAAGTCGCTCTAACTTAAATATCTAGAAAACAGATTGCCTTGAAAGAGTTAAGGGAATATATCTACTAGACTTAAGTTATGTTTACTTTATATCTACTGATACATTTGACTTCAAATTTAGTTGTATTTATGTCATTTGTGGAAATTATTCCAACTTAAAGATAAAGTGACATTAACTTTTTACGGAGCTATTATTGTAGCAAAACTATTTACAAATGTGTGTGGAGAGTTGTGTAACTATATCTCAATCTGTGTGTGCGTAATCAGATCTGTGAATGTGTAAAATAATCTGTAAATATGTATTGAGATTTGTGACTGTGTACAGGAATCTGCAAATGTGTGTTTAGAATCCGTGTGTGCGTAATCCGATTTGTAAAAATGTAAAAAATAGACAAATCTGTATTGAGATTTGCAAATGTATTGAGATTTGTAAATATGTAGACACATCTGTAAATGTGTATATAGATCTGAAAATATGTAGACATATCTGTAAGTGCAGACATACATATTATTGGCTGAGAAATCTAAGTATGTGCTCAAAGAGCTAGAAAAACAGACAAATCATCGGGGCTCTCAATTGGTCATTTTACGTGACACACTTCTACCATGGCACATCTGTAAATGCGTGTGGACATCTGTGTGTAAGGAGAGATTTGTCTGTGTGCCTCAGTAGCTATACAGCCAACAGACCACCAGTCGGCAGTAGCGAGAAATCGGTGCGCTTTCGTCATTCTTTAACCTACTTTTGATGAAACCAGGAAAATAGCGATATAGGGCACTTAAATTACTTAATTTACCGTTTATCAGACCACAAATTAGTCAAGAATTAGGTTGGAAAATGCAGTCTGAAAAATGACTTTCGTGTCTTCCGACCGGGCCTCACTGATTACTGTATAAACCTTGTACAGTACAACGAAGGGAAGCCGATGTGGTTTTCATGCTGGTTTTGGCTCCTGGCCCCCTGGAGCTGACCCGATGCTGTGCATCGGTGTGTGAATGTGTATGAATGAGTTAGTTTCCATTTGATGGGCTTTGCCATCACTAAGCAAAAGGGTCAATGTGGCATGTAGTGTAAAAGCGCTTTGAGTGGTCGGAAAACTAGAAAGGCGTCAACAAGTACAGGTCCATATACCATTTACCATTTTCCAAACCACCACGTTACTTATGACCTCAGGGCTTTCGTCAGACAGAAGTGGGCGTGGCTGTTGAGACACACACACAAATCTCTCCCCACACACACACACACACACACACACACACACACACAATTTACAGATCTGCCACGGTAGAAGTGTAGCAAAAATTGCATGTAAGAGGCCTAGTTAGAGGAAGAGGAGAAGGAGGTAGAGGAAGAGGCCTAGGTAGAGGAAGAGGTAGAGAAGGACTTGAAGAGTTGATAGAACCTGAACAAAGAAGACGAGGACCAAATTTGACTCAAGAAATCCGTGCAACACTTATTGACCATGTTATCAACCATGGACTGACACTGATGGAAGCTGGACAGAGTTCAACCAAATCTCAGCAGAAATACTGTTGAGTCAGTAATTCGGACATTTCATTGAGAAAACAGGTAAGCTAACCACACAGTACATTGAAACTGAAGCTTGCTGTACTTATCAATAGTGTTTACTGTGACATTTGACAGTAGGCTGCATGTGTATTTTTTAAATATATATTTTTTTACATAGGATTGAGGGTCGAGGACACCAAGGTGGAAGGGGCCCTATGTTCACTCGTGCACAAGAGGCCGCCATTGTGAACATGGTTTTGACCAATAATTGTATCAGGCTGCGAGAAATCCAAGCCAATATCATCAATGATGACCATATTTTCAATAACATCCAACGAGTCTCTCTGTCAACATTAGGTCGAATCCTCAAGAAAAATCAAATATACATGAAGCAACTGTATCGGGTACCATTTGACAGAAATTCAGAGAGTGAAACATCTGCGCAATGAGTATGTGGAGGTATGTATTCATCTTACTATGGTGTGGCATTGTGCACTGCTCATAATGTTCTGGCACAAAAAATACTGTGCAATAGATATTGAATAGCATCCTATTGTCTTTTACTGTGTTTGAGAGAGTCTTGCAAATGGATGCTGAAGAAATTCAACATTAATTTATATATGTGGATGAGGCTGGATTTAACCTTGCGAAAACAAGAGGGAGAAATGTAATTGGACACAGGGCAATCACCAATGTGCCAGGGCAGCGAGGGGGTAACATCACCCTTTGCGCTGCTATTACACAAAATGGGGTCCTCCACCACCATGCAAATCTGGGACCCTATAATGCAAATCTAATACTTGCATTTTTTGACAGATTGCACGGGATTGTCACAGCATTAAACCAAGTGGACCAGATGCGGTACATTGTCGTTTGGGACAATGTCTCATTCCATCGGGCTGCTCTGGTCCAGAATTGGTTCCATGAGCACCCTGAATTTGAAGTCTTATACCTTCCCCCATACTCCCCCTTCCTGAATCCAATAGAGTTTCTTTTCAGCATGGCGGTGGAAGGTATACGACCTGCGGCCCTATGACCGTTTGCCCCTCATTCAGGCCATGGAGCAGGCCTGTGATCACATCGAAGCAGCTTCTGTGCAGGGTATTCGTCACAGGCGATTCTTCCAACGGTTCCTTGCCAATGAAGACATAGCCTGTGATGTGGATGAAATCTTATGGCCTGATCCAGCCAGACGGAGAGATGATGAATAGTTACGGTATTCTTGTTGCTTTTACAGTAGTTTTTCTTCAGAGTCAAAGTGTATGTACTTTATGCAGTAATTTTTTGTCTACAGATTTTATTTGTTTCATTGATTTCATTGTTGGTTGATTACTGTAACTGATGGTAAGAAATACTGTAAGTATTGAAATAAATACTTGAAATATTCAGTCTGCAGCATCAGTGTTGTGCAGTGCTTGGTAAGTTTATAGTAGGCCTACTTGTGTACATTCTCCCTATATCTCAAACTAATCATGAAGAATGTTGTGGGTTTGTCACTATTTTTTTTTTTTACATCTAAATTATCCCTTGCCTAACAATGTCTGGCCAAAAATCTAGCACGTTATTTCCTAAAATTAGTTTTTTTTACAAATTCACAATTTTTTTTATTTATCACAGCAGTGTGAAACTGGCTGCAATAGTGTCTGATCATTGAGGACTGTGTTGGTTAAATGAGAACTAATAGCATTTTCACAAATATGTGTATATGTTTTGACTGAAGTGTCATTTTGCAAACAATCTAGGAATTATGCAAATTGAGTGTGGTGTTTGGATAATTGTGATTATATTTTGAGAAAAAGAACCAGGTTTTTAAAATTGCGTGTAAACAATTGAAGAAAACTAATAAATATAGTGATAAAAACTACACTAGACCAATACATCAGTGTTTCTATTGGTTGACTAAGGAAATCTGCTCAGTCAAAGTTGAACAAAGGTGAACTCTGACCCAGTGTGCGAAGTCCGGGGGGGGCTCGACCCCCTCAGTTAACCCATGAGGCCCCCTGAAAATCTCAAATTTTGTCAAAAATTAAAAAAATATATATATATATTGTCACTAATGATCACTAAAATGTTTTAAGCTCACCATGTCCAAAATTCAAAACATTTATTCACAAATATGTTCCATTTTTTGACAAGCGGAACCAGACAGTCCTGTGCACCAGTGACGTGCAGTCAGGAGAGGCAGGGGAGGCAGTGCCGTATGTTTTCGTTGTTTGAGTATTCAGGTGTCAATCTGTCATTATCCAATCAGGGTCTATTAGGGATGAGTATGGGGTAACCAACCGAATTCTGAGAGGGCGGGATTAAAGAGAGTAACGGAGCGGAGACGTGAGAGAGAGAGAGAGAGAGATGCTGTGCTGTTCATGAGTTGTTATTTTTTGTTAAAGTTGTTTCATTTCTTTAATTAAAAACGCTGAGGGTTTTTACAAGTCTGGACTCTGCTGAGAGGACAAAGAAGACAAGTTTTGGTGTGAGTGCTGAACAAGCACATTAACTGAAGCCTCGTATGGACTGTACGCTAACTAGCATTAGCTTCGTGTGGACTGTTGCTAGCGGACGAGCATTAGCCGTTGCTAGCGGGAGGAGAAGGATGGAGCACGTGCGTGCGAGGAGCCGGGTTTTCCTGCATGGAGGAGTTTCACAACTTTTCATTAGCCGCCATTGGACAGAGGTTTTGAACTAAAGAAAACAACGTTGTTATCCAGTGTGAGTGGAATCAAAAGGATATTCACATGAGCTCCAACTGAGCGCCAGCATGCATGCTACCATAAACTGAACAAACTAAAAACCCTGGGTATTTGGGTCATGTTGAATAAATGTTCCCCTATTTTTTTTTTATTGAAACTGTGTGTGTACTAATTATTCATGTTGCAAAAGGAGAAAACATTGTGTTTTATGATTGAAAAGGAAGGTGGTTATTAAAAAGTATGCATGGGAGTTAACTGAAGTTGGCCTCTCTGCACCCTAGTGAAAATCTGATTATCTAGTCGAAGTAAATGCATTGAAATTTCATATTTAGTAGGCTCTTACCAATTCACCTCCCATGCTAAATTGTTTAAAAGTAATCAAGGTAAACATTTTGTTACAAATTAGAATTGAGTAGGAGAGCTACATTTATAAATCTGATTCTGATGAAGTCAGTGCCTCACCAGACGTAACGTTGAGAAGTCATACTTCTAAGAATATACTCTTAGATTTTTGTTGTGTATCCAGATACTTTATTTTGAAAATTAGGCCATTATTTTGGAACCATTTGATACGGAGCGAACGGACAGGCAGGAAGTAAATACGCTAGAAGTAGCATGGAAGTTCGGGTGTCTGCTCCTCCTTGTTAGCCCTTTGAAGGCATTCCTTGTTAGTAGGAAGTAAAATATATGAATGTGGAGTTAGTGTTAAATGTGAGATGGATAATGTTAGGTCACAGCTAAGTTGTTTGTTAAGTCTCTATGCAACTGTTTATCTTTAAGTCCATGCTTACACTTAATAATAATAATAATAATAATACTTACCTTGCATGTGTGATGGGTAGCGTTCCCTCCCCACTCTAGTTTAGCCACACCCTGCAATCATTGATTGTCAGCAGGTGAGGCTAATCACTTCTCAGTCCTTAAATGTAGCTGTGTAGCAGTCAGCAGTAGGTTTTGCCTCACCCTACCCTGACTCTACAGTTGTTTGAGGGATGCCGATGCCCAACTAAGGTATGAATTGTTCTTGGCTTGTTTATCATATAGTGGGCGCATGCATTAAATTCTTCCCTCACATCTGTGCAGGTGTAATGGCAGGAATATGGGAGCTAATTGAAGGTAGTTGCTGCTCCCTCCACTAGAAGAGTGGTGTGTATGTGCCAGATTCTAGTTGGATAAATTGTTCATGTAACTCGCAGGTATGTTAATCTTTAAGTTGTATGTCTTGTGTACTATTCTTCTCAGTGGTCTTTAGATTTTAATGACTGAAACATATGTTTTTGGATTAATGTTTATATTATATACATGTCACTATATATTTTGTATGTGTTTTCTTTACAGTAGGAACTGGAACATGGTGTCTGTTCCCATGACCTAGTCTTCTGGCTACTGCTGTTTTTGCCCTTCTACAAATGTATTTATTGTATATGGTTACCTTGTTTTACTGTGTAGATTGTTAATTTCTGATAATTGGTTTGTGTTTTCTTGGTTAATTTAGTTGTCGGATTTATTTATCATCTTTCATAAACCAAACTTGTGAGTTAATGATATAGTGGAGCTCTTTTTAGTGTTTGTACAGGTGGGCTGTCATAGGCTTACAGGTGGTGGGTTACTGGGTGGAGGGTTTCCCCCTGTCTGGGTTCTATGTGCATGCTTACGTTGCTGTGTATTCTAACTATGTGCTTTATTGTTTTGCAGTGTGTGTGATCTCTTCTTCCCTGTACCTACTGGTGGTGGTGACCCCCCCTTTTCTCTCACTCCCTCATTCCTGTAGGCCTCCCTGACAGCCCCCCCCCCTTGTACTGGTAATTACCTGTTTAGTGAATATAAGTATATTTTGGTAATAAATCGTAAATTTTAACCTATCCCAAATGGTTTTTTTGAGAGTGACATTAAATCTGTGTAAATAAATGTAGTGGTCGAAACTGGAAATTCACATCTCTGCTCCTTTTTCTCTGTACTATAAGAACCTGTTAAAGTGGGTATTCTCTGGGTGAAAGTCCCAGGGTGGCGTTGTCACACTTGCTGGCAGGGCGCTTAGTTGCCCTGGTCACAATTGGCGTTGTCGGCAGGACTTGTAAAGCAGAGACGTGTCCTTCTGGTATATTCTCACAGTTGGTTTGGTTTTGTTTTTTTTTTTTTTTTTTTTTTTTTTCTCTAAAGAGGTAACCTTTTTAGTCAGTCTTTGGGCAAAAACAGCAGCTGGCCTTGGATTCTTCTTGGGGAGGAGTCTTCATTCCTGTCGTGGACTTTGGCTCCCTGGTGTTAATCCAACTCTTAGACTCTACTTTACCGATATGGAGGGTGAACCGCAGGACTTGCGGGACTTGGTGATACAACTCAGGGCTCAAAATGAACAGCTCACACAGGAGCTTTCTACAAGACGATCTCCCTCTCAAAGCCCCGCTCCTGGTTCTTCTCGGTCTGCTGGCTCCCCTGGTGCAGCTCCTGAACGCCTCCTCTACATTCCCAGGGAGCGAAAGTGTCCCACGTTTAGTGGGAATGTGGGTATAAGTATAGTAGACTGGGTTGAAGAGGTCTGTGCTAGCATGCGGGCCAGACATCTAGCTCCCATTGACCAGGCATACTTTATTTATGATCATTTGGGGGGGTCTGCCAAAGATGAGATAAAGTATAGGCCTAAACAAGATCGTGAAGACCCAGAGAGGGTTTTGGCTATACTGCAGGAAGTGTATGGATGTCCACTGTCCTATGTTGCTTTGCAGAAGGATTTCTTTTCCAGAAAGCAGCTAGAGGGCGAGTCATTACAGGAATATTCGCATGCTTTATTTGAACTTATGGAAGAAGTCATGAGGAATGCCCCTCAGGCTGTACCTAACTCTGCCATTCTTTTGAGAGATCAGTTTGCTGAATTTGTTAATGACCCAGATCTCCGCAGGGCTCTAAAACAGGTTGTACGTGCCAACCCAGCAGCTACCCTCCTGGATGTGCGTGGTGAGGCGATCAGATGGGAGAGGGAAGGTAGGCAACCAGAGGGTAGGCCATGTAGCTTTTCAGTTCCCTCAATTTGTGCCACCCACACTTCCAGGGTGTTAGACCAGACTACTGTACCCCCTCAAATTGACATGGCCGAGATAAAATTAATGTTAACAAAACAACAAGAGCAAATTAACCAACTGTCTACTCACCTTCTGCAACTACAGAACTCTCCCAGATGGTCCCAACCTCTTAATAGTGGTCCTGTTATCTGTAGACGCTGTCAGCAGCCGGGGCATTTTGCCCGTAATTGTAATAATGAAAGGGTCCCTCCTCAGCAACAGCGCCCCCAGTCCCATCCCATGCAAAGGTCAGTTGTACAGAATCAGCCAGCGGAAAACTAATACCTTCTGTTTTGCAGAGCCACAATTCAGAAGGGGGCATTGCAGGCTCAGGTTATCCAGTAGATGAACAGTCTCTTTCCCAGATCGTTAGTCCCTGTCCACATGTCACTGTAGACATGGGTGGCGTAGAGGTGAACTGTCTACTTGACACCGGGTCCATGGTATCTACTATGAAGGAGTCCTTTTTCCACCAACATTTTAGAAATTCTCCTCATGCATGCCAGTGGTTACAACTCACAGCAGCTAATGGGCTTAGCATTCCATATGTGGGGTATGTAGAGTTGGATGTTTCCGTATTGGGCACAGTCATTTCCAAAAGGGGAATCCTAGTGGTTAAGGACCCCCTGGGGCCTCCATCTGAAACTGATATCCCTGGGGTTCTAGGCATGAATGTGATACGTGAATGCTATGCAGAGTTGTTTGGGCAACATGCCTCATCCCTTTTTGATATCCCACTATTGAAAGAGACTTCGGCGTGGAAGAAGGCTCTGCAGGAGTGCCATGAGGCCCAGTTCAGAACATCCGCACGTGCCAGTGGAGTTGCCAGGGTAAGGGGGAGACATCCAGTCTACATACCTGGGGGGACAGTTAAGTTGGTGGCAGCTACCTGTTCACAAAAATGTTCTCCTTCTCTTCAGGCTTTATTTGAACCCTTTGCTAACCCTGATGCCCTCCCTGCAGGTTTGCTAGTATCTCCTGCCATGGTCACAGTGCACCGGGGTACTGCCTACATCCCAGTGGTGAATGTTGGTAAAATTGATGTAAAGCTTTACCCCCGCTGTGCCCTAGGGACGCTGAACCAGGCCCAGATAGTGAGTTTACCTGCAGGCATCAGCGAGGTCCCTATGAAGCCAGAGGGATTGGGTACCACGGCCACCATGAATTCCCAGGTAGGACAGGTGAGCAACACCTCTGACACCCTAGAGTCCCTTGATCTGGGCAATGTTCCAGAGACAGAGCAGGCTAAGATAAGGTCCATGCTTAAGAAACATCAGGCTGTCTTTTCAGCTTTTGAGGGGGATCTGGGATGTACTAACCTCATTGAGCATGAAATCCCATTGTTGGATAATGTGCCGGTGCGACAGAGGTTTAGAAGAATCCCCCCCTCAGATTATGATTCTGTTAAGGCCCACATTAACCAGCTCTTAGAGACCCAGGTGATCCGAGAAAGTTGTAGCCCATACGCATCCCCCATAGTCCTTGTCAAGAAGAAGGATGGCAGCCTGCGGATGTGTGTGGATTATCGTCAACTCAATGGCAAGACACGCAGGGATGCTTTTCCTCTACCCCGGATAGAGGAGTCTCTTGATGCTCTGGCTGGGGCACGATGGTTTTCAACAATGGATCTGGCAAGTGGCTATAATCAGGTACCAGTAGCTGAGAAAGACAAGGCAAAAACAGCTTTTTGTACACCTTTTGGCCTGTTCGAATTTAACCGCATGCCCTTCGGCCTCTGTAATGCACCAGGTACATTTCAGAGGCTGATGGAGCGGATCTTTGGTGCCCAGCATTTTCAGACACTGTTACTGTATTTGGATGACGTAATAGTCTTCTCCTCCACAGTAGATGAGCACCTGGAGCGCCTTGATGCAGTGCTGTCTCGCCTTCAACAGGAAAAACTGAAAGTAAAGTTGGAGAAATGCTGCTTTTTCCGCACAGAGGTAAACTATCTTGGTCATGTGATCTCCAAAGACGGGGTGGCCACAGACCCAGGAAAGATATCAGCAGTGGCAGATTGGTCCAGGCCAACTCATGTGACGGAGTTGAGATCATTTTTAGGCTTTTGTAGTTATTATCGACGTTTTGTTGAGGGGTTTGCTAAGATCGCAGCCCCTCTTCATCGCTTGGTTGCCGAAATGATAGACTCCCGCACAAAAAGAGCATCTCGGAAGGTAATTGGGGAACTTTGGACTGGGCAGTGTGAAGAGAGCTTCCAGAACCTTAAGCGCAGACTGGTCAGTGCCCCTGTGTTGGCCTTTGCCGATTTCTCTCTGCCCTTTACTTTAGAAGTGGATGCCAGTCTCAGTGGATTGGGGGCAGTGCTATCTCAGGAGCAGGATGGTAAGGTGAGGCCGGTAGCATATGCCAGCAGAGCCTTGACTCCATCAGAGAGGAACATGCCCAACTACAGCTCCATGAGGCTTGAGTTTCTGGCCCTGAAATGGGCAATGACTGAAAAGTTCCGGGATTATTTGTTGGGCCAAAAGTGTGTTGTATGGACTGATAACAATCCGCTCAGTCACCTGAACACTGCAAAGCTAGGGGCAACAGAACAGCGATGGGCCGCCCAGCTAGCAGCTTTTGATTTCTCCATTCGGTATCGCTCAGGCCGCTCTAATGCTAATGCGGATTCTCTTTCCAGGCAGTACCAAAATGCCCACATACACCCGGATCTGGGGACCGCCCTCCCTGGAACTGCTCTCCCAGAGTCCTTAAGATGCCAGGAGATCAAACCACCATTATCGGTAACCCAAATGTCAATGTCTGTCCTCCCCTCTTACACTCCTGATTGTCTCCTTACCCTCCAACATGCAGATCCAGTGTTGGGAGCTTTTCTCCAGTTTTGGCGCCGCAAACGCATTCCGGACGGGAAGGAACGCAAGGCCCTCTCGAACCCAGTACGAGAACTAGTACGCCAGTGGAATCGAGTGGTGGAGAAAGAGGGGCTCTTGTATCGCCGTATCCTCCGTCCGGATGGTGGAGAGGAAATTTATCAGCTGTTGCTACCGGCCTCCCTGAGAGAAGAGGTCCTCCAACAATTACACCAGGGTCACGGCCATCAAGGAGTGGAGAGAACCACCAACCTGGTGAGACAGCGGTGCTATTGGCCAGGTCTGTATAAGGATGTCAAGGACTGGTGTCAAAAATGTGAACGGTGTACGTTGGCCAAACCTGTACACCCTGCGGTGAGAACACCTATGGGTCACTTGATGGCCTCCCGACCAAACCAGATTCTAGCCATTGACTTTTCTCTGCTAGAACGTTCTCGTGATGGGAGAGAACAAGTCCTAATTATGACCGATGTCTTTTCCAAATTCACACAAGCTGTACCTACCCGAGATCAAAGGGCTTCCACAGTGGCAGGCCTACTGGTCAGGGAATGGTTTTACAGGTTTGGGGTGCCGGCCCGACTGCATTCAGACCAAGGCCGGAACTTCGAGAGCCTGTTAATCCAGCAGCTTTGCAGTTTCTATGGCATACAAAAAACGCGCACCACCCCTTACCACCCTCAGGGGAACGGCCAGTGTGAAAGGTTTAACAGGACCCTACATGGCCTGTTGCAGGCCCTTCCGCCTGCCAAGAAGCTGGACTGGCCAGACTATCTCCCACATGTCACCTTCTCCTACAACACCACCACCCATCAAACCACTGGTGAGTCACCATACCTTCTAATGTTTGGTCAAGAACCCACACTCCCTGTTGATTTTCTCCTTGGCAGGATCCAGGAACCTATTGGGGGTACGGTCAATGATTGGTTGCAGGAACATCAAATGCGCCTCCAGACTGCCTTTGATGGTGCCAAGGAGCGGATTCAAGCAGCAGCTCGCATTAGGAAGGAGCGGCACGACCAACAGGTGTCCGGTGGCAGCCTGACGGATGGTGAAGTGGTCTATTTGCAAGACCATAGCTCTCGGGGTAGGGCAAAGATTCAGGATGTTTGGGGTCCTATGAAGTATAGAGTTGTTAAAGCCCCCTCTGACAGTGGGGCAGTGTACTCTATTGCACCCCTGGACAATCCAGGAAAGATCAAACATGTCCATCGAACTCTGTTGCGACGAGTCCCGTTAGCCACTCCTCCTCCCTGTGAGTCAGACCCTGGTATGCCAGTGAGACCCTATGCCAGTGACGGTGATGACGAACAGAGTGGTGAGTTCTGGATTATTCCTCAACCAGCAACAGTTACTCTCAATCCCTCTACTTGCCCTCCTCAGCCACCCACATCAGTGGAGCCTTTTGCTATTGCCACTTCTCCAGTAAACATGGACACTGCTGATCCTATGGAAGGACCTAGTGCAGTCCCCCTTCGTAGAAGCAAGCGGGAGATAGCAGGGAGGCATACAAACCCCTATAATCTTCCTGTGACGGCATGGAGGAGAGGGACGGAGGCTGCAACTTCTCGGGTCCCTGGGTCTAGAAGTATGATTTCCGCTATTGCTAGACTTTAGAACTAGTTTATCTGAGGCCATGCTTGGTTTTTGTTTTTATTTTTATTTTCGACGGGACGCCGACAGAAAGAGGGGGGGTAGATTGTGATGGGTAGCGTTCCCTCCCCACTCTAGTTTAGCCACACCCTGCAATCATTGATTGTCAGCAGGTGAGGCTAATCACTTCTCAGTCCTTAAATGTAGCTGTGTAGCAGTCAGCAGTAGGTTTTGCCTCACCCTACCCTGACTCTACAGTTGTTTGAGGGATGCCGATGCCCAACTAAGGTATGAATTGTTCTTGGCTTGTTTATCATATAGTGGGCGCATGCATTAAATTCTTCCCTCACATCTGTGCAGGTGTAATGGCAGGAATATGGGAGCTAATTGAAGGTAGTTGCTGCTCCCTCCACTAGAAGAGTGGTGTGTATGTGCCAGATTCTAGTTGGATAAATTGTTCATGTAACTCGCAGGTATGTTAATCTTTAAGTTGTATGTCTTGTGTACTATTCTTCTCAGTGGTCTTTAGATTTTAATGACTGAAACATATGTTTTTTGGATTAATGTTTATATTATATACATGTCACTATATATTTTGTATGTGTTTTCTTTACAGTAGGAACTGGAACATGGTGTCTGTTCCCATGACCTAGTCTTCTGGCTACTGCTGTTTTTGCCCTTCTACAAATGTATTTATTGTATATGGTTACCTTGTTTTACTGTGTAGATTGTTAATTTCTGATAATTGGTTTGTGTTTTCTTGGTTAATTTAGTTGTCGGATTTATTTATCATCTTTCATAAACCAAACTTGTGAGTTAATGATATAGTGGAGCTCTTTTTAGTGTTTGTACAGGTGGGCTGTCATAGGCTTACAGGTGGTGGGTTACTGGGTGGAGGGTTTCCCCCTGTCTGGGTTCTATGTGCATGCTTACGTTGCTGTGTATTCTAACTATGTGCTTTATTGTTTTGCAGTGTGTGTGATCTCTTCTTCCCTGTACCTACTGGTGGTGGTGACCCCCCCTTTTCTCTCACTCCCTCATTCCTGTAGGCCTCCCTGACAGCCCCCCTCCCCCTTGTACTGGTAATTACCTGTTTAGTGAATATAAGTATATTTTGGTAATAAATCGTAAATTTTAACCTATCCCAAATGGTTTTTTTGAGAGTGACATTAAATCTGTGTAAATAAATGTAGTGGTCGAAACTGGAAATTCACATCTCTGCTCCTTTTTCTCTGTACTATAAGAACCTGTTAAAGTGGGTATTCTCTGGGTGAAAGTCCCAGGGTGGCGTTGTCACACTTGCTGGCAGGGCGCTTAGTTGCCCTGTCACACATGCTAACTGCGAACTACTATACATAATTAATGACTTTGTTGTAGCTACGTGTTGCATCAGTTTGTAATGCATTTGTGGTACTCAAACACCTTCCCCTTACTGTTGTATGTTTGTATTTCAGTTTCACATCAAAGCATGATAAAGTTCTCAACTTCACCCCGGTGTACGAGACTCTTTGTGTGGAGGTGTTTAGCTCGCTGGATAGCAGGATAAGGCATTCTGTGAGGCCAGTACAGGTTTGTTGATGCGTGTTATAGTATTTCAGAAGTTATTTTGCGCATGTTAATGCGGACTTGATTCCGTGTAACCAGACTGGCATGTTTTGGTTTTGATTTAGATTTTATTCAGATTTGATGCGTGTGTGGAGGTTGGATGTGATATGTGCTTATTCAATTCAATTCAATTCAATTCAATTTTATTTGTATAGCGCCAATTCATAACAGAAGTTATCTCAGGACACTTTTCAAATAGAGCAGGTCTAGACCGAACTCCTTATAACATTATTTACAGAGACCCAACAGTACCACCATGAGCAAGCACTTGGCGACAAGGGCAAGGAAAAACTGCCTGTTAAAAGGCAGAAACCTAGGACAGATCCTCCGGCTCTAGGTGGGTGGTCGTCTGTCTCGACCAGTTGGGGTGAGAGAGAGAGAGAGAGAGAGGTGCACAGCAACAACAGTATTAGCAATGGCAATCTAGCAGGACCATGGCAGGAGGCTCCACCAGGATCGACAAGAACCTGTGAGACGAGAAAGCACAAGAACTCCGGGGAAGAAGTGAAGTTAGTAACATGCATTAATGGGACATGAATGAGTGCAGAAAGAGAGAGGAAGGGAGGAGCTCAGTGCACCATGGGAAATCCCCCGATAGTCTAGGCCTATAGCAGCATAACTAAGGGATGGTTCAGGACTCACCTGATCCAGCCCTAACTATAAGCTTTATCAAAGAGGAATGTCTTAAGCCTACTCTTGAATGTGGAGAGGGTGTCTGCCTCCCGAACCACAACTGGAAGCTGGTTCCACAGGAGAGGAGCTTGGTAACTGAAGGCTCTGGCTCCTGTTCTACTTTTAGAGACTATAGGAACCACAAGTAGCCCAGCATTCAGAGAACGTAGTGTTCTAGAGGGGTAATAGGGTACTATGAGCTCTTTAAATTATGAAGGGGCCTGACCATGAAGAGCTTTATAGGTGAGGAGGAGGATTTTAAATTTTATTCTACATTTTACAGGGAGCCAGTGCAGAGAAGCTAGTACAGGAGAGATGTGATCTCTTTTTCTAGTTCCTGTCAGTACTCGTGCTGCAGCGTTCTGAATTAATTGGAGCGTTTTAATGGACTTATTGGGGCTTATGTGTGCTGATATAAGGCAAGTAGGCATACAGGCTTGTAATAATGGATGTGTTTTGAGTAAACCCCCCCCAATACAAGTGAGCCCCCCCCAAAGCCGCGGTATAGTTCGCACACTGCTCTGATCTGTGCATCCATCGACTCAGCTGGAGAATGCAGTGAAACAGGAAACCCACTGGTCGCACTGGATACAATTATATTATTCACAATCTGCTGCAAGATGCCTGTACAGCAAGAGCTCCAGCAGCCTTTGGTCTAAGCCTTGTGCCAGGGAGGAGCCATTTCTCCTAGAAATTACATTTATATAAAAATGTTTTGAGGGCTCTTGTCCGACTTCCTTTCCTCCTGGGGTAAAATAAGTGGTGGGCTGGACCCGTTGATCTGGCTGGGGGGAATACACCATTATTCAAAAGCCAGCAATGACTTGAGATATAAGACTTTTATTAAAATTTAACCAAAATCACAATCTTTCCCAAACATAACCAAAGTTGTGTTGCTTAAACAAGAAATCAAGGAAATTTCTATTAAATTCAATAAAATTGTATTTGTATAGCGCCAATTCATAACAGAAGTTATCTCAGGACACTTTTCCAATAGAGCAGATCTAGACTGTACTCCTTATAAAATGTATTTTCATTATACAACACAAGGTTGTATAATGAAAATAGAATGAAATAGAAAAAAATAATTAAACTCAGCATAACATTCAAAATAAATATCATAAAACAAAATATACAGTCATTTATACTGTGTACACACACACACACACACACAGCTATACACTCAGGAAATAATTCTGTAGTGCATCGAATGACGATAATATGGTTTCATCTTCCACTTTGACTGTGTTTGAGCACAAACCATCATTGATGTAAACACAGTCAACCTTTTCCCTACACACAACCTTTCCCTAACCCGTATGACAGTCCTGTACTTTGTACACTACGCACTATCTGATAATCCAGGCAGGTGTTACGTCGTCACCACAATGTAATTATGAAAACAATTTAGACATTTCTGGGAGACAAAGTTGCTGGGAGCCTGGAGGGCTGAGGTGCTTCTTTATGCTCCTTACTGAAAACCCAAATACACTGTGAGTCTTTAACAATCTGAACAGTCCTAAATGAACTAATGCCCTCATCCTGTTCATGTCAGAGCTGTGGGAAATATACCTACCATACTGCGCCCAGAGTCTAAGAATGAGAGGAGAACTTTTCCACAAGGTGGTTTAGAGGTCATCAACAGTGGGTTGACAGCTTCAACACCACACGCAGAGAAATACGAACACACACTGCTGCTGCAGTTGACATATGTACATTAATAAAAATGCTGTGGAAATTACTGTCATACATTGTTTCCTTTTGAGCCGGCATAACTGAGGAGAAAATTAGCAAAGTAAAGTGTGAAATAAAGAGAGTGCTTTTGTCTCGCTGCATGCAAATGAAATGTCAACGATACTTAATGAGATTTTGCCCTGTCTAATTTTCACATTGTTGACTAAAGTGTGAAAACTCTAACAAACAGATCCATTAGACTCCTACTTGTATAAGATGTATGTGTGCATTGCTTTGCCTTGTGTAGCATGTCACCAGACTGGGTCTAAGAATAGGTACTCACATCTGCTTCAATTCACATTAAGGACCAGACATGAATATGTATTAAGACTGAACTAACTGAACTTCATCTGTGGAGATGTGAGGGTTTAGTAGGTTTCATGTATATTCTACTAATATATACTGCAATAAATATACATGAAATGGGTTGTTGAATGAATGACTGTAGAAATAAGAGTTGCTCTTTGTTAAAATGGTCTAACTCTATGGCAACAAATACATTCATCAAACGCTCATTTTAGAGAAGCACTGTCTGCTTTCATTTATTCTTTTTGACTTGAAAAAAAAAACAGTTATTTATTTTTAACCCACTGGGATCTGGAGCAGCTTTGTTCAAGTAACTATAGTAGCTTATCAATTTAAACCCTCTCTGGTCATCCTGCTCTGATCCAGTTAAACTATGTGCTTTGATGTCTTTGAAACCACGATGCACAGCCTTTAATGGCTGATGATCATCGCAGGCTGTAATCACATCCACGTAATTTTCCTCATTCAGAATCAAACTGCTATTTATTTTGTTAGTTCTTTATTTGGATTAGAGCTAGCAAAGAACAATGACATTGACTTTTATATTTATATTTGTTTTAGTATCTATAACTTTAGCTGAGCACATGAACATTTCATGAAATACTGAAAACTTTCATGCTAACAGATCTTTATCAGTCTTTATCAGGCTGTTTTTCTACTCACTTTTTTCGTTAACATAGGACACATTTAGCTACAGTTACTTTGCCAGACTTCTAAAACTGTTTTCTCATGAACTCAGGACCTGAGAATCAGAACCAGACATTGTCCGGGTCCGAGTGCTTTGCAGACTTTTTTGCCCTGGGTTTTGCACCTCAGGAATGGCAAACTATGTTCTTTGGATTTAAAGTAAACATGACATTTTAGATTACATCAACTTTAATATTGTACACCTATTTAACAATTTATTTTAAAAAATAAACAAAACAAAACAAACAAAAGCCTACATTTCTTAGTATTTTCATATCAAAATCAAATTTATCTTCCTGTAAAACAAAATGTGATGCATGATCACGTCATAACATAACATAAACAACCAGTTTCAACCAATAGTACCATGACATCCATCAATTAATCAGTGCTCAACTTTTAGTGACACAAAGCTAAGATTTATTAGTTATTAACTGTAAAACTGTTAAAGTGTCGCACCGTCGACACCGCTGTTCATTGAGAGCACACCGGGTCCCGCTGAGCGCAGACTGCCGCACGTCTGGGAGTATTGAACTGTATACCCGCTAGTTAAAGGACACACACCTGAGATCGTTTCTTCAGAGTCTGATCTCACTGTGGTGTAGCGGATATAACTCAGCTCGATATTTTTGGGTACGGGTCAGAACCTCGGCTCTGGTGCGCGTCATTCTCCATCTCTTATTTCTTTTTCTCCCTCTCACACACACACACACACACACACATATACACGTGTCCTGATTTGCCAGCCATTGTGGGGACCAGATAACGGTACCCCACGCAAGCGGACACGTATATGACATATGACAGCACACACATTCCTCCTTTAAACTGGCCGCCATTCTGGGAAGGCAGTGTAGCGTCATCAGTGAGACCTCGTCATTAGTGAAGGGTCGGTTGTGAATGATCTTTTCCCGTTTTTTTGACATGAGAGAGCAAGAGAACTTGGCGCTACATAGACAGAGACTACACACTGGAAAGGTGAGGAAAATTAGTGACAGGAAAAGTATAATAAACATAATTAATTTTTGTAGCACTCTGTTCCATGTTGAGTATATTAATAAATCCATATAAATAATAAACATTTGATATAATGTATGTATTTACATTAGTTATTCGCTTTACACATAATATGGTAATAAATTAATTTAAGCAACAAAAAATCTGAGGAGCCACTTGGGAGCCGAAAGAGCCAGCTCTTTTTAGTGAGCCGAGCCAAAAGAACCGGCTCTCTAAAAAGAGCCAGAATTCCCATCACTACTCGTCATCACTGTAACATCACCTCCTCCTCAATCCAGGCCGCTAGATTGGATACACACCTCCCCTCGCGTGGGTGTCTCACCTACCTCTCCTGACCCCTCCCTCTCTCTCTTCGCCAGTATCACGGAGCCAGTGGCGTTCTGTAAGCCTATGTGGCATTTCTCCCCCCTCTGCTGAACGCCTTCCCCGTATTTTGTTTTCTCTCTTGGAGAAGCCCTCAAGCAAAGAAGTGATAATGTCCTGCACAAAGGCCTTCAGTGGCTTGTGTGGACCTGCAGTCATGCTGCAGTAAATTGTATGGGCATTGACCATACTTATGCTTAGAATGGCATTCACTATTCGATTATACCATTTCTTTGACCGATGTGGAAAGAGGTAGGTTTTCATCCTCTGATCAGCAGTGTCTACTCCCCGCATGAATGAATTGTACCTATCCACGTGTAACGGATGTGGGTAGGGCATGTAAAGAGACGACTCAGTGACTTGTTTTCCAGCATTTATTTGCTCCTGCAGAAGACAGTAATACACATTAATTGCCTTCTGGTCCTTTTCTGCACCTCTGTTCCCCTCAACATGCACGGCGGCACTGTCAGGTTTCATTCCTTTTTTTTTCTCAAGTTACATACAAATACATTCATTTAATATTACAGTATATACTCAGCTCAGTGTGCACATTACTTGCCAAAAGCTTTTTAAATTGACAGGGAAACATATAACTTTAAACAACAAGTCTCCTCAAAACCATGAGACACAATATAAAAAAGGGATAACAGTGACTCCTGGTGGGCAAATTTAAACAGTGTGTGGATAAGAAAGACTAAACAGAGACAACTAAATTATCACATTTAGCAAGGAAAAGCACATACCTGCAGAAGACAGTAATACACATTAATTGCCTTCTGGTCCTTTTCTGCAGCTCTGTTCCCTAAACAGGCAAAATAACAGCGTTTACACTAAGAAATGGATACTACGGTGTCTGAAGTGGTACTTTGTTTACAAGACACGGGCGGTCTGCTGCGTTACAAATGGCGCCCAGAAAGTGAGTTGAAAACTTCTACAAAACTTATATTAACAGTCAAAACAGCACAAAACAGCTGGATAACGTAGCAGCATTAACGGTAACCATATTGTATTAGCGTGTACAACATAAACGGTTCATTTTCCAAAGAAAACAATAAAATAGCGCAGCAGCATTTCTCCACACAACTTACCCTCAACATGCACTGTGAGGGTCAGTCGGAGCTACGGAAGCTTAGGAGGTACAGAAAAGGTGACGTAAAGCAAAATGATTTCCGCAGGAAACATTAATAAAAATAACGGTAAATTAAAAAAACTCATTAAGATAAAATTCACACATATTCAACAATCATTAAATGATATAATATAATAATATATAATAATATAAATAAAATTGACAAATACATAAGGAAATAAGCATAATATATATTGATAAAGTGCATTTTTAACTCTGTTACACACACATACAGGTCTGTTTATATCCCTAAACCCACTGTCCGTATGTTTGGACCCGATCCGTTTCCAGACACACAAGTTCCCATGAAGAGTGGACAACAAATGGAAACGCTTTACGTCATGCCACGCACACGCCAACATTTTGCCATCCCTCATGAACACTGGGTCATCTCCTCTGGCCAAGGGCAACTCGGTCTTTCTCAGGGCCTTTGGCATACCTCGCCTTTGGCTACTGGCTGTCCCACACAAACCAGTTTCATAATTTGCCAACTTATTTGCTACAGCTGGTGACGTGTAGTAGCTATCCATATACAGTGGGTACGGAAAGTATTCAGACCCCTTTAAATTTTTCACTCTTTGTTTCATTGCAGCCATTTGCTAAAATCAAAAAAGTTCATTTTATTTCTCATTAATGTACACTCAGCACCCCATCTTGACAGAAAAAAACAGAAATGTAGAAATTTTTGTAAATTTATTAAAAAAGAAAAACTGAAATATCACATGGTCATAAGTATTCAGACCCTTTGCTCAGTATTGAGTAGAAGCACCCTATTGAGCTACTACAGCCATGAGTCTTCTTGGGAATGATGCAACAAGTTTTTCGCACCTGGATTTGGGGATCCTCTGCCATTCTTCCTTGCAGATCCTCTCCAGTTCTGTCAGGTTGGATGGTGAACGTTGGTGGACAGCCATTTTCAGATCTCTCCAGAGATGCTCAATTGGGTTTAGGTCAGGGCTCTGGCTGGGCCAGTCAAGAATGGTCACAGAGTTGTTCCGAAGCCACTCCTTTGTTATTTTAGCTGTGTGCTTAGGGTTATTGTCTTGTTGGAAGGTGAACCTTCGGCCCAGTCTGAGGTCCTGAGCACTCTGGAAGAGATTTTCTTCCAGGATATCTCTGTACTTGGTCGCATTCATCTTTCCTTCGATTGCAACCAGTCGTCCTGTCCCTGCAGCTGAAAAACATCCCCATAGCCTGATGCTGCCACCACCATGTTTCACTGTTGGGATTGTATTGGGCAGGTGATGAGCAGTGCCTGGTTTCTTCCACACATACCGCTTAGAATTAACGCCATAAAGCCCCGACTGGTGCAGGGCTGCAGTGATAGTTGACTTTGTGGAACTTTCTCCCATCTCCCTACTGCATCTCTGGAGCTCAGCCACAGTGATCTTTGGGTTCTTCTTTACCTCTCTCACCAAGGCTCTTCTCCCACGATTGCTCAGTTTGGCTGGACGGCCAGGTCTAGGAAGAGTTCTGGTCGTCCCAAACTTCTTCCATTTAAGGATTATGGAGGCCACTGTGCTCTTAGGAACCTTGAGTGCTGCAGAAATTCTTTTGTAACCTTGGCCAGATCTGTGCCTTGCCACAATTCTGTCTCTGAGCTCCTTGGGCAGTTCCTTCGACCTCATGATTCTCATTTGCTCTGACATGCACTGTGAGCTGTAAGGTCTTATATAGACAGGCGTGTGCCTTTCTTAGTCAAGTCCAATCAGTTTAATTAAACACAGCTAGACTCCAATGAAGGAGCAGGACCATCTCAAGGAGGATCAGAAGAAATGGACAGCATGTGAGTTAAATATGAGTGTCACAGCAAAGGGTCTGAATACTTATGACCATGTGATATTTCAGTTTTTCTTTTTTAATAAATTTGCAAAAATTTCTGTCAAGATGGGGTGCTGAGTGTACATTAATGAGAAATAAAATGAACTTTTTTGATTTTAGCAAATGGCTGCAATGAAACAAAGAGTGAAAATTTTAAAGGGGTCTGAATACTTTCCGTACCCACTGTACAACTCATGCCCTTTCCCTATGTGCTGGGCCATCAGCTGCCGAACTGGAACATGGGTGGCACCTAAATCAGTGACCTCCTCACCATGCTGTCCAGTGTACAAAGACCACTGCAGAACATATCCCGACTTGGCGTCACTCAAAACAAATGCCTTATAACCATATTTGTCCGGTTTGTTCGGATTATACATTTTCAATGTGGACTTTCCCTTGAAAGCTATGGTCATTTCATCCAGTGACAGTTGTTTGCATGGGCCATAGACAGCTGAGAAGCGTGGAATGATCAGGTAAATTATTGGGCGCACCTTGAACAGTCTATCATAACCTGGCTGGCCCCTCTCAACATACTCATCATTATTGGCAAAGTGGAAGAAAGACAGGATCATTTCGAATCGTTCAGAGACATCACGTTCCCAAATCCCGGTGTAAAAGTTGGCCAAAATTCTGCCCAAAAATCCTCAATCTCTGATTTATGTACCAGGCCCATGCTCAAATGTTAGTTCACGAGAGCCTAAATACTGATGAGCATACCAATTTGTCTCCATTGTAATGTGACTCCAGAAATCATCAGTCAGAAAGAGGGACAAAAAATCTATAGACCTTGAATCATTGCTAAGCTCTCCACGATATCCAATTTGCTCATCAAAGGGCTTTATCCATTCCTGATATACTTCCTCATCTCTCAAGTAAGTCCAGCCACAATGACGACCATCATCATCATCATTTCCAGCCCTGTTCTGCCTTCCCCTGTTGCCTCTACCACATCCACCTCTCCTATGGACACTACGACCTTGTGTACCCCTGCCCCCTCTTCCATTTTGCAAAGGGTTGAAAGACTCATCATCACTACTTTCAGCCCTATTCAGACCACCCATGCTGTCTCTACAACACCCACCAGCCCTTCTATGAACACTTCACCCATGTCTCCCCCTGCTATCCCCACTAGTGCTGGGAGAAGAGTTGGACTCGTGTGTGTTTTGTGCTTCGTGAACAGTGCTGCGTCGCACGGCTGCACCAATGCCGCGCATGGACGCACTGTGACCGGTGCGGTAGAAAGAGTGAACACTAACGCTGGTCCCAGCGCTATTCTCACCACCCCCGCTACTGCTACCACATCCATTAGCTCCCCTACTGATACTACGAGTTTGTGTACCATTTCCACTCCCACCTATGTTGGGCAAAGGGTCGTGTGTTTGTGCTTGTGTGTTTTCCTCACTTTGCCCGGCAGCGCCATTGCTATGCAAAGACGCACCGTGACGAGCACCCTCACTAATCGACCAACCGTCATCTCCCAAAGGTAGATTTTGCCCTTCAGAATCAGGATCAGCGAATAGGAGACCCATCACTTCCCTAAGCGTCAACTTTTTGCTTGCCATTTTTGTTTATTTCATCTCAATAACTCCTAAATCCAGCAATACCGCTTCAGCATAAATAGCTTCGTGGCACACTATCTGCACTGCACTAACTGTGGCTGTAGCTGTTGTTAGTGTGCAACAGAATCAGGCTCAGGAACCTCCCAGTGAATACGGCTGGACCGGGACTGAACACAGCCTCCAAGAAAGACATAGGCCAGTTTTACGAAAGTGATACCGAAGGGATTTATGAAGTCTGATGGACTGAAAAGTAGATAACTGCCACTAACTGCTGCAGTTAGCTTGTGCAGCTGATAATTAACATGTTACAGATCTATATATCTAGTTATCTATCTAGCTATCTAGTTCCATATTTAGGGCATGTTGCGACAACTGAACTCAAAGACCACTGAGGTTACTCCATCCTCTGATGAAGGCCATGAAATGTGGTTAAAAGTTCAATTTATTTTGTCTAGTCTCAAGGTCAAGAATTAACTATTACACTCTGTTAGTGTAATTATTGACAATGTTAATATTTTTCATTGCATTTGCTGTTTTGTTGGACACTTTTTCATTAGAACTGTCTTTGTGTTTTCTGGATATGGTTATTTGGTACCAACAGAGTTTAAATGGCAAACATTTCACATGAACAAACAAATAACTGAGGGAGTAAATGCCCCTGAATTCTAATAGACCTTTGCTTATATGAGAGCCAATTTGATTTCACCTCCAATATTCACAGAATGCATAAACAGATGCAGTATAGGTGTACACTTGTAATTTAATATTATTGATAAGCTGTCTCTTACACAGCTCGCCAAGCTTCACAGAGTATATGTGTCTGGCAAATAGATTAATTCATTTGGCTTTTTATCTTGTGGGCTGTACTTTGGCTTCCAGTGATGTCATGCAAGGCTAGCATAAATCATTTTAATTAGTACTGCCAAACAACAAGCACTGTCCTATTTAAAGCACATTAGTTGGAGTGGGAGCTGCAGATCACATTGATCACACAAACACATAAACACACACACACACCGTAAGAACATGATGCAATTTGAGGTTTGTCTTCTGGCTTAGATCAGGGAGCCAAATAAAAGACACAGTCAGGTTCCATGAAACAGGGCCTATAGATCCCATTCTTGTGCTGCTGCAGGAGCAGCAGTACCTCCACAAACAGGTCTGTGTGCAGACTGTTTTTCAGGAGCTGAACCAGACAACACAAAAAAGTGCATCCCTGTGGAGACGAGAATAAGTCTAAGAATAAGGACAGGGAGATGACAGAGAGAGAGAGAGAGAGAGAGAGAGAGAGAGAGAGCGCTTCTCTGCTTGCCTGGGGCCTGGAGTTGTGCATGCTGTTTTGTTCATGGCCTGAGGTTGTGCAATCTGTTTGACTGTTTAATGTATCAATTAAAAATCAGTGTTTTGCCTCCTGCCGTGCTCTCCAGTCTGGCGTGCCCAGAACCAGGCAAAGCGCCCATCCCCTGGAGGGGCCAGTGATTCAAACACAAACTAGATGTAGACACCCAGACCTCCTGCTAGTTACACTCTCGTCAGTTAATTCACCTTGTGAGTGGGCAGAGCAATTGGCTGTTCAGTCAGAGTAGGAGTCACTCTGAAGCATTCTTAATCAGTTTCATTGTAAGCAAAGCGGCTCAGCTAATGATGGTTTGGTAATAGTGCAGGGGTGTGTCCAGAGGCCACCTCAAGTGCCACCCCATTATCCTTACCTCTTCCACTCCACACTGTCTTTCAGAGGCTGTAGCAGGCTCCGTTTTAAAGCTAGAGGGAAGATACTGGTATTATATGAAACTAAATGCCAACCATGTCGTGCTTTCTTACTTGTCAGGGAGAGGCCTAAATAACGCTGCAAATCTAGGCTAAATTTTGCCCTCTGAATGAAAATGGGTTCTATGGGTACCTAAGAGTCTCTCGTTTGCATACATGCCCACTTTCTGCTAATCCCTTGCAGTTTTGAGCAAAAACCATGCAATTCTATGCATGTGCATATTATTTTCACCTAGTGTACTTGAATATTTATGACCTCTCTGGCATTCAGAGGATGTATGGGGTTTCAAGATATATTGACAATAATGTATGATTTTGTGGACTGTTTTTCAGGCAAGACACAAAATTTCTTCAAAATTGATTTCTTAAATGGTTATCGGTTTATGGTTAATCCTATGAAAGCATCTAATGACGGTAAGTGGTTTTGCTGCCTAAACCTAAACTATTAACTAATAACTTAGTTACTAACTGACAACAGTTTTGTTCTGAAAGTCTGAAACTTTGACCAGTCTCCCATATGGAGGTGCTGTACTGAACCCATTCATCCACCACTACTTAGTTGCATAACTGTTTCTTGTCGCAATTTATGTGCATACAACCTTTTTTTAATACATACTTTCTGTATCATGAGAATGAGCACCTGGTTCATCCTAGTGCTTGAATGCTAAACAGGGCATGTCTAGACAAGAAAAGCAGTGAGATTCATAATTGCATGCCAACTATGTTTTTGGGGATTTAAGAAATATCCTTTGATATAATGTGCATTAATTACTGTGCAGTACCATACCATATTCACTGTGCAATCTATTGCCCATGTGCAACTGCTGCTCTCCAACCACTTTGCTGCTGTAACATTGGAATTTCCCCATTGTGTGACAAATAAAGGAATACGTATCTATCTATCTATCTATCTATCTATCTGTATTTTTATTTACAGTTAATATTGTAGTGGTACGACAACTAAAAAATAAATCTTTGCACTGGTTAAAGTCAGAAATGATACATATTTATATTAAATAATAGGATTTAAATTGCATTAAATTCACCTAGCTAATTAATGAATTCAGTCTCAGTTCTGTAGTTCTTGATTCAGTTACTGTAATACTTTTAATTAAAGGTTTATAAACTACTCACTACACACACAACTAAGATCTACCAGATATTCTGATTACATTGAAAAAAGTATAACCTTGCTCAAAAAAAAAATGATGTCCAGATATCACATCTGAAATATTTGACTTCACAGAATCTTAATTGAGTAACTTCTTATGACATGATTATTTTATGTTGATGTAAACAATAATAATGCACTTGACTCAACCTTAATTCTTTGCCTTGATCCAAATTATTTTCTTAACATTTTAGTTATTGAACCAAACTAATAAATTAAAATTGAACCAACCTAATGTAATTAATCACTTTTAACTGAATTAACATGAATTAATGTTTGCATTGACACCAGTTAATTAATTTACATATATCCAAACTATATTTTTCACATTTTATTTGACTTCAAAAATAATTTGTTTCCCACCTTATAAACTCTATAAAAAAGACACTTGGCCAACAGATTACGTTAAATGTATTTATAAATCTTTACATCTAACATTTACAACAACATATAACCATATGGAATATTTTATCAAAGAACAGGAGAAGGAGCTCTGTTTCTTTTATCTGGAACTTCTTGATAAAAGTGGCTTTGTATCTCAGTAACATTCATAACATTCCCACTCTAAAATATTGACCAACAACATAAACAAGCTAAACAAACACACACGTGGTAAAAGGCCTATACACAGGCTCTATCCAATCTGAACTGTAATTAAATGAAATTAAATGAAATATTGCTTTGTGGAAACAGTGTTGACCCTCAAACGACCAAATTCAAAACGCTCACTCAAAGCCCAACAATAAAACATAGCTTTAAATGGCTACAGCACCCTTGGCTAGGTGCAACAAAGTGCAGCTGAGGTTCTCCCCCTCATAAAGTGCTGGCTAGCAGCTTGTGGTTACTACAGGCTACCTCAATATAAATGCGACATCCACAGTGTGTGCACATGTGCTTGTGTGTAAACACACATAAGCACGTGTACGCATGCCACACACTATTGTGCAGTGAGGAGTTCACCATTCAGTTCCACCCTGTGGATATTCCATGTTAAGAGCATAACAGAGTTCAAAGAGCATTACCACTCCAGCTGCCACAGAAGGCAACTCATTGAGGACTTCCACACCATCAATGATGATCCCAGTCTCTTTGGGCTGTTGTAGAAGGCTAGAGTTCTCTCTTAAGACAAAGATCGGCATGGTGGTACTCTCCAGCTCTTGCTCGGCTTGATCTTTCTCGGACATCTGAGGTAAAATTTAGGACAAAATGTATAAGTGAACAACTGATGATTAATCACCACATCCAATGGCAGAGCTGTCAAGCTTCCCCCAGGATTATTAAAGTTGCATCTCATCATGGAGAGACAACAGATTTGGGCATACCGTGTATTCTTTTATCAGGTCCTCAACACATTCTCCCAGGCATATGATGAGAGATTTGAGGACACACTCCCTTCTGAGATCACAGAGCATTACATGATCTATGTCAGAGACCACTGGCAGTCTCTCTTAGAAGAGGGAAGACTGGATGTCTCTTTGCCAGGTCAGGCCAATCCTGCCTTTTTACAGCCCTCTCTCAAGACCTGCCAGTGGTCATTGACGTGTTTTCATCCTGGATGTCTCTGCTTTCACTTATTTGTGCTGTGGATTAATGTGGATTTGAGCTGGAATCAAGGTATTGTACAAGCATCTCGCAAGAGCTGGCATCAGCACTGGTCACTTCACAAATGCAACAATGACAGTAGCTCCCCACCAAGGGAGAAGGCCACAGCAAGGTGAGGACAACAGTTCCTCCAAATCCCCCAAAATGCAACTCTGTGTGCACCAGAGGAAGGGCACCTGCTGCTAGTGTGTAAAGAACATTTGCAAAGCCCACACATCCTTCTGCTCGACACACACACACACACACACACACACACACACACACAAAAAGACACAGCATTTGCGAAATGACTATAACCATAATCACTGAAATAAAAATAAAAATGGAAAAGGATACCTATCCCCATCAGACAAGGGTTAAAATGCTAACTGTTGTTAGTGGTTAATTATATACATCATACCTGATCATGAAACTCCAGGATCGTGGCAGTTTTTGCTTTGGTTGTCTCAGTGCTGGGCTGAGGATAATAATTGGCCTCACCTCTTCTTGCCTTTTTGTTGTTCTTTGCTGGGCGGGGAAGAGGATCTTCTCGTGACTTGGATTTGAGAGTGTTCACCATAAGCTCAGATGCAAGTCCATGCGACTTCAACTGAGTGCGATAATTGCCCATCTTACTTTTGAGTCTCAGTTTCCACCCATAGCTCTCATTATAGGAGTCTGCTTGCCTCAGGCAGGGATGCTTTCTTGTCAGAACCTCTGCGACATCACCCAGGTCTGCATCAGTGGGGTACGCCTTATAGGAGAAAATCTTCTCTGCCAATCTTTCCAGAATGTCTGACAGCATTTTTGACGTAGGTGTCAGTCTAGTTTGGTCCTTTGTGTATTTAGCATTCCCTTTCTCGAGTTGATATTCTGTTTCAAAAGAGAAGGTTGGGATGTTGAACTCCTTCGGCCAGGGCTCTGTTCGGAGTCTCTCTGAGGAGCTGCTGCTGAGTATGATTGTGTCATCTGAATCAGTGCGTATCGATAAGGAGCTTGAATCTAGGTCACTCGAATCAGCTGGGCCACTTTCTATGAATTTAAGAATGATATCAGTATCAGGAACAGACTGTATGACCTTGATGGTGGTAAGATCCTTGATCGGGGAGGTTGAGCTCAAGTTAACAAATTTTCCACCAAAGTCAATATCCTTGTATTGCAGCCTGATGCCTCCAGTAAGTTTGCATGCTTCTTTGACCTGTTCAATGAGCTCTTCAACGGTGTCTGGCACCAGTGGTAGATCCATCCTCTCTGAGCTGTCGTCACTCAACAAGATGAGGAGTCGTATGGGATTTACCAAATTGACGGATCAAGTGAGGGTCCAGGAAGCTGCTTCAATACCAACTAAAATAACAAAGGACAGGGACACACAAAAGACATGGCATCAGCTCCCACTGCAGGTTTCTACAGATGAATAAAAGCATTTGTTCTGAACGGTAGCCTATCTGAGCAACAAACAACTCTATTGGGCATATCACATGGTAGAGATATGCCCCATAGACTAGCTAGTCGTTAGCCATGCTCAGATCAGCTACCGTTTGGCAAAAATGCTTTTGCTCTCAGGTAATGCTTTAACTCAGGACAATACCACAATTAGGGCTGCTCAATTATGGAAAAAATCATAATCACGATTATTTGGATCAAAATTGAAATCACGAATATTCAAACGATTATTTTTTTAAACTTCAGAAACATGCTGCATTTATTGGACATTTGTCAAAAACACTTTGCAAGGAAGTCCTCAGTTACACTTTCCTTTCCCCATAAACATTTGTAAGTCTCCTCGTTACCTGTTCAAACAAAAACAACGTGACAGGAGAAGACTGCAACTAGTGTATAGATAGTATAAATAGTTACGGTGCTCACGTGACTTCACATTGTCGCGCAACAGGTCGGGAACGGCGAGTATACCGAGCGCATGACTTGTCTGCAGTGCATGCTGTGGGGGAGGGACGGAAATACGCATGCGCGAAATACGCAGACTGTATACAACGCTGCACAACAGAAAATGAAAAAAAATTTGCTTCCCCCCCGATTTTATTCGTTTTGGGATCGTTTGGCCCCAAAATCGTAATCATGATCAAATTTCGATTAATTGAGCAGTCTTAACCACAATACAACATAAGTTGATTTTACCCCAAAATTGTGGACAGGCTTCTCTAGGGAGCCCACACAACAATCATGGTTAGAGTTAGAGTTGGCTTCACCAGGTGAGGGGGTCAGGTTAAGGACTGTTATTACCTGGATGTGTTGAAGGAAAGTGAATGTAGATGGTGATGCCCAGGCAACCGATGAACTGCAGGCTGGCGTCAAAAACGTCCTGCGTGTCTTTACACTGGGGAAGAGACATGACACAGCAGGACCCAGGAGTCACTATCACAACAGGACTCAGTGAGATACAGACAGATATGATGCAGAATACTGAACCTCAGCAGGAGGAGGATTCCGGAGACCGACAAGTGAGCGAGAGAGAACCAGGTTAGGAGTCAGGGTCACAACTCATTCTTACCTGGGCGTGTTGAAAGATGTGTTGGTGTAGATTTTGATGTCCTGACAGCTTGTGTAGTGCAGGAGGCTGGAATCAAACCACATCCTGGATGTCTGGAGAACAACAGGAGAGACAGAGGGGGAGAGGGAAAGCATTAGTTTACATTCAGAACAACCTTGTGTGGGCATAAAGATGACAGTTTAGAGTTGTAATAATGTTTCAGTGTCCCTTTAAGTTAGTGCACCATCACAACAGGGCTCAGAGACAGACACACGTGATGCAGAATTCTCAACCTCAGCAGCAGAGAAATGAAGATTCCTAGAGAGCGAGAAAGAGGGAGAACCAGGTTGGGGTCAAGGTCAGGACCGTCATTCTTACCTGTGTGTTTGTTGAGAGGGGTTGACAGATTGTGAGCAAACCACAGTTGTAGTGCAGTAAGCTTGTGTTAAAACGTGTCCTGGATGTGTCTGGAGAACAGGAGAGGGGGAAGGAAAGCATTATTTCACATTCACAACCACATTGTGTGAGCATAAAGATGACAGGTTAGAATTATAATAAGTGCAAAGTGTGTCAAATTGCCCCAGTGTCAATTAAGTGCCCATTTAACATTTCTAGTAGAATGAATTATATGCAAATATGATGTTTGATGAAAACGCAGACCTTAAACTTGAATATATCTCTTCAGGGCAATCAAACGCACTCCTCCCACAGTGTAATCCACCAGCAGATATGGATCCGTCAGTTCATCTGGCGCCACGAGTATTATGTCTTTGGTGGGGCTCACTTTAAGTTCAAAGGCCCTGAAGTGTTGCCAGTGCCATGCACTCAGCTTCCGAACAATGAAAAAAAGGATTGTCCTTCAGAACCAACATGTGGATGATTTCACTGAATTCGGGGATCCCTGCCAAAGATCCATGTGCAAGGATCATTCCAGTTCTGTAATTGTATCCATCGTAAGTGACATTCTTTGCCAGACACACATTGTCCACAGTTGGTTGTTTCAGCCGTATAGCTTGTGTGATCTCCTCTTTCAACACATCAAGAGAAAGAGTTGAAACATTTGACACTTCAAGAAGAGGTTTTTGATGGTACATAAATACCTGCTGCGCCATGTGAAATTCGTGTCGCTCTGCCAAAGACAACAACACATTCTTGAAAGATCTTATATATCGAACAACTCTTTTAAAAAAATCTGTGTTTTGCTTCAAATCTTAAAGTCCAAAGACAGACTAATGGTCCAAATTGATGAATTAGTTGGGGATAATGTTCCAAATAATGATGCTTAGGCAGCAGGTTGTAGTCTGGGAAAACCTCTTGAAGTTGTACTCTGTGCTCTGAGATCTTGAAATTCAAATATGCAATCGTTTCCTCTGTATGAACAGGTGAGACAATAAGGTCCACAATATCCTTTACATCAGTCAGTATTTTCCATGCAGGTTCTTCAACAGGCACCTTCTGGCCAACAAGGAAGGGGAAAAACCTTAACAAACTCCAGTTTTCGTGGGAATTCCCCCCTATCGTCTTTCGAGATGCAAAGTTCAATGGCACTGGATGGGGACAATTAACTTTGTCAGTCCACTTAAAGGGGAAATGTAGTACAGACTCGTTTAAATATGCAAGTGTAAAGTATTTCTTAGATGTGAAGATGGACAGACATAAAGCTATCTCTGCAGGAACAATCCCTTCGAATAAATCATGGACCAGATCCGGGGGGAAACCGGTAGTGACTTTGAAATGACTGAGTTTCTCAGAGAGAACACATCTCCTCTTAACACCACAGAAATTGTTCAGAGATTGTTCTTTGATGGTTTTGAGATGGTCTGAGTGAAGGTCTTCTGTTCTTGATGTAAAAGATCCACTGTCTACTTGCTTGGTTTGAATTTCTGATTTGGAAGCTGTACAAAATTGGCATACGTGACCACTTCAACTCTCAATGAATCCAGCGATGCTGTGGGCTCCAAGATTGTCTGCAATGACACACTGTACTGTTCCCTTAACACATTTCCCTAACTTTGGCAAAAACACACCGTGTTGTTCCAAGGAAATTAAATCACGAATGAGAGGCTCAAGTACTGCTTCATAGCCATACACCTTCAAATCAGCACTTCTGACTAGAAAAGCCAAGTGTATCGATGACAGTGAAGATTGACAACCGGGGGACAGATTACCTAAAGTCCAATAGAGGGCACAGATCTTGTGTTTTCTTCGTGACGTCCCAATGGGGTTACATATTTCAGAATCAATATAAAGGTTAAGTGAAATTGCACAGTCTTTAGACAAAAGTGTGTTGTTTCTGAAAAATTCACCATCAAAGGGACAACTGTAAACTGCTTTATCACTCTCGGGTGACTGATATTTCCCTTTCAAATTGGCAGTCTTTATCAAGATAGAATCTAAATTTAGAATCTGCTGCAATGTTTTCAGCACGGGTACATACTGTAATGATTTTTTGTTCCTTTTATCAAGAATATATTCCACTGGTGACATAACACCAAATTCTCTTTTATAATATGACTTGCGCTTCCAAGAAGTAGACAATGGACCTTGTTTCACTATTGCTTTTTGAATTGGATGTGAAGAACAAATAACTGTGGCTAGCTCTTCAACAACAGATGCTTCCACATGACAATCGTTATCTCCCAAAACCTGATTAATTGTTTTTAGACTATGTGGCACAGAGACAGTTCCAATAAGATGCTGTAGCTCCTCAAGCAATTCATTGACAGCTGTACTGAAGACTAAGTATGTATGTTCCAATTTAAGTTAAAGTGAAGCTAATTTCAGTTCAAATTCCTTTTCAAAATGCCTGGGCTCTTCAGTGGTTGGCTCATCCAGCTGTACTATTTCATTCAGGACAGAGTTCAATGAGTCAGAAGGATTGGAACTGAGTGATGATGTGACAATTATTCCACTTTTGAAGTCATTAACGGTGCATAACTGATGTTTTCTCCATTTATGGGTCCTGAAACTGCTGTATATGTTTGTTTTGTATGAACAACCATCAAACATACCAGAGACTTGTTAATTTTTTTTCAAATGTTGATTGATATGAAGAAAAAAATCATACTCCGTGGAAAGCTGATTGTTGTCACAAATGTAGCACTTGAATGAAGAAAGCTTTTGTGTGGACTCCTGAGAAGGATGATTCCTAGTAAGATGTTTTTGTAGACCATTCCATGTCTTGGACGAACAGGGACAATTTGCATGGATGCATGGGTAAAGACAGCGCCTACCGTGAAACCTATGGTCAATGCGATAATGTCTTAATAGCTACAGATCGTTCAGAAAATGACAGACTGCAGTCTTTGCATTTCCACATCCGATAACTGAGAAAACAAAGGAAGAAATAGTGAATTCCCTTACAGGTGATACACTGATCTGTGTTGGCTCAATCAACAGAGCTAAAAAAATACAGTAGTCCAATTGCTGCTATGAAAATGTATAGATGAGTGAGGGTCTAATATTCATAATAGCATACAAAATAAAATAAAATAAAATAAACAATTACTACTCTCTGAAGACCACATAATACAGAACCAATTGGTAAACCTTTCTGGGTGGAGAGCGAGAGAGCCGGCGTTTTCTCTCCAGCAAATGACAGAGCTCAGTCACAGAGTAGGAGGGCTACTAGCCCGACTAGTGAGCTAGCTCGATGCTAACTTCGGCTAGCCACTAACACCCGCTTCCCAGCTCACCATAACGGCTCTCCTGCTCGGTATAACAAAACACTCGGACTGTATTTCCTTTCCTTTACGGTCCTGACAACTGTTGCTGTCAGGGGCAGGAGGCTACACAGTTGAGCCTGAGAGGACGGGCCCAGTCTGAATGTTTTGTTTAAGTTAAGTTACAAACTGCAATGAACAAATCTCCAGGCGCAATATCTGTTTAGCCCTGAATGTAGCCCAATTGGACTAGCGATGGCTTTTGGCTAGCTTACGTTACCGATACTTGTAAAAGCGCGACACAAATACATTTATTATTATTCATGGTCATAACGTTACCAGTAAATTCTAGCTAGCTAGTCTGCTACTGCCAACTACAATCATGCCAGCTATCGCCCCATTTAACGTTAAGTACTTAAATTGGGCTATTCTTTGCAATTTTGACAACACAAAATACTAAAACTTTTAATTATCAGCAACTGCTTTGCTACTTAGGTTTATTTTTGGACGAAATCCACCCAGGAGGTAAATGATGTCGAATGGTGCGTCTGGCCAGCATGCCGAGAGAACATGTGCTCTGACTGTGCAGTGTGCATTTTCTCGACCATTAAGACAGTGCCTCCAAATCAGCATATTTTCTCCCAGTTGACCAAATACAGAAAATGCAGAACAAAATGTTTTACATACAATTGTACAAACTAAATGATGGAAACAACAACTCCTAAAGCCTATCTGTGTAGGATTTGAACATTTCTGACTTTTGTGCCCCCACTGGTTATATGACATAAGACAGAGACAACAAATTTATAGATGTATCTTTATTTTTCAGAATTATATTTTTATACAATGTATATGTTTATGAATTTAAATATTTTAAAGGCATAACATGTGGTGTCATGTTGTTTGGAAGAGGATTAAGGTAAAACACCTCAATGTCACTGAAATTTTGATCCCTGAAAATCACTGAAAGCTTGTCACTGAAAATTTGAAAGCCTTGTTCTTAGTCTTTCTCACCCAACCTGATTGTAAGGTCTGCAATGCCTCTAAAATCTCCTGCTTCGTGATTGGTCCATTTAGCCCCTGTTTTTGTTCCTCTGTTAGTTTAGGTAAAGTAAGCTTCGACATAAATCTATCAATCAAGTCCTGCACCTCCGGGGGCTCTTCACTACTATATAACTGGCTATAAAATTCCCTAAAAACCTCAGATTTACTATGTCCATTTTTGTCTTTAATGGATGAAATTGTCTGAGAGTCAGTCCTCTTGTTCACTAGTCTTGCAAGATACTTACTTGGTTTATTACCATACTCATATAGTCTTTGTTTAGCAAATCGAATACTCTGCTCAGCTCTATGAGTAAGAAGAGAATTTAGAGACGCTCTTGTAGCCAACATTGCTTTCATATTAATATCAGAGGGGTATTTTGCATATGTCTTCTCCAAATCAGCAAGTTTGCCTTCTAATGTCCTTTGGGCTTCTGAAGATTTACGTTGCTTACTTCTAACATAGGAGATAACAAGGCCTCTAGCATAAACCTTCCAGGTTTCCCATAATATTGATGGGGTTATATCTGGGGTTTTATTTATTGTGTAAAATATGTTAAATAAATTAATTTGGGATCACTAAGTAAGTGTGGATTGAACCTCCAGGAATTAGAAGAGCACTGTTTCTCAGTAAAGAGCAATTGTAAGAATATTGGGCTGTGATCAGAAATAGAAATAGTTCCTATATCGCAAGACACAACAGAGGAAAGCATTAATTTAGGGATGAAAAAATAATCTATTCTAGAACTACTCTTATAAACATTGGAAAAAAAGGTGAACTCTTTAGAAGTAGGATGCACAGTTCTCCAAACATCAATAAACCCAAACTCCTCACATGTGTCTATTAGTGCCCTGGCTCTTTTTGATGGGACCCTAGGATCTGCAGGCATTCTGTCCATAAGCGGGTTCAGGTGGCAGTTAAAGTCCCCACTTACAATAGCACATTCAGTTTCAAGTTCTGCAAACTCCAAGAATGCCTTTGTGACAAAGTCAGTAGGGTGATTTGGTTGCGCATAAACATTAAAAATTGAGATGTATTTCCCATACAGCAGACCCTTAATTATAATATATCGCCCACTACTGTCCTTAACACAAGATTCCAGTTTAAAGAGCAATTTCTTATTTATCAGGATACATACTCCTCTGCTGTTTGATGCGTGGGATGAGAAAAAAGTCTGACCAACCCAGTCCCGTTTAAGTTTAAGATGTTCTTGATCCTTCAGATGGGTTTCCTGTAGGAGGGCAATTTCCACTCCTTCCTTTTTGAGAGAGATGAGAATCTTCTTTCTCTTCACTGGGTGATGAATGCCCCGTACATTCCAAGTACAGAGTTCAATACTAGGAATGTTCATAGTTAAATTAAGTACTTAGCATATCTTAAATTGTTGCTACTCATCACTGTCACATGTTTATCATTATCCACAGCCCACATCCAGCCTGTCTTTGGGCAGCATAAATAGCATACTAACGGGACTGAGCATGCTAATAATATGTAACAAAACAGTGGCCATTCCTGGAACAAAACTATTTACAAAGACTAACACTAGGTCCTTCACAAACTGTTCTAGAACCTCTAAACTTGAGATCACACCCCAGAGAGCAAGTTCAAACCCTCCTTTCAGGTGGAGGACCCCCTGCCTAACGCTAAATGCAAGCACACTCCCTACTTACTTATCTGGCACAGTAAGTTGTAGTAGTGATGGCTGACAATATAGACAAACAATATCCCTACCACTAATAATAATAATGATATTAAGTAACCAATATATAGATCTAATAGGAAAAGAGAAGAAAATAGAAAGAAAAACACATTTGGTAGGGTACTGGTCCTGATGGCAGTGAAATAAGGGATAGTACAACCCAAAAAAAAAGCAAAAACACACGTCCCGTATCTTAAGAGCATCTCGTGAGCCTCAAACTTCCATAAAAATAAACATAAACATACCCCTTGAAGCATCACGTAACTTACACGGGAGGTAATTAACGAGTGCGGCTTGAGTGAATACCGCCCGTTTATTTCTAGTAGCTATACCGAATAATACCCCCTGAGATTTATTTATTTATTTATGAAAAATATATTTATTGTGGGCTGAATCAAGAGTCTTTCCACAGGGGAACATATTAGGAAGTTAAGGTGAAACATAGTCGGGATAAGTTCTCTGAAACCTCCTGGTGAAACGCCCGACGATTATCACACGAAAGTGGCTCACCTCATCTGCGCCTCATAGGACAGCTACAGAGAGTCAACAAATGATGAAGCCTCTTCTGGAGAATTAAAAGTTTTAACCGTGTCATTCATTGTAATCCTGAGGGAAGCGGGGTAGATCATGGCATAATGAGCTCCCTCGATGTTCTGGAGCCTCTTCCGTACCTGGTCGTATTTGCGTCATCTTTTCTGTGTAGCAGCAGCAAAGTCCGGGAAGAAGTGAATCCTCGCTCCATCCTGACGGATATCTTTGAGTTGTCTAGCTGCATCCATCACCCTTTGAGGGTCACTGAAGTTGTGAAACCTCACTATCATTGCGCATGGGAGTCTTGAAGTCTGGGGACCTGGGAGCCTGTGCGCCATTTCCAACTTGATACGGCCCGCTTTGGTGTCAAGTTGTAGGAGCTGGGGAATCCAGGACTCCATATACTTTGTTGGGTTTGTCCCCTCCAGCTTCTCTTGCAGGCCAATAATCCTCAGGTTTTTGCGTTGACCTCTATTCTCATAATCCTGAAGCCGTTCTGTCAGCTCCTTTGCTGTTTTTTCCAAGACTAGCAAACGCTGCTCAGCATCAGTAGATGCATTTTCCACCACTAAAATTCTCTGTTCCGCCTCACTGACACGGTCAGTGACTTCTTTCAAACTCTGAGAAATACTTGTGGTGATATCGTTCAGCATCTTTTCTAATTTTTCATCCATCATAGTGGCAATATTCGCCGTCATCGTTTCAAGGGCTTTGGTCAGACCCGGATCAGGTGTCATGCTAGTGTTAGCCGCTAGCGTAGCATCGTTGTCTTGGGAGGAGGCCACAGGTATATCTTTCTTCAAAAGTTGTTTAGGAGGCATTTTACCCGCAGGTTTGCTCAAGAATCGGTCCAGGGACATCACCCGGAGTAGCCACTCCGCTTTTCCGTGAGATTGAACGCCACCAAGAATAAAAAATGCCAATATTGCAGGATAAGTGTGCCAGAGCTCCGCCAAAACGTGGCTACTTGGGTGCTTGCATCACCGGAAGCCTTCTGTTAACTTTTTAATGCTGCTGATCTATTTTCTTTGCTCCGGCCACAGACACGTGCACATTGTCTCCTCTCTTCCTCACGTAAACATGACAGGATTGATTGACACATAACCTGTCAATCAAGCTCAGCTAGGGGTGGGACTTAACCAAAATATCATTTCTGAGTGGCTGATTCCTCTCTACTTATTCCGTAAGGACAGTAGCATTATATTAATAGATACTTTAACCCTTTATTGTCACTGAGTTACATAAACAAGCCAGAAAGTTTGTGTCTGTAGAGAGCAGCATTTTTCTTCCCTGTGAGTTTCAGTGTTGAGCTGGCCAAATATTGTGTCTGACCTTTACCACAGCTCATGTGATGGGACTAAGCTCAGTGTTTGGTTACATTTCTGAATTCATATTTGGACTGAGGACAAAACAGCCATTTGGATCAATGATAGAGCAGACATAACACACTCTGAGGGTCCCCTCCATCAGCTACTCTGCAGACTGATGGTCCATAGCCAGGGGATTCAATCTCTCCAAACTCTGCTAAGGTCAGAGGATGGCTGTTGCCCTGCCCCGGGGCTCTGCATCAAAAGGTCATGAGCAGACACACACACACACACACACACACACACACACACCAGTGGTAAGTGAGGGAAATCATGTTTAATATGAGAGAGGTGGTAAGAAGAGGAGCATAAACTTTTGAACATATGTCAGACAGCTGGCAACACAGTGACCCATTGTAAGTTCTACAACCACTTGTTATCACATTACCAATGTTCCACACAAACATTATATGATGACACCTGAGCCTGTCATTGACTGAGATGGAATTGAAAGCTCAGAAAAATCTAGTATGTGACAGTTTGAGTAACATAATGCATCAGATCTACGGAGGCCCATTCAGCCCCATGGTACACTCTAAAAATAATTCCTAATTTTAAAGTAAATTACAGTAGTTTTTTAAATAGTTTAAAAAAAAACGTAAAATTACAGACATTATCTGTAAATTAACAACCTGCCTGTTATTTTATGTGTTATGCCAATAATGACAAACTACAGTTATTTCCCATTTTTACTGTAATAATTACGATATCTGCCCGTTATTAACCCTTTAAGCGCCAAAGTCGCAAAATTGCGACAGGACGCGGTACTGAATCAAACAGCTGTTTTCTCATAATAGAGTGTTATATCTCATTCATACTCCCCTCCACTAGTTGGCAGACATCCCGTACTTAGACCTTAGCTCAGAAAAACGTCATGTTTCAATGCAAAATGTTCGAGGAAGACCCGTCCAAACTGTTGGGTGAGAAACCGGAAATAGTGCGCCACGGCGCTATTTATGCTGAAGCGGTATTACTGGATTTAGGAGTTATTGAAACGAAATAAACGAAAATGGCAAGCAAAAAGTTGACGCTTATGGAAGTGATGGGTCTCTTATTTGCTGACCCTGATTTTGAAGGGGAAAATCTACCTTTGGGAGATGACGGCTGGTCGATTAGTGAGCGTGATAGTCACGGTGCGTCTTTGCACCGGCGCTGCCGGGCAGAGCAAGGAAAACACACAAGCACAAACACACAACCCTTTGCCCAACATAGGTGGGAGGTCCGTGTATGTTTTGGTCATTGGATTTTCCTTTCAGAAACGGGTATTAAAAAACAGAAAACGAGTGGTTATTTGATTTTCGTTTTAAAATACAAAAATTAAAATTGAAATACAAGGCGTTTTTCTTTTTCATGGTCAAAAAGGGATGAGCGAAATTTAAAAAATTATTCGGTTCTCATTTTCTATTTCATATAACAAAAAATAAAATCACTAGAAAACAGAAACGGAAAAAAGGCCTGTTGTTTCATATTCTGAGACCGGATGTTGTCATTTACAGGACGGTGCTGTGTAGAAGAAACAGTAGGCTAGTAGACTGCGGTCAATCCAGACGTGAGTCCGATCTCCGTAAATGCGGAGAAACAGCGTATTTACTTCCGGTTTTCAAAATAAAAAGGTATTTAGAGCCGTAAGCTATAATTAAAATATGTTACATTAAAGTGTATCAAGTATCTTTACTGCACCAGTGTGGAGAAATGCCAAAATAAAAGTCTCATATTTATGCCATATTTGACCATATTTGAGGTACTGTAAAAACATATTGCTCAGTGTTTCCTGGCTACTGATGGTATATTTGACTTTTACACATATGAAACTACAAACATACTTAATATCAAGCATTTTTACTGTACCAATGTGGAGAAATTGAAGAATAAAAGTCCCATATTTATACTTCCAGATTCCATATTTTCTTATATTTGAGCTACTGTAAAAATGTAAACTGTATGTGGAACCACCTGCAACAGCTGTCACACTGAATAATATAAAAAATAATATGTGAGGAAGAGACAGTAGGTACAATGGTGTTTTGAAGTTAAAACTAATTATTTTTCCCTTTTACCTACAAATGGACACAGCAGAGCTGCAAAATAAGAAGAATGTGGACTGGCATTGCATTTTGTGTGAAAAGTAAACAAATTAGAATTGTGTAGGATTTTCTGTTTAGTGTTTAGTGTTTATATTATCAAGATGTTATTAAACATTTGTGTGAAAATTTGTCATGATTACTGCAGCATTATTGAAGTATAATGAAAATGCTTCACCCATAGCCAGGAAATATTGAGCAATATGTTTTTACAGTACCTCAAATATGGTCAAATATGCAATCTCTGGAGGCATAAATATGAGACTTTTATTTTGGCATTTCTCCACACTGGTGCAGTAAAGATACTTGATATAAAGTGTTTTTTTATTCATCAGGGGCACAACACTTTAATGTAACATATTTTAATTATAGCTTACTGTTCTAAATACCTTTATTTTGAAAACCGAAAGTAAATACGCTGTTTCTCCGCATTTACCATAATGCTGAGAATACTTGTACACTGGACATTTAGGTGCGGCTGATTTGACCACGGAGATCGGACTCACGGCTGGATTGACCGCAGTCTACTAGTCTACTGTTTCTTCTCCACAGCACCGTCCTGTAAATGACAACATCCGGTTTCAGAATATGAAACAACAGGCCTTTTTTCTGTTTCTGTTTTCTAGTGATTTTATTTTTTGTTATATGAAATAGAAAATGAAAATCGAATCATTTTTTAAAATTTCGTTCATCCCCTTTTGACCATGAAAAAGAAAATCGCCTTGTATTTCAATTTTAATTTTTGTATTTTAAAACGAAAATCAAATAACCACTCGTTTTCTGTTTTTTAATACCCGTTTCTGAAAGGAAAATCCAATGACCAAAACATACACGGACCTTGGGAGTACTACACAAACTCGTAGTATCAGTAGGGGAGCTAATGGATGTGGTAGAAGTAGCGGGGGTGGTGAGAATAGCGCTGGGACCAGCGTTAGTGTTCACTCTTTCTACCACGCCGGTCACGGTGCGTCCATGTGGCGCAGCCATCCGATGCGGCAGTGTGCCTGTCCATTTGTTAGGCTATGTGGGGGGGTCTAAGTATTGTTCATATTGTCTCTGTACTGTGCCTTGCAATAAGAGGTTCCACACTCTACAAATACTACAAACTTTTATCTGGATAGATGGGCACACATTAGGCCTCTGCAGCTAAAAGACGCCTACTGTTATTGTTATTATCATATAATAATAGTAATAATAATAATAATAATGAAGAAGAAGAGAATAAAAAAGTAAAGAAAAAGTTTCCTCCAATGGGGGGTGGTGGTTGGTAAAAAATCATAAAAAACGCTTACTGTTTACATGAGTTTTGTGGCGTAGTAATAGTTCTAGTTTACGACTGTTGGCTTACAATTTACTTTTACCTGTTCATTTGATATGTGGACAAGGGGGAGGGGGGTGAATCTGATGAAATATGTTCAACTCTCTTTCAAAATATCAGGTATTTCATGTAAATTATATAATCCAATATGGCCGTCGCCATATGACGTCATAATATGCAAATTAGATGGGGCAATTTACTCCCTAGATAAACTTTAGGTCATTCTCAATATTTGTCTCATTTACACTTTGTCTCTATCTCAAACCACTTTCAAGCCAGAGCCTCCTGAAATTTAGATGTCAAAATCTAGTATTTTTCAAAATAAAACCCGGCGCCTAAAGGGTTAAATGTTTTGTCCGTTATATAAAGGTTTATTTCCATACTGACAATTTAAGATTTTTTTTCTGCAATTTTAAGGTAAATCTCATTAGTTGTATGTGGTTTTATATTCAAGAGAGAAAGAGGGAGAGACAGAGAGAGACAGACACAGAGAGAGAGAGAGAGAGAGAGACTGACAGACAGAGATGGAGTGACAGAGAGAGACATCAAAGCTCTGTGCGCAGTTTTACAATGAATTAAGATTTTACCCACTGTAATTTGTAAATAAACATTTAAAAAAAATCCAACATCAAGAAAGCAGAATGCAGCAGAAACTTTTTGCTATATGTGATTTAGTGTGGACTTAACTGTTAAGTGATGCTGCTATTATTATTATTATTATTATTATTATTATGAATAATACAAAGGTATTTCCCAATTTTGGGATCACTAAAATATTTGAATAATGATTTTGATTCTGAAATCATCTTTCTTTGAGTTATCCTGTTGAAACAATTGCTATTGGCTGTCTCATCATGTTACTTTGAGTATGATTGGTCAATGTGGCTGTCATCCAGGAAACTGGCCAATGACCACTGAGCACGCCTTAATTTGAAAGTATGTCAGTTTGAATGCTGCAGGACTTCAGCGCTACTCTGTCGGTCCACTATAATGAATTACGTGGATCATTACCTGGATTATTTTACATCTGCACGCCAAATTATTATTTGAGTGAATTTGAGTTGTGGGATTTCAACGGAGAACAAAACAACAAAACAAAAACGGGAATATGGACGCAGTGGACGAGTCAGGATCTGTTTGCTCTCCTAACATGAACTTCACACTTATTCTGGCGATATCAGGTAAGAAAACATTTCCCTGTTTTTTTTCTAAGTTAATAACCTAACGTAATGTTTGTGTTCATATCCATAATTTAGACTGTAACGCTGTCAGACTGTTAGAGTTATTAACTGATGTTACAGGTAACTTAACGTGGTAACGTTAGCTAACACTTGTTGCTGAGTCAACCTAATGTACAACTCAGTAATAGCGTTATGTTGTTATAACGTAATTGTACTTGCTTGTGTAATAACGGTAGCAGTTTTGGTGAGTGGTAACAGCAAACAAAATATTAATTTTAAAGTTATAATGCAGCCTAACTTCTGGTCACAACATGTGTGTAGGTGTGTCTCTGTATGGTAAGTGGTAAATGGACCTGTACTTGTGGAGCACCTTTCTAGTCTTACGATCACACATTCACTCAGTGAATTCAATCGAACAGAAACTAACATTCATACACACCGATGCATGGCATCAGGAGCAATTTGGGGTTCAGTATCTTGCTCAAGGATACTTCGACATGTGGCGGCACCAGGAGCTGGGGATCGAACCCACAACCTTGCCTGTGTGTGTGTGTGTGTGTGTGTGTGTGTGAGAGAGTGAGTGAGTGAGAGAGTGAGAGAGAGATGAATGGTCAAATGTAATGCTCATTAGAACTAACTGGAATCTTTTTGTGTTTGTCCCCTGCCCTGCCTATCCCTCCCTTGTTAGCTTTAGATGGTCAGATGTGACTATTTCTCATTGATAGCTTGTTATAACATCCAAAATGTTAACCTACATAGTTGAGAACTTAGTAGAACAAAGAAATTTGATAAACGTGACCTGTCCTGTCCTGGCAGTTTTTGCAAAAGGCCAAATGCAGAATTAGCTGAGATTGGCAGTTCGATTCTCGGCTCATCCAGTCCACCTGTTGAAGTGTCCTTGGGCAAGACACTGAACCCCAAGTTGCCATGGATGCTGTGCATCAGCGTGTGAATGGGTGAATGATAGACATGTATTGTAGAGTGCTTTAAGTGGTTGATAATAAAGCACTATATATGCAAGAACAATCCATTTACCATATTCTTCACTGTGTCCATCTGCACTTCACACAGCAAAGAACCTATAGGTGTGCATCACCTGTGTGATCATGAGAAGGCTGAAGAACCAGGAGTGACAAGATATCACCGTCTGCTGGGGTGCAGCATTAAACCCAGGGACAGGTAGGCAAGCAGAGGCAAAACATACAGAGAATGAAACCAAGTTCACATCAGTCATAATAAGAATATTATGTAAGAATTAATGCATGTGTGAGGCTGTTGAGTAATATTTTGCATGTCTATGTCTCCAACAGTAAACTGGCTAATATTGTTTGTTTTTGTTTGTGTGTTTTCCCCTCATGATCCTCATGATTCAAAGCATTTTGGAAATGAAAAGTCTCCTGCCACAAGATCTTCGGAGCCAGTGAGTATTCATGTTATCCTGACATAAAGACTGAGAATGGATAATGTGCATACTAGTGGCCATATTACTGCCAGTTTGTCAGCAGTAGTTCACTTTAAATTAAAAATCAGTCATTACCTAACCCTTAAGCTGAAAGAAGGTCAGGTTATTTTTTTCAGTTCACAAAACACTCCTGGAGTTTCACATGAAAACAGCTTGTAGCATCCTCTCAAACAACTGTAGTCAACAGTGGCTTTGTTTCAAATGTTAAAAAACAACTTTACAAAAACATAAAAAGGCCTTCATACTGGTTGTCTATCGTAATCCAAGTTTTCAGAGTTTCAAGTCCAGACATGCCAAATTGACCTGAAAAATCGTCATTTACACCATGTGTTTAGCAGAAATCCTCACTGTAGCTTCTTAGCTGGGAGCTGCGTTGACGTACACACTGTTTGATCTGTGGGTGTGGGTTTGCTTGACCACAGTGCAGAGCTAAGAACCTGAAGATTCTTCAGTTGTTTTTTGCATTTAAAACGTAGTCACTATTTTCTGCAGTTGTTTGGGAAAATGCTACAACACTGATTTCCTGTGAAACTCCAGCAGTGTTCGTTTAAAATGAACTATAAATAAAATCCTACTTTTTACTGTAAAGACCTTTCAGTAATGGTTTCTCTCTGTGTGTGTCCCCTCCAGGAGCATCAAAGATCCAGACGATTACTGGCAATTTGGAGGAGGATTCTGATTTTCATGCTTTTTCTGCTGTGTTGCACCTCTGTTACAGATTCATTGACCTTTTGTGATATGTTTTAATTTTACTTAATAATACACTGTATAGTTAGGATTCTTAATTAAAAGACTGTAATGCTTGTCCACAAATGTTATCAGAACTACCTTATACAGAGCCCCCAAGGGTTCGGAGAATGAAGAAGAAGACCACAACCCCTTCAGCTCAACAGCACAATTTGTTGCTTCCTCCATCCATTTCAAAGGTGAAATCTTGACCTCATTTTGATAGAAATGCTAACAGACACACGTTACACACATGGAGTACCTTTTTTAGTTTTTCAGTTCCTCCTGGGGGGCTCTAAAGAACTGTTTGTGAATAACTGGTTGATATTGTAAATTGAAAAAATAAAATAAAAGGATTTTAGAATCAATAGTGGTGTTTACTTTATTTGTAGTTAATTTCCCACAACATTTTAAAATCTTTACCTGTATTTATTATGTATTGCTTAAGTATGTTTTCAGTTGAGGATATTTCACAGTAATTTTGAAGATCATATTTTGGTGTCTGATCAACAATCTGTAAAATAACGGTATTTTCCTACAGAACTTTTAGGATTGTCCTTTTATTGAAGGTGATTGATCATAATTATTTGGGAAAAATCTGTGAAATAACGGTATTTTTCTGTAAACATTTTAATGACATTTCCAGTAAATTTAATGTTTTTACACATTGTTTGAATTATTTTACTTTAATTTTACGGTCAATTTTCGGCAGCCGTAGCTGCCAGTCATTGACCGTTTTTTCTCTTACAGTGTATTTATAACTTGGTACCAATAGTATAAACTATTAACCTATTAACCCACTTGAATTTGTTCACACTGATCACCTGTGGGATCACTGGGAATAAGCTCATGTGATATGTACCATACAGTTTATGAGTTTATATACCAGTGTATAAAGGACCAGTGTGTAGGGTTTAGTGGCATCTGGTGGTGAAGTTGCAGATTGCAACATTTGAATACAGCTCAGCCTGCGAACTACAATAATGATGTAAAACTGTATAGAAACTGCTGTTTGCAAGTATGATATCAGTAATGGAAATATTTTCCAAATAATGTGGTATCTTGTAGTAGTACTGTAGTACTTGAATGAAGATTCTGGAGAAAGTAGTCGCCAAACAGTTGAATGACTGTCTACATAATAATAGCTTATTTGAGGATTTTCAATCAGGATTAAGAGTTCATCACAGCACAGAGACAGCTCTGGTTAAAGTTAATAATGACCTTCTGATTGCTTCTGACAATGGACTTGTCTCTGTACTTGTATTATTAGATCTTAGTGCTGCATTTGACACCATTGACCATAATATTCTTTTACAGAGACTTGAGCATCAAATTGGCATTAAAGGAACCGCACTAAGCTGGTTTAGGTCATACTTATCAGACCGTTCTCGGTTTGTACATGTTAACGATGAATCTTCAATAAATACTACAGTTAGTCATGGAGTTCCACAAGGTTCTGTACTTGGACCAATTCTATTCACTTTATATATGCTTGCCTTAGGCAACATTATTAGGAATCACTCCATTAATTTTCATTGCTGTGGTTTGGGAGGCATACACCCTCTCCACATTTAAGAGTAGGCTTAAGACATTCCTCTTTGATAAAGCTTATAATAAGGCTGGCTCAGGTGAGTCCTGAACCATCCCTTAGTTATGCTGCTATAGGCCTAGACACTGAGCTCCTCTCTTCCTCTCTCTTTCTGCACTCATTCATGTCCCATTAATGCATGTTACTAACTTCTTCTTCCCCGGAGTTCTTGTGCTTTCTCGTCTCACAGGTTCTCATGGATCCTGGTGGAGACTCCTGCCATGGTCCTGCTTGACTGCCATCGCTAATATCACTGATATTATTGTTATCATTACTTTTACTATTATTATTACTACAGTTACTTTTATTACTGTTATCACTGCTCATAGTCCCCTATCGTTGTTGTCATCGCCATCATCTTCTTCAAGTTCATCATCATCAGTCACTACTATTAGTGTGGTTATTGCTACTGTTGTTGCTGTGCACCTCTGTCTGTCTGTCTGTCTGTCTGTCTCTCTCTCACCCCAACTGGCAGACAACCACCCACCTAGAGCCGAAGGGTCTGTCCTAGGTTTCTAGGTTTTTCCTTCCCCCCGTTGCCAAGTGCTTGCTCATGGTGGTAGTGTTGGGTCCCTGTAAATAATGGTATAAGGAGTTCGGTCTAGACCTGCTCTTTTTGAAAAGTGTGAGATAAGATAGGTTATGAATTGGGGCTATACAAATAAATATGATTTGAATTAAATTGAATTGAAGTGGCCTTCCTTTGATTTGAAATATCAGCAGTGGCCCCAAGACAATTTGAGTTTGAGACCCCTAATTGAAACGATTTTCAGCTGATTATTACTTACTTATTAATTATGACTACTAAACATACCAATTATTATTTTATTTATGAAAGTAGAGCCTCCTAAATGTTACATACTAGACCTTTAAGTCTAATGCGTTTGTACTTAAATGTTCATCAATCGTGTTTGTTAGTTACATATAAATGTATCTAAATCCAGAAATATGACTTTTTCTCTCTTATGTAAAACCACTGACTTCCTTGACATTACCCCACTTCTACCGAGGCCTGTGTCCTTGTTTTCCATGAAAGCTTTCTTTCCCTCCCCAAATAAAATTTTTCCAACAAAAGAGGACTACATTTTAACAGCTTTTTCTATCTCTCTTTACCTGATGGTTGCAAGAATGCTGGTAGTTCGACAGGTAGTTCAATAAATGTTTTTGTTTTTATCAAAACAAAGACACAACTCTTCCCTGTATAACTGCAGCATTCCACAGTTCCACCTCCTAGCTCCCATTTCTCCTCAACAAAAGTTGACTGGAAGGAGGACTGATTGTGCATGCTTGTGGCCTACTTTCTAGGTGTTATGTGTTGTTGTTCATCATTGCAATCTTGGGGAGAAGAGTGAGTCTTTGGGGAAAAAGCCTCCCCGAGGGTACAGAGAAAGATTTCAGTCCCCACTGATTCTGAACAGATAACTCTCTGTGGAATAAGGTAGTGTTATTAAGGCCAAAACACTCACGAGCGCATGCTGACAAGCTCATGCTCAAACATGTATTCACTCAGGCAATGGTGAATGTGCCACCTGATCTGCTGACACTGTGTTTCACTGAGTACTGAAGATGTGTGACACAGGAGGGATTGGAACACCAAAGAAAGGAGAATTTATGGATAAATTAAACTCACCTTTGGTGTTATTGATGTGTCTAATACATTTCTCAGACAACTCATTTGCAATTGGTTTATTTTTAATTACATTTAAGTGCATGGGTCTAAAAAATGACGGACCTGATTAAAAAACAACTCCCCTTAATTCACCTGTTCTTGGATATAAACAAGTCTTTATGAATATGAGACACACTGTGAACAAAACAAGGTGGGCATAAACACAGTATTTAACAAAGCATATAGAAAATAAACATGCTAAATTGAGATGTCTACTGATAAATAAACTAAATATGATAAAAATTCTTTCTAATTCAATTTCAATAATTTCTTTTCCTGTCAAAGAGAGAATCTGTATTAACATTGAATTCAGCCGTTTAGTCATGCTAATTTTCCTTTGTACATCCGTCAGTGTTGTGGTTGTGCGGATGAAGGATTTTACTCATCGGACGTCTGAATCATAACTTATTAGAGAAATAAGCTGAGCTAACGTTAGCAGCAGCTCAGCTCGCAGTCCCTCTGGGACGTCCTTTGTCTGCCCAACAGCGTGGAAGAAAAAGTGATTTTTAAGGTGGAACTGCTTTATTCAGTGCTTTAATCAGCAGGTCCATTTGTTTTGGAAAGGAGGATAATTGGGCTCCTAGTAGAAACCTCCTGATCGATGAACACCGAAGAAATCCTAACCGGAGAAGGTTTTCATACAGCCACTAACAAGCAGCATGGTCCCATCCAAAAACTCTCTTCAGTACTTGCTCTTAGATATGAATCATCAGATTCACCATTATTCTTAACTTTGATATATTTTTCTATTTTTTATAAAATAGTTTTGGCACTATAGATTTAGGAAATATTCCAACCAAATTTAATCTTCAGGACAAGTACCTTGTTATAGTATTACTTGTAAAAAAGCAATAACCAAAAAATGGCTAGACAAGGAGCCACCAAGAAAAGGAGAGTGGAAACCAATGATAAAGGCCATGTAAGAAATGGAGCAACTGTAACCGTAACAAAATTCCTTAAGTAGGTTTCAAAATGGTTAATACACAAAAATATATTCAATTCAATTCAATTTTATTTGTATAGCGCCAATTCATAACAGAAGTTATCTCAGGACACTTTTCAAATAGAGCAGGTCTAGACCGAACTCCTTATAACATTATTTACAGAGACCCAACAGTACCACCATGAGCAAGCACTTGGCGACAAGGGCAAGGAAAAACTGCCTGTTAAAAGGCAGAAACCTAGGACAGATCCTTCGGCTCTAGATGGGTGGTCATCTGTCTCGACCAGTTGGGGTGAGAGAGAGAGAGAGAGAGAGACAGAGAGACAGACAGAGAAACAGACAGGTGCACAGCAACAACAGTAGCAACAACTACACTAATAGTAGTGACTGATGATGATGACCATTACAACAGCAACGATTGGGGACAATGAGCAGTGACAACAGCAACAACAGTAACCGTAGCTACAATAATACTTATTATAATAATAACACTATGACATTGGCAATGGCAGTCAAGCAGGACCATGGCAGTAGGCTCCACCAGGATCCATGAGAACCTGCGCGACGAAAAAGCACAAGAACTCCGGGGAAGAAGTGAAGTTAGTAACATGCATTAATGGAACATGAATGAGTGCAGAAAGAGAGAGGAAGAGAGGAGCTCAGTGCACCATGGGAAATCCCCCGGTAGTCTAGGCCTATAGCAGGAGGATTTTAAATTCCATTCTAAATTTTACAGGGAGCCAGTGCAGTGAAGCTAGTACAGGAGAGATGTGATCTCTTTTTCTAGTTCCTGTCAGTACTCGTGCTGCAGCGTTTTGAATTAATTGGAGCGTTTTAATGGATTTACTGGGGCAACCTGATAATAAAGAGTTGCAGTAATCTAGCCTAGAAGTAACAAATGCATGGATTAGTTTTTCTGCATCTGTCTGTGATAGGATGTGTCTAATTTTTGTAATATTATGTAGATGAAAGAAGGCAGTCCTAGAGGGTTGCTTTAAGTGGGAATTAAATGACATGTCCTGATCAAAGATAACTCCAAGATTCCTGACGGTGGTGCTAGAGGCCAAGGTAATACCATCTGTAGTAACTATATCTTTAGACAGTGAGTCTCTAAGGTTTTTGGGGCCAAGAACTAGAATTTCATTTCTTTTCTGAGTTTAACATCAGAAAATTGCAGCTCATCCATGATTTTATGTCCTTAAGACATGTTTGTAATTTAGATAATTGATTCATTTCATCAGGCTTGATCGATAGATATAACTGCGTATTATCTGCATAACAGTGAAAGTTAATGGAGTGATTCCTAATAATGTTGCCTAAAGGGAGCATATATATAGTAAATAGTATTGGTCCAAGTACAGAACCTTGTGGAACTCCATGACTAACTGTAGTATTTATTGAAGATTCATCGTTAACATGTACAAACTGCGAACGATCTGATAAATATGACTTAAACCAGTGCGGTTCCTTTAATGCCAATTTGAGTCTCTGTAAAAGAATATCATAGTCAATGGTGTCAAATGCAACACTAAGATCTAATAATACAAGTACAGAGACAAGTCCATTGTCTGAAGCAATCAGAAGGTCATTATTAACTTTAACCAGAGCTGTCTCTGTGCTGTGATGAACTCTAAATCCTGACTGAAAATCCTCAAATAAACTATTGTTATGTAAAAAGTCACGCAACTCTTTTATTGCATAGAAAGAAAAGAAATTAATTTCATTTCTAGATGTAACAATAAATTTCAATAGATTGCGTTGTTATCACATCACAGGCTCTAACTGTTATATTTTATATAATGTATAATGTATTTGCGCAATTTTTTTAAACACGCTAATAGACATTAACAGAGAACAATTTGGAACTTCATTTTGAAAGGTTTGGTGACAGCGTCCATGTCCTTTTCCTGGTTTTGCTGCAGTGGTACTTTTAACAAAGATAAAAGTAGCACATTGAAAGGTTGAAAGCTGTGGCCTTAACGTTGGCATGATGACAACCAGAGAAATAAGCTTGTATTGCAATCCATTATTTTTGTTGTGGTGTATGGCTTGGTAACCTGTCTGTTCTGTTCTATGCATCTGTGTTCCACTGAAACAAAAATTACAAAAATAAAGTTGAGAAAAAACAAAAGAAAAGCTATTTGCAAGCCCCAAAATCTTTTTAACTAATAAAATCACAAATTTCTGTTGGCTATTAATTTGGAGCTCCCCACAAAGGTATACCATAGTCAAATGTGCAAAATGGCGGGATTTTCACAAAACTATTAACATTATGCTCTATGTGGAAACAACGTTTTTTAAAGCAATATTGCAGCCTCTTTCTGATGAGTCTGACAATAAGGGTGAAATGTGACAACTGCAGAAGAGGAGTGGGAATTTACAGTCATATGCTATAGTTGCAAAATGTCTTCATATCAACATGATTCAAGTAAATAACAGGAGCAAAAGCAGAAACTTTACAACCACAGGAGATGGGGGGTTTTGGGGGAGGCCAGCTAAACCTATAAACAGGTGGTTGCCTCTTTTCTTTCCTATTTTAAGACAATCATAAAGATTGCAAAACCTGGCTGAATATTTCATGCGGGTTGGGGTGGTTGGGAGCTGCGGCCATCTGGCTCATCTACTGCCTTTCTTCCATTTCTTAAATGGAAGTGTTGGTTTGTTGTGGAAGGGAACAAAGATACGGAGGGATGAGTGTTCTGGCTAAGCCAAGTGCCACGACATGCACACCTATTGGTGAATATTTCATGTCCAACCCCAATCAGAGCAGCAGAAGACTTTAATGTTTGTTTACACATCTGTTCTCCTGCCCTGTATCCAGGTTGCTCTAATAATGACTAACTATTCAAACACAAAGAGAAAAAACAAAGGGTTCATATTGACCTACTATAAGTCCTGTTTTGAAGAAGAAAACTTTTTTCCCCTCCTGTTATGGGGAATGCAATTTCTTTATTGACAAAAATCTCCCAAAATCTTCATCAAATCTCAGCAAACATGCATCATTGTTTAGGTCCTACTTCAGACATAACAATTTAAAACAACTCACAAATATATAGTTTTGTTTTGTTATAATTAGTTTTAATCAGTTTGTGATGCCAGAGGAGCCTATTATTCAGCACTAATAGAAGAAAATAAGAACAACCCCAGGTTCCTCTTCAGCACTGTAGCCAGGCTGACAGAGAGTCACAGCTCTATTGAGCCACATATCTCCATGACCTTTAGTAGCAACAACTTTATGAGCTTCTTTTATGATAAAATTATTACTATTAGAGACAAAATGAATAACCAAATGTCCTAAACAGGTATCACTGTCTCCCCAGGTTCAGGAACTTTAGCAAATGTAAAATCAGATATATATTTAGACGGATTGTCTGCTATCGATCTTCATCAACTAACTTCAATAATTTCTACATCGAGGCCACCAAACCTGTCTGTTAGACCCCATCCCAACTAGGCTGCTTAAAGTCGTACCCTTAATTGGCACTTCTTTACTGGATATGATCAATCTTTCCTTATTGTCAGGATATGTACCACAGTCCTTTAAAGTAGCTGTAATTAAACCCCTTCTTAAAAAGCCCACTCTTGACCCAGGGGTTTTAGCCAACTATAGACCAATTTCTAACCTCCCCTTCCTCTCTAAGATTCTGGAGAAAGTAGTCGCCAAACAGTTGTGTGACTTTCTACATAACAACAGCTTATTTGAGGATTTTCAGTCAGGATTTAGAGTTCATTACAGCACAGAGACAGCTTTGCTTGAAGTTAATAATGACCTTTTGATTGCTTCCGACAATGGACTTGTCTCTGTACTTGTATTATTAGATCTTAGTGCTGCATTTGACACCATTGACCATAATATTCTTTTACAGAAACTTAAGCATCAAATTGGCATTAAAGGAACCGCCCGAAGCTGGTTCAAGTCCTATTTATCAGATCGTTCTCAGTTTGTACATGTTAACAATGAATCTTCAACAAATACTACAGTTAGTCATGGAGTTCCACAAGGTTCTGTACTTGGACCAATACTATTTACTTTATATATGCTCCCTTTAGGCAACATTATTAGGAATCACTCCATTAACTTTCACTGTTATGCAGATGATACGCAGTTATATCCATCGATCAAGCCTGATGAAATTAATCAATTATCTAAATTACAAACATGTCTTAAGGACATAAAAACCTGGATGAGCTGCAATTTTCTGATGTTAAACTCAGAAAAAAACAAAATTTTTGTACTTGGCCCCAAAAACCTCAGAGGCTCATTGTCTAAAGGTATAGTTACTACAGATGGTATTCGGCCTAGCCCCGTCAGGATCGGAGTTTCTTGATCAGGACATGTCATTTAATTCCCACTTAAACAACCAGGCGCCTCATCACATAATATTACAAAATTCACATCGACAAAGGATGAGAAAAAATCCATCTTACCATTCGCAATTCCTATTATCAGGTTGCCCCAATAAGTCCATTAAGAGCCCAATTATCCAGGTTCTCATGGATCGGTGGAGCCTTCCCATGGTCCGCTTACCCACTAATATTACGATATAGTTATTTACTATTATTAGTATAATCACTGCTCATGTCCCCCATTGTTGTGCCTCGGATCATCTTTATGTCATCATCATAGTGCTTGCTTATGGTGGGAATTTTGGGCCTCTGTATAATAACGTTATAAGGAGTTTAGTCAGACCCATTGAAAGTGCCAGAAACTTCTAGAATGCCTATACAAAAAATATGTTTAATTGAATTGACGGCCCCTGTGGATTAATCCATATTTGGTGCTCTAGGGAGTACACAATAAAAAATTTGATAAATGGATAGATCTCCTATTTCTACTCCAGCATTTTAAGAATACCAGCAATATTACAGCAGTTACAGTACATTGAAATGCTTGATTACTGTACTGCTAGAAAACACTACGTGGTTAGTGACTTTGCAAACCAAGAGCTGGAAAATCAAAAGAGGATTGCAGGATCCATTAAAATGCAGGATCTATAACGTGAAAGCCTTCACTTGTTTGTTTTCTATTTAGCTTTGATTGCATTATGAAAAACAAAATGATTAAAACAAATTGTATTAATTGTATTTCCCCTTAAATTGATCCGAACATAATTTCAGTTTATACTTTTATAGTTTATACTAACAGCCTGCACCATAGGAGTGCCACAAAGCTAAATTCTAGGACCACTGCTTTTCAGCATATACATCAATTATGTATTTGTTTGCAATAATGCTGAGATTGTGATATATGCAGATAACACACCCATGGGGAAATTGCAATAAAAGTTACCATGAAATTAACAAAGGAAATGGAAAATGCTGTGTGGCTAAATGACTCACATTAAATGTTGGAAAGACTCTAACTATGTACTTATAGAGTCTGTCTTTACATCTGACATTTAACTCTTAAATACTCAATTATAAATGATCCTAAAAACTAAGCAAACAATTAGTAACAATCGAATTTTCAAAACTGAACATGTATTTAGTGAGTGTATAACAATAGTGTTATTGAAATTTTTACATAAACTAATACATTTTCAGGGCTCTTTTATATAATGATTTAAGTGGTGTTAAGACTGTTTTTCCTGCCTGAGACCAACTTGTCATAAAGTAGAATAGGTGTAAAAGAATGAATGCTTTTAAGTATTTGATGCCTCAACTATACTGTGAAACACAGAGTTAATTACATTCTGGTGACAGGCTTAGATAGGCATGCAGTTGATAAAATGCCCATGTGAACCCAATGTTACATTTCTCAGTGATTTCTCTCTCTTGCTGTTGTTGATGGAACCAAAAGTTTGATCAAATAAAGAAAACGACAGAAAGTACAAGCCTCTAAAGCCTCTTAAGATTGTGCCTGCTGGGGTGAACTTCTCTATGAAGATATCCAACAGTGAAATAAAGTTCCTTTTGTGACAAGACTTCACACTGACCTGCAATATGAATGTGTGGTGTATGAATCCTCACTCTCAGTGACCTAACCTTCATTGTATGCCATCAGACACACAATAGCATATCACTTTCATTTCCTAGTAAAACATGTCCTCGTGTCATTGTCATTGACATTAGTGGGAGGAAAAGACAAAAAAAATCTTCCTCTCTGCTCCGTTTCTCTCATTTTCTATTCATAATTAAAGTGTCTCAGAGGACCCCTTGCACTGCACTGCCCTATTTCCATATTCACACACAAAGAAAGCCATTTTATGCTTTGTTCTGTCTGGAGAAATCACAGCATTTCTTTCTCATAAATGGTGTCTTCCCGTCCCCACAGAGTTGGATTGTTCTCCAATACAGAATGTGGACTGATGCCTGTGCGGCCTGTTGGCTTCCATTTACAGCGTCCGATCATGGTGTCTTACCCCACAGTATATTTTGTACCTTTGGACTCACTATCAGTTAAATGATATCTCCTTTGCATGCAGAATCTACAATAAATAAATAAAACAATACAAACATAAAAGCAGTGATGTATGGATCTGTATGAAGCCACAGCAGATTAGAGTATGTAAGGTGAGCAACACACTACTACAGTACGTACTATTCAAGGACTTCATAGCAGAATGAATACAATCCTACTTTATATAAAGAATTAATCCTAGTAAATAATTGATTTACTTAAGTTACTATTTGGACCTCCCTTCTTTGTCTATATGCATAACAAGCGGTAAAACAAGTATAGCGCTATGATAAGATATGTACTTTATTAATCCCCTATTGGGGAAATTATTTTTCCACTCTTTTTTTATTTTTATACACACAGGCTGAAATACACACTTCATGCACTTGTGGACATGCAAACAGGGAAAGAGATGGTGGAGTGATAGGCTGCCACGTTAGCAGTGCCCCATGAGCAGTTTCTTGGGGTTAGGTTGCCTTGCTCAAGGGCACCTCGGTAGTGCACAGGAGGTGAAACTGGCACCTGCCCAGCTAACAGTCCACACTCCATATTGTGGTCTGTGGGACTTGAACCAGCGACCCTTCGGTTTCCCTACAGACTGAGCTACTGCCGCCCCTTGGCTACATATGGAAAGTCTCATATATAGCCAATGTTAATTGGTAATGTATTAACATAAGACATGCAGGGTCTATAAATTATATATTCCTCCATATCTAATGCCATATCTAGCCTAGCTGGAAGATATAGCAGCACAAGCCTAATTTTTAATTTTTTTTATCACTCCCGAAACACCCAAGTGTACCCGAGTGTACCTTTTCTGGCTTCCACCTCAGACACTATTGCTGTTATATATTGTTATTTATTTTTGTTTTGTTTTAGGAGTTATATTTATCACAAGTTTAGGAGTTGAAAATATTTATATTTTTAAATAAATCTAAAAACCCATCTACTACTACTTTTATGTAGTGATTTATAATTTTATGGTTTTAATATTTACATTTATTTTATTTATTAGAATTGTTTACTTTATACTATTTTGGAACAATCACATTTGATTCGTTTGATAAATAAAGTTTTGTTAATTCACTGCTTTCTCCATGATACACCTCTAGTCAAATGTATTTCCTTATACAGACAGGGGCGTGGCAGCATACAAATTAGAAATAGTGGGTGTTCACCTGTCAATTTATAATAATTCTGATTCACTAACATATGCATGATCATAAGAACAAAATAAGCTGGTGTGCACGTTTCATGAATCTGACTGTGATTCTGCATACGCACTTATTTTGTGTGCAAAGCAAGAACTTTTCTACAAACATATTAGTGAATGAGGCCCCTTGTGTTGAGCACATTATATCATCTTAATCTGAAGAAAACTTCTTTAAAACTTCCATTTCTTCTGGCCTGGGAGTAAGTACTCCTTGACAGTGATGTGTGAAAGTACTCACTATCCTGCAGATTTCCCCTTGCATCCATTAAAACCAAGCCAGTACTGAAGGCGTTGACTTCCTTTTTGATTAACTTTGGCGTCACAAACGTTGTGCACACTAACCAGGGGAGGTGGTAGAGCGGGTCGTCCAATTCAACTAAATTTTATTTGTATGGAGGCAATTCATTGCAAAAGTTATCTCAGGACTCTTTTTAAATAGAGCAGGTCTAGACCGTACACCTTATAAAATTATTTAGAGACCCAACAGTTCCCACCATGAGCAAGCACTTGGAGACGACAGCAAGGAAAAACTTGAGATGAGAGGAGCTCAGTGCATCATGGGAAATCCCTCAGCAGCCCAGGCCTATAGCAGCATAACTAAAGGATGGTTCAGGACTCACCTGAGCCAGGCCTAACTATAAGTTTTATCAAAGAGGAACGTCTTAAGACTTCTCTTAAATGTGGAGAGGGTGTCTGCCTCCTGAACCAAAACTGGAAGCTGGTTCCACAGGAGAGGAGCTTGGTAGCTGAGAGAATGGACTTATTGGGGCAGCCTGATAATAAGGAGTTGCAGTAATCCAGCCTAGAAGTAACAAATGCATGAACTAGTTTTTCTGCATACGTCTGTGACAGGATGTGTCTGATTTTTTGCAATATTACATATGTGAAAAAAGGCAGTCCTAGGGGTTTCGCCTTATGTGGGAGTTAAAGGACATATCCTGATCAAAGATAACTCCAAAATTGCTGCTCATCCAGGTTTTTATGTCCTTAAGACATGCTTGTAATTTAGCTAATTGATTAATTTCATCAGGCTTGATTGATAGCTATAACTGGGTATCATCTGCATAACAATGACAGTTAATGGAGTGATTCCTAATAATGTTGCCTTAGGGAAGCATATTTAGGGTGAATAGAATTGGTCCAAGCACAGAACCTTTTGGAACTCCATGACTAACTTTAGTGTGCAAGGAGGATTCATCGTTAACATGTACTGAGAACGATCTAAATATGATTTAAACCAGCTTAGTGCGGTTCCTTTAATGCCAATTTGATGCTCAAGTCTCTGTAACAGAATATGATCGTCAATGGTGTCAAGTGCAGCCCTAAGATCTAACAATTCAAGCTCTGAGACAAGTCCATTTCCGCTATTTCCTTTCAGATTTTCGCGCTTTTTGTTTTAATATTTATTTCCTTTGTATAGGGGCAATAGAATTTAGTGTTGTTCACAGTGAGTCTGCAGCACTATTGACAAGATGATACATTTGGGAGGGACTAAGGTTAGTATAGGAGTCTATGTTATATTCAGACATGGCATTGAATTAAACACTGATGTTTAAATTTAGCTGCAGCACTGTCAAATAGACATCTGCTGTAGGAAGTTTTGCTTAATGGCTTGTAATCTACACTAGTCAGAAGGTTGATGGTTCAATCCCCGGGTCCTCCCACTGCATGTCAAAGTGTCCTTGAGCAAGATACTGAACCCCGAAAAAATACTGAGCCACCTGATAATGTCTTGAACTATGTAAATTACTTTTGCAGCTCACTGCCCATAGCCCGTGCCTCTGCTAATAAAAATCTTAGATGTACACAAGACAAAGTGAAGGACAGAAACCAGTCCATATGAGCTAGCCAGTTTTAGCTGTCAGACAGAGACTATTTAGTATACTCATCAGTGAGACGGTCGAAGGTGCAGTGGTGTCATGTAAACGTATTGAAGTCAATCTGCCTCTGAGGTAAAAGGTGACTCATTTTCCACTTGCAGTCTCACAGGGGAGTCTGTAATGTCAGTAGCCTTCAGGAGAGTTTGATGTTCCATCTGAGCTTATTCTTACAGGGAGACTCAACAATACTGAGTATCTAGTTGGGTTATATGTCAGACACTCAGCAGGCGGATCTGGAGAAGTTGCTCAATTCACATTTGTCTCTCTTCTCAGATACACCATCATGCATCAACCTGATTAAGCATGACATAGATGTGGGGGATGCTCAGCCTGTGAAACAACGTTCCTAATGGCATTTCAGTTAGAGCAGCCACACATCTCAGCCACGGCTGCAGCGATGCTTCACTTCTGTGCAGTTCTCAGCATCATAAATGGTGAAATGGTCTGTTCATATTCATATCAACATTATACCAGCAACAAACCTGTACACCTTATTCATATTCATATCAACATTATACCAGCAACAAACCTGTACACCTTATTCTACAGTTTCAACGTCTATATCTGTAGAATATGTCACAGACATGAAAAGAATATAAATATTTTATTTAACTCAAAACCTCCTGTATCTGTTTCAGACTACTGTACTGTACTTATCAAAGGCAAACTCAAGACTGGCCTGGCTACAGCAGAAACACTCACTGTGGACACCACAGGCACCCATATTATAAGTAAATAAATGAGCAAAAAGGGTCTAAATCTAGACCGGCTCTTGCAGATGCACTATCCACAACCTGGATGAGTAACTAGTATAAATCAATGTACTAGAATAACTTTGTAACATTAAATAAAAAGTTGGACGTTAATATAATTGTATAATGTTAGTATAATTAACATATTCATTATATTCATTATTATAAATCGTTATTATCATCATATGTAATAGTTTACTATATGGCACTAGTATAACATTAATTCCAGTTGGACAATACAGCAGTTTAAAGCCCTGTTGAAACTTTCTACTACTTGCAATGCGCCAGTCTGCAACATTTTGAAACCCTGCCAATCTTTGGTCTGAACTGGGCTTTAGAAATTAATGTCCTTCCCCATCCAGGCTCAATTGGTCGGTTTTATATTTTTCAGTCCCACTTCAAAAAAATCAGCCGTGTTCTCGGAAGTAAAATAATAAGTTTAACTTAAAGATCAGTCTAAGTACATGCAACATATGCAATCCAAAGTTCTATTTTTTGCTCTATTTTGGTATTTAGTGACTGCAGAGTGGATCCCTAGTGAATTATAGAGATCTGCCTCCCTCTCAGTCTGATGTGACACATTCCTTCATCCCATCTCCTTACTGATTTTTGCACAGAACTGTGTCCCAGTAGACATGTGCATGTGTTCCATTATTGAGTACATGCTTCCATACAATATGGATAGACAGCTTAATGAAAGAAGCCACAGATAGAAAAATTTGGCCTCCTTAAATTGTTTTTGTCAAGAAATTATTAATTTTTTCATCTTGAAATCCAAATTATGTCTCATCAAATTCAGATGAATTAAATTGTGTGTCTCAATTAACACAATAACAGAACATAATCATTTATCAAAAAGACTGCAGTAGAGTGCAGGAATGTTTATCAAAGCACTGCATGAATCATTACTGTGGACATGGTTCAAGGTTTTTTTTTATTTTGTCATTTGAAAATGTAAGATTGGTTTGGAAATAGGGAGGCACGGAAACTGAAAGAATGATGAGAAAAAAGTAGGAATGAGGTTAATAGAGAAGCAGGATGTTGAAGTAAAGAGGGTACATATGGTGGGAGAGGGGAATGCTTCAATCTATAAACCATATCTTCATTGCTCTTCCCTCTCCATATCCTCTTTCATTATACACGCTTGTCCCTCAAGACCCCCCCCTCGCCCACACACACACACACACACACACACGGCGAGGCACACTGTAATAAAATGTAGCAGCTGTGTAAAATGTCAGGCTGGCCTTTTCTCAGATATACGGTTTGAACCAATCCAAATGTTACCCTTTCTCCCCTTCACCAGAAAGAAAAGAGGAGGCAAAGGACAAGAAGAGCAAGGATCTACATGACTTGAGGGATCAATGACACCGGGAGGAGGGGAGCATCAGGCAGAGGACTCCGGGGTAATACTAGGCAACAAAAACCAAAAGAGTGAGACATACAGAGGACACAGACAGCAGCTCAGAGGTTTCAGGAGTACTGCAGTTGGAGGGTAGCAAAGGCAGAGACAGACTTTACTGTGTTGACAAATGACAGGAGAAACTTTGGGACATAAACCCTAATTTCAGAAAAACTATATTAACAATGACCCTGGGGGAAGATGAAGATTTCTAAAAAGAGACCACACATCTAGATTGACTAACCTGTTTGATACATATAGATATATACACAGTGTATATATATTAGGGTTGTCCCTGACTAAAGATTGTCCTAATCGACTAGTAGTTGTTAGTTCAAGCTATAAATCATCAAACGGCAATGATATTATTATTATTATTTGAACAGCCACTTGTTAAAGCTGCACTAGGTAGTTTTAGATAATCTCTCCACTGGGTCTGGATGAAAACAACCAGTCAGAGCTGAGAAAAATAGAAAGACGCTTTGGTTTGGAGGCCAAGACAGATGATTGTTGAGTGTCATGCTTGGCATCCCAAGGCATCTAGATTTAATGCCCTTAACAATCAACTTTATATCTTGGTTCTGACTGGTTGTTTTTTTTAGGCCCCGTGGATTCTTGCAAATACCATTAAGAGCACTAGGAGGAGCCAGAGGAACCTGAATTTTTCACAGATTATCCAGTCCCTCCAGAAAAACGCGATTATGCGATCGCATAATTCAATGCATAATCAGCCAAAGTCCGCATATTTATGTAGGGGCCGCATTTTTTCAAATACGCCGCACTTTCGCCGCAAAAAAGTCACATATATCTTAGCAGAAAGTTGAAAAATGTTGCGTTTACTTCACACAAGAGCAGCCATTTTCCCCTGTTGCCATGGGAACGTTATGAAGTGACTTACGCGACGTGAACATCATCGAAAAGCTGCAAACCCCGCGATGAAGCCATGATGAAGCCCGCAAATCAGTCTCATTTGCCAACAAAAATAAGTGCAAAAGACCGCACAAAGCAGTTTCCCGGTGTGTTACATGACAGTGGGGGCAAATTATTTTGCACTTTACATTAAGGTAGTAGCCTAGCGAGAACAGGGTGTTGAGGGAATCACTTTTTTTTCTCTTTTTCATCAAACCGCAGTTTTTGCAAGTTCCCGCAATTTCAGCGCATAAAATTGCATAAATATCCTGCATATTCCATCGCATTTTTAAGAAAACGTGCCACATAATCAAGGATTTTTGCCCGCAACAATCACAAAAAACTCTTCACGTGTCATACTGTTAGGATATAGTGAAAAATTCAGCAAATATGACACAAAATATTTTTTTAGAAAAGTTCCCTACTGCAGCTTTAAACGCTAACAGAAAAAGTGGTAATGACTCTGAATGTGTCCAAACAACCAGCAAGGAGAGTAAACTTTAGTTCATTTATTTCAACAGTGTAACATCACACAAGTCTTATCCATGATGTATAATGTTACGTGCAACTGGCAACAACCTCGCTCCTCTGCTGTCCCTGCCTCAACCCTCTGGGTTTTCATCATCCTTAGAGTCAGAGTCCTGGACAGAGCTGCTGTAAATCATCTGGCCTCCGACAGTGTCTCTGTTGCCTGCTGGCCTGCTGGCTACTGATGTTTAATAGCTGTGTGATTGTTTTCAACTTTACAGTAAGGGTCACAAAGTGCATTATTAAAGGGTTAATTATGATAAGTAAAGGGGTGTTTCAAATGGGATTGATACGATCTGAAACTTGTTCACACTGTTCTGTGACCTGGCCAACCTCAGTGGACAGTTGACTAACATAGGGGCGGCTGTTTAATTTTTTATGATTAATCCCTCTCCAACCAGTACATGTGTCTAAATAATCATCAAAAATGTACTTTTAATGTGATTGAAGCAGGAACGTTGTTAAACCAGTCATACACAGCTGTTTTATACTGCATGAAAAGCTTCTCCTTCTCCTCCTTAATTTAATCTCAATCAATTCATTAATTAATTTTCATACAAATGGCCCACCTACACTGACTGGGGCGGCTGTGGATCAGAGAAAGAGCTGGTCGTCCACTAATCGGAAGGTTGTTGGTTCGATCCTCAGCTCCTGGTGCCACATGTCGAAGTATCCTTGAGCAAGATACTGAACCCCGAATTGCTCCCTATGCTGTGCATTGCAGTGTGAATGTGTATGAATAAGTAAGGCTTTGCCATCACTGAGTGATTGTGTGTGAAAGGGGCACATGTGCCATGTAGTGTAAAAGTGCTTTGAGTGGTCGGAAGACTAGAAAGGCGCTATACAAGTACAGGTCCATTTACCATTTACCATTTGTTTTATGAGCCAGAACGCAACCTTAGATCCTCAGGAAAGACCCTTCAGGTTTTTCCAAATCCAGGCTGAAGACTAAAGGAGACTGTGCTTTCTCTATTAGAGCACCTTTAATTTGGAACAGCCTACCTGATAAAATTAGGCTAGCTAAATCTTCTATAAACACTTTTATAATCAGATCTTTATATGAATTTACACAATATTTCCTACTTGTGTCCTATTCAGTCTAGCTTTCCTTTTGGTTTGCATCTTTAACACCTCCATATTGACCACACATCCACTGCTTTCATCGCTGACTCTGTTTTTAATAGATTTCTTGCTTCCCAGAGACAGTGGGTGACAGTACATTAAACACTCCTGACACCTACTTCCATGACTTGTCATTATAGCAGCCACTTAAGACCTTCCACCTTCACTAATTATATCCTTCTGTCACAGATCCTATGTAATGTTATAATATCTATCTGGATTAAGGAATATCATGATAAATACACATATGTACTGTACCACCAAGACCGAGAGTGGCATTTCACCTAACTCGAATTTGTAAAAAAAGTCCAAAAACAATGAAACTTTTTTTGACAGTAGAGAATATAGCACAATAACCTTCAATAACACTGCATTGAAACATTTTACAGCCTTTGAATTTCTTCACAGACACAGATCCATATATTAGTACTTATTTATTTTTCATTATTCATTGTGATAACTTTCCCCTTCTGTTTCACTGAATTCTTAATATCTTTTGAACTCCAGGTTGCTCTGTTTAACCAGACTTAATTGGGGCAACATGGTTGAGGGCTGGGTCCCTTCAAATAACATAAGCAACTAGAAAGACAATTCAATTCAATCCAATACATTTTATTTGTATAATAGTGCTAGTTTGAATAATAGTGCTAACTGAATAACACTCTAGATTATTTGAGGACCAAGGACAGAATGATGCTGCTTCTGAGTTTCTGTCATCTGAGTGGTGTGAGGTCCAGACATTTTGTCACGAAGGAGTGGACACATTTGTCATGAAAGCAAATCTGCTGTCACCACGCGTCTCACCAACACTGGGGGACTAACACACTGCAGCGCTTTTGGTTTGACTTAAAAACCACTGTCAGTAGCAGTCTGGTGGTCTAGGCTAATAATGTCACAGCCCTATACAGCTTGTCAGGTAGAACAGCATCATATATATACATTAACACATAACAACATCCCAAACTTTCACTGTGATTTATTGTGAGTACCATGAACCTTTTTTATCTAATGTGGTGGTGTAATGTACAATACACCTGCCTGCTAACAGGCTGTAGTCGATATTTTTTTGGCATGTCAATCATATTCCTTTATGTGGTGGCAATTTGTTTAATAAAGTATACAAATTATGATCTTGTCTTTTCGTAAGGTTTTATTCAAGTCATACAGGAATGGTCTCAACGCAACCGTCACACACTCTCGTATGTGAAAGTCCGAAAGAGCCGAGATTGTAAGAAGCAGTATGGTTTTATCCCTGTTGGAGCGTCACTCTAACACAGTTACACATTCCTGAGTTCTGGGAGCGTAAACAGACAGATAGTGTGGTGAGATGATCATGTCCTTGGCTTCTTAGTGAAGTCTCAACATCCCACTGTTTACTTGGACATAGAGTGTAGTTAGAAACAGGGCTAAAGGTTACATGCATATAATAACCTCTTTAACAGTTGCGTATGGTTTTACAATGACCAGGTCAAAGGATTGTATAGGTTCTTAAAAATTGCCATTACATTCCTCCCTCTGAGCATTTTGATGCTCAAAAAAATTTTTTAAGAACTAGACAAACAGTCAAAACATCCATGGATGACAGGAAAAAATCAATCAAGAGTTTTTATCATTAGCAGTCATTTTGGTTGTGAATGATAAACCAATGTGACATAACCATGAGTGATTTTTTACAAAGATAGGACAAATAAGGAATATAAATAAGAAAAAACCCTATTACACTTCATCCAAATCTTAAACAATCTGATCTATTCTAAATATGTGGAGATTCTTGCTGGAATTTGCCCATACTAGCAAAGATTTAACCACAGTGATAATTAGAGCTTTAGTGCAAGGGATTATACAACATCTCAAAGTATTAAACATCATAAAGATAGTAATCGAAGGTCTCAACACTTTTACCAGTGTATTCTAAAATTTGCCTGTGGTCAGTCAGGCACTCAGGAGCCTGAGAGTCCTACTTTTGACCCACCCACTGGGGCTGCACAATTTATTGAAAAATGTGTGATAAAACAGCATTATACTGTAGTGCTGCAGAGATATCCTGGCCTACAAATCTTGTTCTCCAGATGTCAGTAAACCTATTTGTTAAGCACAGACCCACAAAAATGTTACACCATCTCTTAAAACAATATAACCTGACATTTTTTATGTGACATTTGCGTGTAAAATCACACGCCATCTCTGCACAATATAAATCAGTAGAGACTAAATGGGGTGAAATGACACACAGAAAGCTAAAAATATGTTTCTGTATATATACCCCATTTGGTGATATCAGGCTGGTCAAAATATTGACAAGTCAACCCAACTTAAAATAGAAGGAATAGTTGTTTTTGAAGGTCTTGAAGCTTTAACTGGTGGTTTGTTCTCAAAAGTCCAAAATTGTGAAAACAGAATTTAAAATTACAAGAGAAACTACTGGAGGGAATCATCAGTGGCAAACATAAAAATATTCTGAATAAAGAAGGTCCAGTGTGTAACAGGAGGATTTATTGTCAGAAAAGTAGTAATTAGTGTATTATCACCTGAATATAGGAACTGTTGTGTTTTTGTTATCTTAGAATGAAATGTTTTTATCTACAGGTGACATGTTTCTACAGTAGCCACCATATTTTCTCCTATATACTTCACAACCACTACTACACACTGCTCTTTTAAACTTTATTTGATTGCTTTTATGTTGGTTAAGTTATACCTTTAAGAAAATAAATAAGACTATTTTAAATGTTAGATTACTTTCTTCAATAAGGTAAATAAATTGTTTAGTTATGCTCAGGTTTAAACTTAAAAAGTCAAATGATCACTTTACCGACTGACTCAGACTAACTTACCCCTACCCTCGGGTATAAGCCAAGTCATATTTCCTGGGCCCTTTGTGATAGATGCATTCTTATAATTTCAGTTGATAGGAGACATCCTGAAATAAGGGTAGATATTTTCATTGTACTTCTGTCTCTTTTTTCTTGCCTTGAGGGGAACACAAGTAAGTCTGCCTGATAATTTTCTCTTTTATCTTAGTATTTAGCATTTCATCTCATATGGGGTTGATTGTGAGTCTTTCTATGTGAAGGTGCTGTGAGGCCCTTGTTAGTGAATGATGTTGAGAGCAGCAACAGCTCAAACATGTCCATCACAAACACTGAAATTATTTCATTTTACAACAATATAACCATATGAAATGTCTCTTCCCAGTTCCTACACTATTCAACATGATAAAATACTTTTGTTTTTTTTATAGCATAATATGACAAGCCTTTTCATGCAAGCACAGGCATACAACAAGACCTATAGACACACAAACACCCACACACAAATGAAGGTGGCTGGTGGTTTTCCGGGATTCATGCCTGAACACAAATCATTTACATGAGGTCACCACATCAGGTGGAGGGAATCATATATTTGACTAAACACTCGGCTTCCTCCAGAGCTGAAGAGTTTCCGCCTTCCATGGAGAAGGGAAACATACACATTCCCGTTGCTAGACACAAAGATACACTTCAGCACACTGTCCATCATGAATGCTGCTACAGGACCAGATTTGCTATTCATATTTAGTTGCCAAAACATGACCATGTCACCTTGTTCTCATTAGAATTTGCTCAGCTGCCACAGAACTGCAGATGCTCAGTATAATAAAGTGAGAATTTACAATGAGAGACAGAGAGAATTCAGCCAAGACCCACAATTCCGTCATGGACCCCCCAATCCTCTCTGAACAAAAAGCCTACCAGGAAGCAACACTTAACCAAAATAACCTTGCCATCCCTTGGAGATTTCAAATTCATTTAATGTTTTTTTTTTTTTTGCGGTTTCTCCTTCATGTTCCCTTTAAGCACGTGTGTAGAATAAAAGTCTTGGTTTTAAATAGGCACTCCACCAATTTTACACCTATGCCTTGATGTTTTAAGGTCCTAAATATAGGATTATATCTGCATAGTTGGCCAACCTGCAGGCTTGGGAAGTACTGGATTATTACATGTAACTGAGTAAGGTAATCAGGACACAAAAAAACTGTAATAAATTAAAGTTACAAAAAAGACAGAATTACAGTTACATTTGGTAAAAAAAAAAAAAAAAAAAATTTGTCTTTGTTTTTGTTGGGGGGGGGGGGGGGGGGGGGTAAAAAAAATAAAAAAAAAAAAAAAAAAAAAAAAAAAAAAAAAACAACAAAAAATTTAAATTTTTTTTCAATAGAATATAAAAAAAAAAAAATGGGGGGTGTTTGGGGGTTGGGGGGTGGGGGGTTTTAAGAATTTTGGGGGTTGGGGGGGTTGGGGTATTGTGGTTGTTTTTGTTGGTTTTTTTTTTGGGGGGGGGGGGGGGGGGGTTGGGGTTTTTTTTTTTTGTGGGGGGGGGGGGGTTTGGGGGGGGGGGGGGTTGGTTTTTTTTTTAATTTTTAAATTTTTTTTTTTTTTTATTTTTTTTTTTTTTTTTTTTTTTTTTTTTTATTTTTTTTTATTTTCCCCCCCCCCCCCACTTATATTAAATTAAAAAATAAAATATTTTTTTTTTTATTTTTTTTTTTTTTTTTTTTTTTTTTTTATTTTGTGGATTATTTTTTAATTTTTTTTTGGGGTTGTTTATTAAAATAAATTTGTGGTTTGGGGGGGGGGGGTTGGGTTTTTTTTTTATATTTAATATTTTGGTTTGTTTGGTGGGGGGTGTTGGTTTTTAAATAAAAAAAAATAAAAATTATTTTTTTTTTTTTTTTTTTTTTTTTTTTTTTAATTTTTTTTTTAATTTTAAATATTTTTTTTTTTATTTTAAAAAAAGGGGGGGGGGGGGGTTTTTTGTTTTTTTTTTGGGCGAAAAAAAAAAATTTTTTTTTTATAAAAAAAAATTTTTTTTTATTTTTTTTTTTGTTTTTGTTGGGTTTTTTTTCCACAAATTTTTTTTTCCCTCTTTGGGAAGGGGGGGGGTTTTAAAATTTTTTATTTTTAATTTTTTTTTTTTTTTTTTTTTTGGGGGTTTTTGTATTTTTTTTGGGTTTTTTTTTTTTTTTGGGGAAAAAAAATAAAAAAATATAAATTTTTTTTTTTTTTTTAAAATTTGGGTGGTATTTTTATTTTTATTTATTTTTTTTTTTTTTTTTTGGGGGGGGGGGGTTTTTTTAAGGGGAGGGGTGGGGGGGGGGGAAAAGAATTTTTTTATTTTTTTTATAATTTTTTTTTTTTTTTTGGGGGTAAAAAAATTTTTACACCCTCCCCATAAAACCCTTTTTAAAAAAACTTCCCAAAATTATAAAATTTTATAAAAAATTTTTTTTTTTTTTTTTTAAAAAATTTGGTGGGTGGGTTCAACCTGCTAGGAGAGAAATGGAAGTGTAAAAATTACATTACAATCCTTTACTACTGGTGGCGCTCTCATTATTACTGAATATTATCACATAGAAGTGTTCAGGGCAGGACGCTCATCAAACATACAAAGTTTTGTTGAGATCAGATCATGTACGCAGAAGTTATGACAACTTCCTTTTCCTGGGTGGTACAGTTGGGCCATTTTGCCATGCTCATAGTGGACCCCCAGAAAATAGGACATTTTTTGCCACGACTGACATGTTCACTGTGTTTCATGAGTTTTTGAGCATGGTAAAGCCTCCAAAAATGCGATCGTTTGGGACGAATAATAATAAGAGGAATTCCTACAGATACAATAGGGCCTTCGCATGGTCAGTGCTCAGGCCCTAATTAAAACATCTGTAATGACAAAGGACAGCAACTAACTTTTAGTTTTCTTCCCACTCACACACCAACATGCACACTTCTATTTGTGTGTCAATAGATTTAATTCTCATCAGGAGCTGCAGCAGTGCTGCTGGGAAACAATGGCCACCCTCTGGCCACATTGCCCCAGCAACGGATTACCCATCAACAGGTCACCTTCCTCTGAAAACAGATAAAAAATGAACAAAAAAAATCATCCCAGGCAATTTCTGCAGACCTGCACCACTGACTGTGTTTGTTTCTGTGTGTGTGTGTGTGTGTGTGTGTGTGTGTGTGTGTGTGTGTGTGTGTGTGTTTTCAGCTGGGAGGTAGGCCAATCCATACATAAAGTGTTCTTTTCTTCCATACTCACCACACAGGTCAAATGAATCTAATAAATCATAACCAAAAGGAATGAATTGGGTGTTTTTTTTCACAGGTCTTTTGTCTGGTTTATTTAGGTGTATGAAGCCATCAGTCTCTATATCCTTCCTGCACAGCTCAATTTGTCAGCATTGAAAGAGAAAAAAAGGATGAAGAAGAAAGAGAGGTGAGAGCAGAGATGGAGAAAGTGGATTGAGAGGTGTTTTTGTCTGTCACTGTCTTTCTTTTTGTCTTATTTTGTCTACCTGAATATCCTCTTCTACTTTTTCTTCGTTGTCTCCTTTACCTACTAGTTTTCCTCTTGTGATCTGTTTCTGTACCTTTTCATTTTCATCCACTGCTTCTTCTCTTCCCTTCCTTTGTTAGTGAGCAGCACCATTTAGAGTAAAATAGACGATAAAGTAGGGTATGCTTCATAGCGTGGCTACTTTGTTATTGACAAGTCATTCTCAATGAGTCCGTCCAGTTCGAAACACCAAACTTAGATCAAACTGTCACACAAGGCAGTGCTCTGTTACCATTTCTTAAAAACTTTTCACAAACATATTTGAGTGTACTGTTTATCTGTAATGAGAATGTGAGTGACCAGTTGAACCGCCATTGTTTCCTGCTACAGAAAGTTTAAACTGTGCAACCAATGAGAGCACCTACAAATGGCAGTACGTCACCTCAGCTGGCCCTGACAAACGGTCATTGCAACGACCATAATGCCAAACTTGAGGCTTCAAAAAGAAGCTTATCTACACTTCCTGAGTGGATAGATATAGGGCAGGGTCAACAATTATGCTCCCTCTATTTCGAGTATAATTCTGGCCAGAGGTGGGGAATGGTAAATGGACGTGTACTTGTATAGCGCCTTTCTAGTCTTCCAACCACTCAAAGCGCTTTTACACTACGTGCCACATTCACCCTTTCACACAGTGATGGCAAAGTCCATCGGACAGAAACTAACATTCATACATGTTCACACACCAATGCACGGCATCGGGAGCAATTTGGGGTTCAGTATCTTGCTCAAGGATACTTCAACATGTGGCTCCAGGAGCTGGGGATCGAACCCACAACCTTCTGATTAAGAAACGACCCGCTCTGCCTCTAAGCCACAGCCGCCCTTAAAACTTGAACCCGGGTTACATTACTTGACTCGAGTCAGACAATATGACTTGACTTGTGACTTGATTGACCTGATCAATGACTTGCCTTGACCAGCTTGACTTATAACAGTTACTCGACCTGACTTGCTTGATTGTTGAAAGAGCAGTACTTGCCTTGGATGGAAAAATTGGTATGGCCATTTTCAAAGGGATCGTTTGACCTCTGACCTCAAGATATCTGAATAAAAATGGGTTCTATGAGTATCCACATGTCTCCCCTTTACAGACATGCCCACTTTATGCTAATCCCATGCAGTTTTGGTAAATACCATGCATTGTTTTGCATATGGTATAAATTTGTAATTTTTGCCAAGTGCATTTGAATATTTCTGCATACTGGGGTCCATGAACAGTGTTTGAATTGCAGAAATTGTGAACTACTGGAAACCTGAGACACATACTTAATGCCACCCCTGCATAAGTCTGTGCCCCACTTGTGCCACCCCAGTCTAAAAAAGTCTTGAAACGCCCCTGAGTGGTGTATGACCAGTGTTGAGCAGTATCACGTTATTTGTGTTACAGTTACTAATGTCAGTAAGGCCAGTTACTTTGACATGTCATCTTGCTTTCTGTTTTCCTGGGAGTTCATTGTGTTCAGAGGAAAGACTCATGTGGGACATGATAGCTTGGCACTGGGGCTGGATTAGCCTCTACCAAAAGAGGAGAAATGCGACTCCCCTTAGTTCCAAAGCTGTCTTATTCACACAGAGACATTAGAATTCCTCCTCTACAGCTTAGACATATACAGACATATATAAGACGGGCAATTTTGTTCCCAGACTGATCCTGTACACGCTCCAGTATTTACAGCATCTCCTCCCAGAAACTAGTTGACTCAACCCTCCCTAATCCTGCCTTTACTCTTTCCTTATTTTAAATAATTTTGATCACTGCATCATCTGTTCATATCCAAATTATATATTTTGTTGAGATATTCTGTGATTTATACTCTATATATTTACCTGTATGATTATTAACTAGAATAGAAATATGTTTACTTATGCTTACATTGATAAAGGGCTGTTAAGGGAATACTAATAACAGAAATAAAGTAATGAATATTAGATGTTTGTATGATGTGTTATAGAATTGTAACTTACTAATGAATATGAATAGCAGGCACAGTATAAGGGAGAAGAGTGTGGGTAGTTGCAGATATAACATGACATTCTTTGGGAGAGATAGTGGTAAACACGGCCGCCAAGGTCAGTGTCATGAGCTCGTAAAAACAATGATGGAGCACATGACGGAACAACTCCATATCGGGAAGAGAGAGTAAGAACTGTATACATAGGTTTAAATGATATGTGCATAGGTTTAGATAACATGTCATTGAATGTCAGAAAAAGAGGCCGTTTTCCCCTTCGATGAGTTCCAGGTGCTAGCTACCCCATCAACACCATCCTTGGAGTCAAGATACCAAGGGGACAAGGGGTGGAGATTATACCATCTTGTGCTATGTGTGTTATCTTCAAAAATATAAGAACTGATGTTCGGAACAGGAGGTTGCTCAGACTTCGTGAACTGGCAGACCTTGTGCATGTCAGGTTAACCATAGTTGAACCCAGAGCTCTGTTACTTTTGTACAATATACTGGTGTTAAAATAAAGCTGATTTTTATCATCCAAAATCCTTCTCCTTTCGCTTCATTAAAAGAACACGCGAGGAATGAGTTTTTGAAATACAGAGATTCCTCAACAATTTGTATTCAGTTATATTGTAATGTACAATTCCTATTGGCCACCATCACCCCTCGGGCTGGAAACTGCCAATGCATTGTGGTAATTGGGTATATATCACTGTTTGTGTCAATATACAGTTTGGAATGTACAGTTTTTTGATGTGTGATGATGTGTCCACATGTTCTCAGCTCTGCATGCTGCTTCTGCACAGCTGCCAAAGATTTACAAATCCTTCCGTTGTGTGCCATTTCTAGATGAGCTCAGTTTAGTTTGGATGAACATCTGGTCTGACGTGGCTGCTGCTTCTTGATACCATCAGGAACATTTTCAGAGTCAGCAGGTGGTTGACGCACCGCAAAACACTGCCTGACTGCCATCTGAAGACAGTGAGTGATTTAGGAAAGGAATATGACGTGTGTCAAAGTCTCACAGTGCTTTTATCTTTACTTCCTTAATGAGGACAGTTGTTGCTTTTAGGCATTAATTATTTGCCTCAAGCTTGACACCTTCAGTACGCATACATTTTAATCACCAGAATAAGACTTTGACTCAGTGCACTCTATATAGCTTGTTTGCACATGACGTTATGTCACTGCATTCTTGTGGCACGAACTGCAGATGGAGGGCAGGGAGTGATTTTCTACATTGAAAGCTCAATGTAATCTCAAAATGGCTGTATTGTGTTTTTTATGGTTGCTTTCATCAAACTGAGAAACCAGGAAGAGCTTTTATCAAATACCAAAACTTATGGTTCATAAATTTAATAAATAAAAGTCAAAAATTGACCAAAAAACACGGTAAAACAGCTTGCGAGTACTGCTGTGGACGAGACAGCAGCAAAACATTCCCTATTTTTAAAAATGTACAAGTAAATACTATATGTAAAACATTTTTGCCACTTTACCGACGTCTTTTAACACACAGGAGTCACTGGTCACTGGTTTAAAAATCACTTCTCTTCATAACGTAATTAAATTAAATTAAATTAAATTACATTTTCAGAATCAGAATCAGAAATACTTTAATAATCCCAGGGGGAAATTACCTTCGTTACAAACTCCAGATATACATACAACATATAATATATTAAGAACATATATATATAAAAGGTCAAATGTACAGTATAAAATGTGCAAAAAGTGCAAAAATGATTGTCCGTGTTTAAGGTCAGATTACAGAGAGGGGGTGTCTGACTCTCTGAGGGAGGCATTGTATAGTTTGATGACCACAGGCAGGAATGATTTCCTGTGACGCTCTGTAGTGCATCTGGGTGAGAGGAGTCTTCTGCTGAAGGTTTTATTTGTATAGCGCCAATTCATAACAGAGGTTATCTCAGGACACTTTTCAAATAGAGCAGGTCTAGACCGAACTCCTTTTAACATTATATCCTTATAACCCTCAGCTCTAGGTGGGTGGTCGTCTGCCTCGACCAATTGGGGTGAGAGAGAGAGAGAGAGACAGACAGAGGTGCACAGCAACAACAGTAGCAACAACTACACTAATAGTAGTGACTGATGATGATGAACATGAAGAAGAGGATGACGACGACAACGATGGGGAACAATGAGCAGTGATTATAGTAATAATAGTATCTGTAGTAATAATAATAATAATAATAATAATAATATTAATAACAATAATATCAGTGATATTAGCAATGGGAGTCAAGCAGGACCATGGCAGGAGACTCCACCAGGATCCATGAGAACCTGCGAGACGAGAAAGCACAAGAACTCCGGGGAAGAAGTGAAGTTAGTAACATGCTTTAATGGGACATGAATGTGTGCAGAAAGAGAGAGGAAGGGAGGAGCTCAGTGCATCATGGGAAATCCCCCGATAGTCTAGGCCTATAGCAGCATAACAAAGGATGGTTCAGGACTCACCTGAGCCAGCCCTAACTATAAGCTTTATCAAAGAGGAACGTCTTAAGCCTGCTCTTAAATGTGGAGAGGGTGTCTGCCTCCCGAACCACAACTGGAAGCTGGTTCCACAGGAGAGGAGCTTGGTAACTGAAGGCTCTGGCTCCTGTTCTACTTTTAGAGACTATAGGAACCACAAGTAGCCCAGCATTCAGAGAACGTAGTGTTCTAGTGGGGTAATAGGGTACTATGAGCTCTTTAAGATATGAAGGGGCCTGACCATGAAGAGCTTTGTAGGTGAGGAGAAGGATTGCAGGAGCCTGCAGCACTATTAACAAGATTATCAATTTCAGAGGGACTAAAGTCGTTATAGGACTCTGTTAAATTCAGACATGGCATTGAATGAAACATTGATGGAATCTCCTCCTTAAATTTAGCTACAGCACTGTCAGATAGACATCTGCTGTATGAAGTTTTGCCAAATGGCTTGTAATCTAGTAATAGAAATTAAAAAGTTATTAAATAATAGTCAGATAGGAAAGGATTATGTGGGAAGACTATTAAATGTTCAATATCAATGCCATATGACAGAACGAAGTCAAGAGAGTGATTAAAACAATGAGTGGGTTTATTTACACTCTGACAGAAACCGGTTGAGTCTATTAATGAGCTGAATGTGTTACTAAGACTGTCACTATTAACATCCACATGAATATTAAAATCACCTACAATAATTACTTTGTCGGATTTAAGGACTAAACTTGAGAAAAACTCTGAGAATTCAGGAGCGCGGTACACTATAACAAACAGAACTGGCTGCAGTGTTTTCCAGGTCCGGTGAGAAAGACTAAGAACAAGGCTTTCAAATGAATTATAATTTAGTTTAGGTTTAGGGTCCATTAAAACGCTCGAATCATATATGGCTGCGGCTATACATGTCATCACTAGTTACATTGGGCAGGGGTCCAGAGAAAACTACGGAGTCCGACATAGTTTTTGCATATCTACACACCAGCACGAAGTCTGCCCAGAAAACCTAACCTAACGTAAGAATCATGTCCAACATATGCAAGAGCATAAGCAGACATAAGCCGAGTACGGACTTTATTTACTTTGGCTAGCGTTTTGCTAACGTTAGTTAGCTTAAGATGTGACTATATACTTTATTTGTCACTTTTATCTTTTGTCTTTGTCTTTTAAATATGAGGGAGCCTAGCACATAACATATCTAGTACAGGAAAGGAGGAAGTTGACTCAGATTCCAAAAGGGGCCGGGCTTAGGAGGAGCAATTGTGCACTATTTTCTGGAGAGAGACCAGCTGCTGTTGCTACTATGTATTCTGTGAAGAGATATCCATACAACCCAGTTTATTTTTACCAAAAATATGTCACTTGTCAATTTTTGTTTACAAACTCGTTTTTGGATTAAACATACTGTAATTGCTGCTTGAATATGGTCATGAGTTTTGGATAGTGACTGCAAGAATGAGATTTTGGAGGAACAGAAATAAGTTTGCAGGCTCTCACTGGAATCTGGTGAGAGCTTAGAGTAGAACTGCTGCTTCACAGTGAGTCAGTTGAGGTGGTGTGAACAACTTATTCTCCCGTATGCCTCCCTCCCTCTGGAGTTAGACCCAAAACACACTGGACTGATTATATACCCTGGTCTGGGAACACCTTGGAGTTGGAAAATGCTGCTGTTGGAGAACGACATCTGGACTACTTGACAACACAGAAGTAACAAAAAATGCGGTTCCTTTAACAGCCACTTAAGGCTGGCTACAAAAATGAGTCAATCTCCATAAGGCCTCATAATGAAATGTCCAGACTTTACAGGAGAAATAATGTCCATCATGTGATGTACTCAACACAAGGAATGTACTCAATCAGAAATGTTGACATTTTTTTTAGGTTCAAACTTAGGCAAGCCCCCAATTGCTCTGCTTGATGAGGAGCATAACAAAGAAGAGAGAGTCATACAGTAATAGCTTAAACAAGTAATTTATTAGGGACAAGAAACCTCCATGACTGAGAAATTAAGCCAATGCAAGTACCACAAGGGTGGCTGTGGCTCAGAGGTAGAGCAGGTCGTCCACTAATCAGAAGGTTGGCGGTTCAGTCCCCGGCTCCTCTCGCTGCAAGTGTCCTTGAGCAAGATACTGAACTCCGAACTGTTCAGTAGGTAGGAATCAGCTGGCACCTTGAATGGCAGCCACTGCCATCAGTGAATGGGGTGAGTGATTTTGACACCAGAGACAGGCGTTCTTACGTTCATATCTTGAAAAGGTAAACACATCCCTTCTTTTACTGAAATTCAGTTAGTAAACATGCTTATTTGGCTTATTGAAAAACATTTATTTAGCTAGCTGAGTGCATTTTCTTGACATACATTTAAAAGGTAATTGGATATAACTGAGATGTTACCTCGACTGCAACCAATTGGCCGGAAGGACTTTAATCCTGTTGCTTCTTGTTTAAGAGAGGACAGAAAACTTCTCCGGGTGGACAGTTACAAAAGCATGACTGTGGCTGAATCAGAATTGTGGGAAGAAGTGTTTTTTTACTTAATGTGTATGTGTTTTTTCTCCCTTTAGCAATCTGTGGTGGCTGACTACACACATACACTCACACTCAAAGCTTTTATTATTCCACACACATCTCACACAAACTTTGTGAAGCAGGAAATTATATTTCCCACCAGCAGTGTGATTTAAATGAGGTTGATTCTGTGCATGTCCTTCAAGGTTTAAGCTAATCACGGGGCTGCTTCTCTTCTCTCTGCCTCCTTCCTCTCTGCCAGATGGGAAACAATGATTTAGTGAGCACACAGACCTTTACAAGTAGACGGAAAGAAAGGGTGTTCTCTGTAGCAAAAATAACAGCATTGGTTGTTTTCCGAACAGGTTATAATTATTAACTCTTCAACGTGCTTGAACATCACCCAACTCCCTGCTGCATGTAAATGTATGAATGTTCAGGTGGTGTGTGTATCTTGCACATTGCACATGTTATTAAACTTAAAACGGTGATCTTTGAACATTGCTGCACAACTCCACTGGTCTTCATTTAAATAAGTCATATTGTACAAACTGTTTTTGTTTATTATTTTTATAGTATGTTATGTTATTGTTATTGTTAATGATTGCTGACTGCAGTACTTGCTATCATCATTATTTATATTTCTCTCTCACTATGTTTATTATTCACCACAAAGTCAAATTCCTTGTTTGTGAAAACCTACTTTGATTCTGCTTGGCATTTTCTCTTCCAATTCCACTGGGCACGGCTTATCTTGTCTCACTCCGTCATCTGAATGTCTTCAAATCTTACCAATTCAGAGCGTGTTGCTTGCCCGACCTTGTTTACTTGTGTATTTTGTCCTTTTACTGCCATGATTGACTTAGGGCCTGGTGCCACAGGTTGTGATGTAGTGCTGATAGCATGAAATTTGATCGGAAGACTGGCCAGGGTATTTTATTTTGAAAATTTACTAGATTCTCTATGCTTTTTCTGTGCCTGACTTCCTGCCAATGTGATATGCTCTATGCTGCTTGACAGGAGTTACTCACAACATCTGTCCAAAATAGACCAGCCGAGTATTCTCCTAGGAGCAGAGCAGAGAGATGCTTCTGGGACACAACCCTGGCGCATTTTGGTGGAAACATGATAGATAGATAGACTTTATTAATCCCCGAAGGGAAATTGGGTAATTGAGCGTTGTCTAAAACAGGAGTGGTGGATTTTGGCTATTAGACATCAATGACTCACTGTTCAAACCTTGTGCCCAACTGGTTTCCTTCAACCAAAGACCATGAGCTTTCCTTAAACTCAAATACTTTCACACTTACGCCATGGGGTTCAGTTTCCCATAGCACCTGATTGATACATTTTGTGCCAAATTAATAAAATTGCACCGCTGTGTTTCAGAGTCACAACTAACAAATAAGCAAACTAAATACTTGCTGCAAATTTCCAATACCAATGATTCAATAAAATAAATAGTTTTTTATGATTAATCCCTCTCCAACCAGTACATGTGTCTAAATAATCATCAAAAATGTACTTTTAATGTGATTGAAGCAGGAAAGTTGTTAAACCAGTCATACACAGCTGTTTTATACTGCATGAAAAGCTTCTCCTTCTCCTCCTTAATTTAATCTCAATCAATTCATTAATTAATTTTCATACAAATGGCCCACCTACACTGACTGGGGCGGCTGTGGATCAGAGAAAGAGCTGGTCGTCCACTAATTGGAAGGTTGTTGGTTTGATCCCCTGCTCCTCTTGCCACATGCTTAAGTATCCTTGAGCAAGATACTGAACCCCGAATTGCTCCCGATGCTGTGCATCGGTGTGTAAATGTGTATGAATGAGTTAGTTTCTGTTCGATGGCCTTTGCCATCACTGAGTGAATGTGTGTGAAAGGGTGAATGTGGCACGTAGTGTAAAAGCGCTTTGAGAAGACTAGAAAGGCGCTATACAAGTACAAGTCCATTTACCATCTGTGCGTCCCAAATTCTTCTGTAAATCTGTACACATTATCCGACAGATATTTTTAGTTTTTTTTTTAAGTTATCACTGGCCCAACTGAAAGTGTGTGCATGTGACATCCCATCTTGTGTACACACAGAGGAAGTGTCATTACAGTGTGGTGTGGTTGATTTCTGACAATCACAATGAAACACACACAGTCCAGGAGACAGAGTTATTATTGTTGTGAATAGGGCCAAGGGCATCCATCTGCCCTAATATGTGTCCAACTAAGAACCAATTCATAGCCTATTAGTGGGATGGATTGGGGGGAGTGGTATCAGGGTTTATGTGTGTGTGAGTGTGGGCTGTCAGGGAGTTGGTGGAAAAGCATAGCTGACGGGGAGAGGCCATGATGGCCTTTCAGGCCAAAACTTCTCTGCTTAATGTCAGCCTGCAAATGGATCCAGTGACAGGTCCTGTCCCTTGCCGCCTCCACCTGTCCCAGCTGGAAAACAAAGACTAACACACCATTCACACATTCCTTTGAGTTGCTCTCACCAATGAAGATCAAGTACAGCAGGGGAGAAACTTTAGAGGAAACATCTCCAGTAAACTCTGTGTGCTCTACAGATAATGCTGCCAACGCTAGCCACTGTCTGTATGTACTGCTGTATCAGGCTCCTCTGGTTCATACTGAAACAATTCAGATTGTCAGAATCTTATAATAATCTAAGCTGGTCAGTGGCAAAAAAATCTTTTAAAGGATGTAATTTGATGGTGCGCAATAGCCTACAATGGTTATGCTGTAGTCAATTTTTAAGGTGCAAGCTGCAGCATTTTTGTTTAATATGCGGTCAAATTTAAAACTTGTTGTCCCCATTAGTCACTTTAAATCAAAAACATCAGAAGTTGTTTTCACCACATCATCAAACTTTGTTGTGAGTGACAGAAATTACATATTGCATATATCTAACACAGAACTAGAATTCAAGTGTCACGCACAAAGGAAGACAAAAGTTTCTTCAAGTTATTTTGCATTTTGAAATTAAATGAAACCAATGGCTGCATGGGAGGTAGTCTGTGCATGACTAATATTATATACAGTAAAATATAATATATTAGCCAACCAATGCATGAAACTTTTATTTAATGCAACATAGGAATCTCTAAAGTAAATGTCAGTCTCTTCCTTTTACCAGAAATGCAGAGGCCTAAGAGTTCTATGAGAGTTGTTGGTGTTCCTCCTCTCTTTTCAATAGCTATAGGTCAGTCTGGTGTTTGATCTTCAGTGCTATTTCCAATCCTAATGGCCTAACCGCGCATGATGAAGGTCCTAGTCAAATATCATTCAAATAAGTGGCAGTGGAGCCAGATCAGTGGCTTTTGTGTGGCTGCCATTTGGGTGGAAAATTTGCTGCCTAACCAACAGACGGTGCCCAGGGACTGTCTGCGGTTTCAAACTGAGTTATGAGTTTATTTCATGTACAGTCCCCTGGAAAAGAGAATAAAAGTCTTGCAGTGAGCAGTAACTCCCAGAAAAGATGTTCCACTCAGAAAGGTCTAACATACAGTAGAAAGTTAACTTTTAAAGATGTATCACAGGGAGTAAGGAATCTTGTTGAACAGCTCTTCAGTAAATGTGCAATTAGAGAAATAGAACAGAAGTACGGAAGAGATAGAAGATATTTTTCTTGTAGTGTGCCCTTCCTCTCTCTTAATCCTAGCCCTCAGAGAAAGCTCCTTGACGCTACTAATCATTGATGCATGAGTAGCATGCATAGCAATCGCCCCGCTCCAACTGACATATGGAAATGTATGACCCAGGAATGGCAAGGGCACACCCAAACACTGTCTAACACTCCCATTCTAAACTGCTTCTTCACTCTTTCCCAGCTTTCCTCTGCAACTACAGCTGAGGTCTCTGCTCATAACTGACTCTTGGGTGCTTATATTACTGTCATGATGGCATTTAGTGCAAATAGTACTACTCAGAGAAGGTGTCAATTTAAAATTGAAACACATCAAAATTAGGGTTGCACAATGCTATGGGCATTCATATCACCAGTATTTGGTGATAAAGGCATTCAAATTAAACATCGGCAGTGACCCTTGAATGACATTGCTAACTAGGCTAAATCCTTGGTTCTGTGTCTCCTGAAGATGACTTTACCACATCTGTGAGTGTGAAATAATTAAGCCAAGCCATTTTTGAGATAATTGTTATGGCGTGACAGTGAAGCGCCACCCTGAGGTCGATGATTGTCATTTCATGTGCCTGAGCCCACAATTTTGGTTTAGTTTTTGCAGAATAATGAAAGATTGATGAAAACAAAATTTGGTCGGAAGGTGGGTATAAAAGGCTAATTTTAAGGTAATGAAAACATAATGGTTCTTATATTCAGATGATTATACACTAATGAAAGCATACCTATGAATATATATATTAAATTTCTGACAATAAATCCTAAGTGTTAAATGTGTGTAGCATTCACTATACTTCAAATAAACAAGTTTGTACAAAGTGCTGTCTGAATACATCTGAAGGGAAACATTTTTAGAACTGTTCTTTCCAAAATGAACCTTCGGAGTCTCTCCTTCAGTTTTTATGTACGCAGGCTTGACATTTTATCAAAGAACAAGATATTTTCAAACATAGTTATTTATCGTATTTACTGTTGAACACTGGGAGAGTTTCAGTCAGGTAACATCTTCTTGGGGAGAAATTAATGGGACTTTTACTTCCAGACCCAACGACATCCGGTAGACATGACTGTTTGTTGGGTCTTAGATTTCAGAAATCTTAAATTCTTTTCCCAGTCCACACTGCAATCACTGCTACAGCTAGTCACTGAAATGTTAAAGTCTGTTTCAGTGCTTCTCATTTTTGTTCACGAGTTCCCTTTCTTCTTATTGAGTCCCACCACCTTTGGTGAGCATTGCCTTACTCACCACTGAAGTCACTGTGGTCCAGACCTGAGTCATTTTTCCCACTGGTATACAACAAAAGTTGTGAAATAATTGCCTAAAATAACCCCGAAACCCCATCCTAGCAAGTTGAATTTTTCCACCTTTTTCCACTTCTAAAATCCTGCGTAATGATGCTTAATGATTTAAGCTGCAATTATCTATTTTGATAAGCCAAGAGATAGCAACCTATGTAGTTGTCAAACTGAAGACCCTTCAGTCTTGTTGTCTTGCCAAGCTAAGGTTAGGTTAGTAATAACAGTTTCATTTTGTTATTTGGCTAACCTAGTTGGTTTGATTGGCTGGTTCTTTAGTGATGTTGCTGCTTTTTAATAACTTTGCCAGGCAGCTGGACAAGATCACAAAATCACGTGAAAAAACCCACATGCATTTGTGGCACCAGATTAATGGCAGCTCCCATAGAGGTTAGCATAGAAACTGCTAGCATTCAATGAGAACTGAAGGGTACTCAAGGCTTTTATCCATGGAAAAGATGTTTTCGAGTTTGACGATGTTATATATGTTTCGTTGATCTGAATGGTTCACCCAAGGCAGATGGTGATTACACCATCAACTTCCCAGATTTGTTGTTTATTTTTAGTACAATGTTGTCATAACTGATGGCCAGAGCAACAAAAACAAAACCGGAGTTGTAATAAACCTTAGTCTTCCTACAGTATCAGCGATCTAACTTATAAAACAAATGTTTGTTAACAATTAAATAATCCCTTTTACCTATGTTTTTACACCATGCTGAGAATTACTTGAAAAGATGGGTTTTTTCTGTGAGACAATTAAAACAACCAGGGAAACAGATGAATATTCCCCTCTGTGAACAAATGATGTTGGAAATAAGATTTCATATTCCCCTGTTGGGAAGGTGTTGCAGTCAGTGGTGAACATATATTTCATCCTTTTCTTTTAGAGTACGTCAGGAGAAAAGGGGGAATCAATTATCTCCCATATTGATTAGAAACTTCTGTGTGCTTCAAAGCTTCTGGATGAATGCTGTTGAGTCTTTAATTGAAACATTTGCTGTGTGTTGAGCGCAGGTCCTCTGGCAGCTATTGTTTCGGGCCTGCTTTGCATTTCCTCTCTGCTTATTGATGTCTTGTCGCCCTACAGCAGCCAGTTGAATGCTAAGAGGATTAAGAAGTTGACTCACTGCAAGGAGACAGAGGAGGGGGGAGGCACACATTCTGCTCTCATCGTGTATTACCTGGCTGTGCTGATAGGCTGCACATCAGCTTACAGCTGCGATTAGACACATCTACAGTAAAGGGCTGAATGAAGGGATGCTAAGCCAGCTATTTGATCCTTATACGAGTCACAGAGGAAGTTTTCATCCATATTTCCACTCCACTGGAAATCAGCGGGGACGGTGCTTCACTAGCATGGCTGCTAGTAGCATAGTCATAATTGACATCTGTACAGTTGACGTATAGTGTATGGAGTATGTATTTTTAGAATAACAATGATTCAAATGACATATCCACAGAATATGGTGTGTTTCATCTCATTGGTTAACTGTCTGGGCCACGGCTTTACTTTACTTTTGGTCCACATTTTTGGATGCAGCTGTTGAAAGGGCTGTAAAAACCCACTGCACCTGCTCATCACCAATTCAATTCAATTCAATTCAATTCAATTCAATTTTATTTGTATAGCGCCATTCATAACAGAAGTTATCTCAGGACACTTTTCAAATAGAGCAGATCTAGACCGTACTCCTAATAAAATTATTTACAGAGACCAAACACTTCCCACCATGAGTAAGCACTTGGCGACGGCGGCAAGGAAAAACGTCTTTTAAAAGGCAGAAACCTCGGACAGACCCCGGCTCTAGGTGGGTAGCCGTCTGCTTAGACCAGTTGGGGTGAGAGAGAGAGAGAGAGGACAGAGGTAACGACAGAAGGACAGAGACAGACTGCACTAATAGTAGTGACTGATAGTGGTGATAAATGTTTTAAATCCACAATTCCTTGATGGGTCCAAGCTGTGTCTCCTCCAAAAAGCAAACATGGGAAACAGAAAAGTGAATTCCTAGCTACACTTGCTGTTCGTTAGACTCCAGTCCGTTAGATGAACCCACGTAACACAAAATTACTATTACGATATTGCGCTGTGATTAGTCGAAGGTCACTGTAATGTAGCTACTTCGCTCGAAGGTCAGCCTTTGGGCTAAATGAATTTAGCTCAAATGGGCAGCATATGAAGGGGGTGTGTCGGGACACCTGTCAATCAAAAGTCAATGGAAGCTTACGCTACTGAGCTTGGGCTGAATTAATTTAGCCCAGATGGGGGTGTGTCATGACACCTGTCAATCACAATCGAATGGAAGAGTACGCTGCTGTGCTTGGGCTGAATACATTTAGCCCATTCACAGGAAAAAAAACAAGATATATCATATATCCTGGTGCTGTTACTGCTCTAGGTTCTACCAAATTCAAAACAGTATGTTCTAAGGTTTTTAATAATAGTTTTTCATCTTTACTGTAAAAGATAGGGGGGGCTTAGCCCTGTTAGCCCATATATACCAGAGTCAAGCAGGACCATGGCAGGAGGCACCACCAGCATCCATGAGAACCTGAAAGCACAAGAATTCCGGGGAAGAAGTGAAGTTAGTAACATGCATTAATGGGACATGAATGAGTGCAGAAAGAGAGAGAGAGAAAGAGAGGAGCTCAGTGCATCATGGGAAATCCTATAGCAGCATAACTAAGGGATGGTTCAGGATTCACCTGAGCCAGCCCTAACTATAAGCTTTATCAAAGTCTTAAGCCTACTCTTAAATGTGGAGAGGGTGTCTGCCTCCCAAACCGAAAATGGAAGCTGGTTCCACAGGAGAGGAGCTTGGTAACTGAAGGCTCTTGCTCCTGTTCTACTTCTAGAGACTATAGGAACCACAAGTAGCCCTGCATTCAGAGAACGCAGTGTTCTAGCGGGGTAATAGGGTACTATGAGCTCTTTAAGATATGAAGGGGCCTGACCATGAAGAGCTTTATAGGTGAGGAGGAGGATTTTAAATTCTATTCTAAATTTTACAGGGAGCCAGTGCAGAGAAGATAGTACAGGAGAGATGTGATCCCTTTTCCTAATTCCTGTCAGTACTCGTGCTGCAGCGTTCTGAATTAATTGGAGCATCTTAATGGACTTATTGGGGCAGCCTGATAATAAGGAGTTGCAGTAATCCAGCCTAGAAGTAACAAATGCATGAATTAGTTTTTCTGCATCCGTCTGTGACAGGATGTGTCTAATTTTTGTAATATTACGTAAATGAAAGAAGGCAGCCCTGGATGTTTGCTTTATGTGGGAATTAAATGACATGTCCTGTTCAAAGATAACTCCAAGATTCCTGACAGTGGTGCTAGAGGCCAAGGTAATGCCATCTAGAGTAACTATATCTTTAGACAGTGAGTCTGTAAGGTTTTTGGGGCCAAGTACAAGAATTTAGTTTTTTCTGAGTTTAACATCAGAAAGTTTAACAGCTCATCCAGGATTTTATGTCCTTAAGACATGTTTGTAATTTAGATAATTGATTAAATTCATCGGGCTTGATTGATAGATATAACTGCGTATCATCTGCATAGCAATGAAAGTTAATGGTGTGGTTCCTAATAATGTTGCCTAAAGGGAGCATATATAAAGTAAATAGTATTGGTCCAAGTACAGAACCTTGTGGAACTCCATGACTAACTGTAGTATTTATGGATTCATCATTAACGTGTACAAACTGAGAACGGTCTGATGAGTATGACCTAAACCAGCTTAGGGCAGTTCCTTTAATGCCAATTTGATGCTCAAGTCTCTGTAAAAAAATATCATGGTCAGTGGTGTCAAATGCAGCACTAAGATCTAATAATACAAGTACAGAGACAAGTCCATTGTTGGAAGCAATCAAAAGGTCATTATTAACTTTAAGCAGAGCTGTTTCTGTGCTGTGATGAACTCTAAATCCTGACTGAAAATCATCAAATAAGCTATTGTTATGTAGAAAGTCGCGCAACTGTTTGGCGACTACTTTCTCCAGAATCTTAGAGAGGAAGGGGAGGTTAGAAATCTGTCTATAGTTGGCTAAAACCCCTGGGTCAAGAGTGGGCTTTTTAAGAAGGGGTTTAATTACAGCTACTTTAAAGGACTGTGGTACATATCCTGATAATAAAGAAAGATTAATCATATCTAGTAAAGAAGTGCCAATTAAGGGTACGACTTCTTTAAGCAGCCTAGTTGGGTTCGGGTCTAATAGACAGGTTGATGGCTTCATTGAAGAAATTATTGAAATTAACTGATGAAGAGTGATAGCAGTAAAACATTCTAAATATACATCTGAGTTTACATTAGTTAAAATTCCTGAACTTGGAGAGCAACTGATAGCTGTTGAGGGCATTTTGTGATTAATTTTCTCTGTAATAGTAATAATTTTAATATAAAAGAAGCTCATGAAATCATTTCTACTTAAGTTTATGGGGATATGTGTCTCAATAGAGCTGTGACTCTCTGTCAGCCTGGCTACAGTGCTGAAGAGGAACCTAGGGTTGTTCTTATTTTCTTCTATTAGTGCTGAATAATAGGCTCCTCTGGCCTCAGGGCCTTTATATAAGTTTTAAGATCATCTTGCCAAATTGAGCGATATTCTAATAATTTCAAAGAGCGCCATTTCCTTTCAGATTTCCTTGTTTTTTACTTTAACTGCCGGGTTTGGTGGTTGTACCACGGTGCTAGTCTCTTATGTTGTAATATTTTCCTTTTTATAGGGGCAATAGAATCTAATGTTGATCGTAGTGAGCCTGCAGCACTATCGACAAGATTATCAATTTTGGAGGGACTAAAGTTGTTATAGAACGTTATATTCAGACTTGGCATTGAATTAAACATCGATGGAATCTCCTCCTTAAATTTAGCTACAGCACTGTCAGATAGACATCTGCTGTAGGAAGTTTTGCCTAATGGCTTACAATCTAGTAATACAAATTCAAATATGTCAACATTGTGTTCATAACTTGTTTCCGCAAGAGGATTGGCTATTTCTATATACAGTACTTATTCTAAATGCCTGCCACCGGGCAATGAAACAAGGTGGTAGAAATGCTACCTGTTTTGTCCCTAGGGGCTGACAGAATCAACACAAAATGAATGTTCTTTGTAGGGGCTTTATGTAAAAGTAACCATAAGTCCAGTGGCCAGGTGTTCAGGAAAGTACCAGTGAGAAAATATTAAAGGGTGGACTACTTACTGCTTGGCTTCTGTCTTTTCATATGACTTATTGTCAGTAAGAAAAAACAATATAACACCAATCTTATACTTTAAAGGCCCTAAAAACCTGTTTTCTCGATCAGATTCTTTCTATGAGTGATGTGGTCCTAAAAGAACAACATTTTAAATTTTTCTGCCAAACTTTCAGAGAGAATTCCATTCCCCTGTGTGTATTCACACAATACAATGCATCTGTTCTATTTTTGTTGGCTGACTTAAAATCCACATGAAACAGAGTGCTTTTTCCCTTTTTTTCCTGACGTTGCCAATAGTGCTGAATGTTCACAAGGAGCCTGCTGAGCCCGGTTCGGTTGCACGCTAATGGCAGCTACAACCGTTAGTTAGAGCAGCGGAAGGATACAATTATACAAAGATGGGGATTTAATCTTAAAGGGTAAAAAAGGCTTTTTTCATTTCATCTGGACGTTAAAGTTGCTTGTAAAAAACAAATATTCCTATGCCCGAGTGACAATGTCTGGGTTTTACTTTGATTTATTTTTTATATACGTTCAACCATTGTTATAGGTTGTTGCTGTGCCCAAATGATCACAGTATTTGAACGTGTGTTACCTGATCAAATATTATTATAAATCACATAAAAATTCTGAAAATCAAAACCCTCTTAGTCTAATTAAATCACATTTATTTTTACTACACATCAAAGCTTGCAAGTTAATAAGCCTAATATACTACATGGTCACACACGTACTGTGTGTGGCCTCCGACTGAGGAATAAATTATTTCCTCCGTTCCGCCACCCTGCTGCTCACCTTGCTGTGCACCTGAGGAGGCTTGAGTAAAGTCTTCAAAAATATGTGCAATGAAAAAGAAAAATTCATAATGGAGGTGATGCTTCCTAGTAATAAAGTGTGTACAGTGGAGGTGGTAATAACTCCTGACCCTATTAAATTAATTAAGCCACAGCTTATCATAACGGAGGGATGGAGAGCGAGAGAGAAATGAGTGTGGTGGAGTCTGGTGGTAGTCCCTCTGAAAGCTTCTCACTGATGAGGCTGGAGGGTAGGCACACCGAACAAACGCAACTTATTAAATTAGAGTTGGTCTCCATGGGATGCACAATAATTGTCCTCCATGTCATTAAATTCAGCTTGCTTTTGGCTGCGCTTCACAGGCTTCCACAGCCAGCCACACACAAGTGTCCACAGCCACTAATATCCGCACTGGCCTTGAATGTGTGTGTGTGTGTGTGTGTGTGTGTGTGTGTGTGTGTGTGTGTGTGTGTGCTGTCAAATTTAAGGTGAAGTCCTGTGTATTACAATTTGGATAACATTGTGGTAATTTTGTCCATCATTAATTTTTATTAATAACATTGTAGTCAACAAGTTACTTGCTGTGTTAAAGTACATTATGGTACATATGTGTGACTAGAATATGCAGGTGGCCATGGCTCAGTAGGTAGAGCGGGACTGTAGGGTTTCACGCCTCCCTCTGTCCATGTGTCGAAGTATCCTTGAGCAAGACACTGACCCCCAAGTTGCTCTCTGGTCGCCCACTGCTCCCAGTAGGATGGGTCAAATGTAGAGGACAATTCAAGTATAAATGTGTAAAAATACTGAAAATATGGCAATAAAGTGTTGAGGTAAGAGTATCTCTTTAAACTCTTATCCTCACGTGTTCTTTTAATGAAGCAATAGGAGAAGATTTAGTTTACTCAATAATCAGCTTTATTCTTAACACCAGTAGAATGTGCAAAGTTTACAGAGCTCTGGGTCCAGACTATAGTATCCCTGACAAGCAACAAAGTGTGTGTCAGTTCACAAAGTCCGACTCTCTAACTCTCCCTGACCCAGTGTATTATAGTACATCTGTGAGAAACATCACAATAAGGCGTCGTTTTCTTCCCATCAGCTGTAGGCGCCTTCCATCCTCGTGGTATCTGACTCCAACGTCATGCTGACGCTTCCGGGTGTAATCTGAAACTTCACATACAAATAGACATACATACACCTGTTCTTTGCTACAGATTGACTAACACTCTCTGTTCTCTGCAACAGTTTGATTAACACTATCTAATCTTCGCATGCAACTGACAACTTGTTCATTTCACAATATGGAGTTGTTTTGCATGATTATGTGGCGCTCCCTATATCTCAAGATCCTGTTGTACGGCTGCAGGGAGAAACTGTGATTAGTGTGACCCTAATCATTGCTGTGAGTTTGCTGTGAGTTTGCTGTTTATCCATCCTGTTTCTCAGTACAGAGTTCATGCATATGGAAGTGAATCGTACGGTGGCCCTGAGGTGCAAATCACAACAACAAAAGAGAAAACACAACAGCAAAACAGAAAACACAACGGCAAATCAGAAAACACAACGACAAATTACTATACCTGAACGCATCCTGACTGTACCTGAACGCATCCTCGCTGTACCTGACTGTACCTGAACACATCCTCGCTGTACCAGTGAAAGGACGGACCAGTTCTTTTGTCCAATCAGCGACGATTCATGTCGCCCGAGGGTACCTACCTTTTCCGGTTTGATTAATGTCGTTGTGTTTTCTGTTTTGCCGTTGTGTTTCTCTTTTGCTGTTGTGTTTTCTGATTTGCCGTAGTGTTTTCTCTTTTGTTGTGATTTGCACCTCAGGGCCACCGTAGAATCGTGACCAAAGTTTAAATTTAAATGCATTTGCTGAAATGCTTTTTCATTTTAAGAATGTGGCTGCATTATTTGACTCATAAATAAAATGAATAATCAATCATCCTATTTGCATTTTAATTTTCTTCTTCAAGACTGTTCATTCTTTTACTTAATTAAAATGAAAAAGAAAAAGACATTTGAGATTTAATTTTCAAAATATGCCCCAGCAAATAGATACCAAAATTCAATTTGAAATGTAAAATTTGAAAATGAAAATGCATTTGCAGAAATGCTTTTTAATTTTAAGAATGTGGCTGCATTATCTGACTCATAAATAAAATAAGTAATCAATCATCCTATTTGCATTTGCATTTTCTTCTTAACTGCACATTTTATGCCATCATCAAAAAGACAACAAAGAGGAGATTGAAAAAGCATTTGGCAATCTGAGCGGCGCAGGAGAGTGACGTCAGTAGCCGCTCTTCTTCAGCTCTGTGCTGACTCTGCTACCCACAAGACAGACCAGTGTCTTTAGCGCCCCTAGTGGTAGTGACCACTGGTCCGTGCCAGGTAGGAGCTGGTCAGGACTGTGCGGCAGGTCACGAACACACTGACCTGCATAATCGATAGTACTACTCATACAGCTACGAATAATAATAATAATGTAATCATTGTTATTATGATTTCTATTAATAATAGTGATCAATAACATTGGATAGACAACCGGTTATGGCTTCTCACATTTAGGCTATTCCGCTAACACAGTGAGAAACGGGAAAAGTTGTATTAAAAATAAATACAAACAAACAAACACTCCACAGATCACTCAACTGGTCCAAACAACAGAACAGATCACAGAGGAGGTGGTCAGGACCAGTCATTTTAGTGTCCTTTGTGCCAGTAAGAAGCTGGTCATGACCACTGTGCCACTGGTCGCGACCAATGTCTTTAGCGCACCTACCTAGTGGTTGACCACTGGTCCGTGCCAGAGACCAACTGGTCCCGGGACAGACCACTGAATCAGCTACATTTGAGTGTACATGTGAGACCATCAAATGTACTCCAGGGAAAAGTTAAAGTAACTCTTTTCCGGGAGTTGATTTTTAAATTCTTTTGTGGAGTTAAAACTGAACACTTGTGGGAGTTAAAAAACTAATCCCATGTGGGGTTAAATACAATTCTCACCTGGAGTTAAATTTAATGTGAACTCTTTTATGGTGTTAACAGTCAACACTTAAAAATATGTTTTTATTCAACACTTTTCTGAGTTAATATTTAAAAACACAAAAAATATTTTAGGTGAAAATGATTACAAAAAACATTGATTACCACACATTTTTATTTTAAATCCATGTGTGACATTTTGAATTACAAACTGTAAACATTTTACAGCAAACCAACCAGACATATTCACATTTAAAACAAACTGCTTTAACAGCAGCTAAACAGCTGGAACAGGCAGTTATTTCAAAAATCATGTCAGTACCACATCTTTCTGTAGTGCATAAAGAAAAGTGCAGAAAGTGCATAGTATAAAAGCATTGCACAAATGTCTGACAAGATAACAAAGAACTTTTATGTAATGGAATGTATTAACATGAGGTAGACTTTAAACCTGTAATTTAAGTACATAAACATGTACATAAAAACAAGGGTGAATTCCATATAGCTAATGTTAATACATTAAATAATACAACCCTCTGACATACAAATGTGAATCACACATCAGGCACACATATCTTTGCTGTGAGTTGACACTGAAGGGCCTGCCTCAATAATTTGGGATGAAGTAGAGGGTGTTCCATCATTTAAGCACTGAGAATTATTGTGCTGTTGGCTGTCATGGCCAGAGGGGGTCTCAGGAGGCACACAGGTGTTATCACTAGAAGCATGTATCTTAATCAAGTGTCTTCTAAATCCAGAATAACTTGAAAATTGCAAGCAACATCCTACTTGACCACATTTTAGTCTAAATTTTTTCCCAGGGTACATCCCATTAATTAGTTTGAGGTGCCTGAACAAAGGTAACGCTGTACCAAAGGATGAAGCACAAAGGAAACATCTGAGCATTTTTGGCTCCTCAACACTCAGTGAATGAACACCCAAATATTACTCCGCCAAAGAGTTACCCTGAACACAAGCTGTAGTTAAATGTAGAGAATAAACTCCCAAAATCTAACACTTTAGCACTTTTTTGTTTAACTCCAGATTTTTTAACTCCATGCGTCCATATATGAAATGTACACACCGCCCTCTACTGGAGCTGAAGAAGAGCGGCTACTGGCGTCACTCTCCTGCGCCGCTCAGATTGCCAAATGCTTTTTCGAATTGTGAGCACTATTTTGCGGGGCAGACCACGAAAACGAAATAGCAATCTCCTCTTTGTTTTCTTTTTGATGATGGCATAAAATGTGCAGTTAAGAAGAAAATGCAAATGCAAATAGGATGATTGATTACTTATTTTATTTATGAGTCAGCTAATGCAGCCACATTCTTAAAATGAAAAAGCATTTCTGCAAATGCATTTTCATTTTCAAATTTTACATTTCAGGATGATTGATTATTCATTTTATTTATGAGTCAAATAATGCAGCCACATTCTTAAAATGAAAAAGCATTTCAGCAAATGCATTTAAATTTAGATTTTGGTCACGATTCACTTCCATACATGCAATGTATCAGCCTTGTCTTTATTACATGGTACTCAATCATCCTTATTTGCTAATGCGACTTTAATCAACTTAATCAAGCATATATGTTTCTAATCATTGGTCACATGATGGATATAAAACATAACGTATCTTCAGTGGTCCTGATTCTTCTCTTCTTGTTCTAAATTTAAATGTATAGGGAGGTGTTTTTACATTGAAGGCTGTGGCTCAGGAGTATAGGGGGTCGTCCACTAATTGCAGGGTTGGGGCTTCAATCCTGAGTTCCTCATTATCATGAATGTTTACAAAAATTTTCAAACCCAGAATTGTAAAACTGTTATTATATATAAGCAGCCCTGCTTCTATACCTATCTGGCACATACATCATTCTGCACAGTGAAGATCAAACATCACACAGATTACTGAACGAAGGACATTTGACAGTTTATCAGTTACATTAATTAAAATGGTGCAGTTTTGTTCCCAACCGCAATGACAAATACACTAATAAAAAACATACTTATGAATATTATATTCCATCTCTGCCAATAGATCTCCCAAAATGTTATACACTGTACCCATAAATCTTCATATTTATTTGATTAACATGAAAAACAATAAGTTGCTTGTTGTGTTGACTGAAATGATTTTGAGCTGGCTATGTATCAGGCTGACATAAATAAATTAATTAAATGGCAGATTGAAATAATTAAACTAATTACCATAAAATAAAAATAAAAAGCTTCAATGTTGAGGAATTTTGAGAACCTAATTAAAGTAAACTTCTAAATTATAATTTTCAGTAGTGGATCTATTGGCCTTTCAAGTGTTAAGTGCCAAGTTTGCTACTGCCATCTGTAGCTTTGTATAATAATATCCTGTAAGTAGGTATGGCTATGTAGGTTTTTGTGGAATCCTGTTCATAATCACACAGTAAGGAATTCAAAAAGTATTGTTTTGGTATCAGGCAACAGTCATGGCACCCACCTAAAGCCCGAAGCGTAGCTGGTGATTGGGTCTGAAGTTTTCATGGCAAGCCTTATTATCTGCAGGGAGTTTTGCTTTAGTGAATTGCTTCAACATGCTAATGCCCTCTTTTCTATATTGGGTCTATTTCTGTGTCTGACATGATGAGGAGTAATGGCCTTTTAAATGAAAGCATCCAGCAGAGTTTGCTCAGGGAAAGAGGCTGCTGGGATCAGACCTGTTTATAACCGTCACCTCCCCCGTGGAGACCTGACAAGCATCCGAACTCTTCCCTCCTAATCCTATAAAAGTATTTTTTGAGCTCTTTTTTTCCCTCCAAAATCCTGCTTTACATTCTTAGAATACATTCGTACTTGGGATGCTGAATGATTCTGGGTGGTCAGGGGTTGGTAGGGGCCCTGGAATATGGCAGGGATTATAGATGATTAACATGTTGGTTTACGTTGCTTTCGTTAAAAAAACATGAAATGCACACAGAGTTGGATTGGAATTCCCCCTAATACTCTTTTAAATACTCCAGAGTCTGTCAGTTAACGGGTTAGGAGTGAGCACAGCCTCTACATGCTGTTTCTGAGTTCCTTTGATTATATCCTAATTTCCTGCAGTTTTTCAAAGCAAATGAACAAAGTGAAAAATGGTCAACATACAAAGTAGTTATTGCCATTGTCTTTTCTGTTTCTGCTGAGATGGATCTTGCTCGTGCCGCCCCCTCAAAACACTCTCTAGTTCTGTGATTGGACATTCCACTGTGAGTCTTCTCAGATGACAATACACTGGACTGCATTTTATAACTCTGAAAAGTTATCATGGCTGCATTCATTTTATATTTTGTTATGACTGAGAGGTAAACAGCAGAGATACGGTATTCGCTATTTCCTGAATGAAGTTGGTTTGGAAAACCTTTTTGCTGGATGACCCTGAGTTGTTTCTTGCTAGACCACTTCAGTATTGCAATGTAGGTTGCAATATTGTTTAAAACTCTAATGGTAGACTGTAAACAAACCAAACTAAGCACGCAGATACTCCAGAGTCTGTCAGTTAAAGGAGCATTTCACCCATGGAAACATTAATCTTTGTTGAAAGTGGGTTATATACGTAGTCGAAATGTAACGTAAATTTCGACTTTGGCGCCTATTTGACTGAGAAAAGACAGAAAGTGACTTTAGGGCGCATTTGTATGGAAGACAACAACTCCCACAATGCACAGCTCCGCAAGCCACTCCCACTAACACTACCAAGGACTACAACAACGTGAATGTAAACCATTCATTTACAGAAATATATCAACAACAACAAAAATAAATATGTTAACAATGACAGTTATAGTTCCTCCTGAGCGTCCTCAACTTCTTGGTGCCCGCAGTACTGGCCATCTGGAGCTGGATGTTTCTGTCAGATAGCCTGCACCACATCAGCGGGTAAAACGACACGATGGCCTCGACCCAATCTCTCGCCTTGCAGGACCCATTCCAGAAAGGCTGTTAGGCGATATTGTCTACAAGACATTGAGCACACAGTTAGCGATGCATGGTCTTTGTGTTTAGCGTGCCACAGTAGTTAGCAATGCAACTGCAAGCTGTTTGTGCAGTAAAGAAGTTAACGTTAGTTCAGTTGGCTGACGTTACGTATTAACCGGGAATAACTTTGTGATAATACTTGAACAAATTGTGTACATACATACATACGTTGTTATAAGAAAGAAAATAGAAACACTCACTGTACAGCCAGACGTCCGTGTGTCCGTAGGCGCACAGTGAGAGCACAGCTTCCAAAGAAGATGGCGGTTATATTTTTTAGTTTCTGCAGGTTAAGTCCCACCCACTGATCTGTAATAGGTCTGTAGCGTGAGTAAAAAAAAAGAGGAAGTAGGGTTTGTAGTCTCACGCCCTCTACAGAGATATGAGACTTCCTGCTTCCAATCACGCAGAATGACAACATTGGAAGCAGGAAGTGCAACACTGAAATCCATATTTCTCCAGTCTCAGGGGAAAATGAGGGAAGGATGCACGACCATTCAAAAATATGACTGGGTTTCTAATGATACAAAGCTTAATGCAAATGGGTGAAGTGTCCCTTTAATGAGTTAGGCGTGATTACAGCCTCTACATGCTGTTTCTGTGATTCACTGTGATTATATCTTCATTTCCTGCAGTTTCTCAAAGCAATCTTGAATGGAACCAGTTTCATTGGGGCAGGTCGTCCACTAATCGGAAGGTTGGCAGTTCGATCCCCGGCTCCTCTCGCTGCATGTCTAAGTGTCCTTGAGAAAGACACTGAACCCCAAACTGCTCCCGATGCTGTGCATCGGTGGACAAGTGTATATGAATGATTAGTTTCCGTTCTGGTGAATGTGCGTGAATGGGGTGAGTGTGGCATGTAGTGTACAGCGCATTGAGTGGTCGAAAGACTAGAAAGGCGCTATATAAATACAATCCATTTACCATTCAAGAACCAGAGCTAATTTGATGAAAAAACACTGATGATGTAAAAGGTTTAGGAAAGTGGGTTTGCATTGCTCTTTTTCAGAGGCGACAAAGTTAACCAGACCTACATTTGTCAAACCAACCAGTTAGTCATCATTATTGGACTTTCCCATCTACGTTAGAGAACAGTGTAAACCACCTCCCTAGGCTTTTCTATGGGAACTGTCTGTTAACCACACAACACATGAGACTGCCCCAAACAGGGCTCATCAGATATGTAAAGCTAACAAATTTTGACCACAGTAATTCAGAAATTGTTCTTAAAATTGTAAAGTTGTTACAGTGCCATCATCTGGCCAATTCTGTAATATTTGTTGCCTTGGTGACAGAGGCTCTTTGAAAATGAACCAGACAGTGCTGTAGAAAAAAGCTGTCAGTGGCTTGTATGTGCATCAGCTCCCTCTGTTTGCCATGCAAAGCAGACACTCTAATCGGACAACTACGTTCCTCCTTTCTTGTCATCAGACCATTTCCTCGCTTGCAGTGCTGCAGGTAGAACGCGACATGATAAAAGTTCTGTCTTTAGAACGGTTAAATGTCAAGACAGAGGGTGAAACTCAGGTAGACAGACAGAGAGAGTGTGATGATGAAAAGGGGAAAATGAGAGGAATGACAAAGAATGGTCAGTGCAAGCTGTGCCGACCTATAAATAATAAAGAAGTTGGACAAGAAGAAGGGGGAGAAGCAAGACAATTAAAGCTCTCAACTGATGTGCAGCTTAGCAACAGGATGGTTAGATGTTTCTATCCAAATAAACAAACAAACAAGATGCAGACACAGAGCGTCTCAGGGAGAGTTGGCGGAAGATGATAATGAGCACTCGCCTGTAAACAATGGCTGAAACACTTTATGAATTTGATCTGTGACATACACAGTGGGGATACAGACACTTTCTGTTAATTAGTGTGGCTAATTAGCCGAAATGCAACAATAATTAATTTAAAAAGTGATATTTAAATTAATTATTGATTACATTAATTAAGTCAGAGGGGGTGTGGGGGTAATTAAGATAAACGTTAAATGTGTTGGTAATTAGGTTAGGATTGGAGCAAGATGATGATGATGATGTAAAGACGGGAGAGGAGCAGCAGACAGTTTATCACCAGGCTGCAAAGAGAAAGATATATTGACGGGGAGGAGAGGGAGCCAGAGAGGGGAGTACTCACACACTTCCACAAGCATTATTCAGAGAGCTATTGCTGATCAGCACTGTGTTTCCGTAGTGTTCTTACTAATAGGTGCCTATTGATTGGTCTAACCCCGCTCCCAACCACGCTCACCTCCTCTTTGATCAGAGCACGGAATCACTGGTTAACACTGGACCGCTGCTGGATGGACAATGACGAGCCGCTGCTGATAATTACAATGAGAGCAGAAGCTTTCCCTCCTGCCTTCTCTCTGCATCAAGGACACAGGAGATCTAGAGAGCCTGAGCCCACATATTTGAACTGTTTCATTCGGGGGAAGTGATGTTATTGCTTGATTTTTCTCACAATTAAACGTTGGGAACGTAGACAACAAGTTCCAGGGCCCCAGACTGGAATGCAATATAACAGAGTTCAACTTTATTGCACACAGAGGCTTTTGGTCCATCTGACACGGATGCCACATGAGGACATTATTGAGAGTATAGCTATTCTAAATAATATAACAGTACAATACCCACAAATAAAGACATCTTAAACCTGGAATAATTTTTTCAACCCCTTGGGGACAGTGGAACACAACACTGACTTATCATTACTTTCTAAGTTGAACTTGTTAGCAAACATTTGCTGAAAGATAACAAATGAGTCTCTAAGAATTGGGCGAGCTGACTGCCATATGGGATAAATGACTTAAATACATTCTTTGTAGACCGAGACAAGTTGTAGATCAAGGGGTTTCAGCCAACTATGAAGCCATTTTTAACCTCCCCTTCCTCTCTAAAATTCTGGAGAAAGTAGTCGCCAAACAGTTGTGTGACTTTCTACATAGCAACAGCTTATTTGGGGATTTTCAGTCACGCTTTTGGATTCATCACAGCACAGAGACAGCACTGGTTAAAGTTAATAACGACCTTTTAATTGCTTCTGACAATAGACTTGTCTCTGTACTTGTTTTGTTAGATCTTAGTAATTTGACACCATTGACCATCATATTCTATAACAGAGACTTGAGCATCTAATTGGCGTTAAAAGATCCGCACTAAGCTGGTTTAAGTCCTATTCATCAGATCGTTCTCAGTTTGTACATATTAACGATGAATCCTCTATAAACACTACATAGTCATGGAGTTCCACAAGGTTCTGTGCTTGGACCAATTCTATTCACCTTATATATGCTTCCCTTGGGCAACATTATTAGGAATCATTCCATTAAGTGTCACTGTTATGCAGTTATATCTATCAATCAAGCCCAATGAAATTATATATATAATATTGGAGTTATCTTCAATCAGGATATGTCCTTTAATTCCCACATAAAGCAAACCTCTAGGACTGCCTTTTTTCATTTATGTAACATTACAAAAATTAGACACATCCTGTCACAGACGGATGCAGAAAAACTAATCCATGCATTTGTTACTTCTAGGCTGGATTACTGCAACTCCTTATTATCAGGCTGCCCCAATAAGGGGATGCTCCAGTTAATTCAGAACGCTGCAGCACGAGTACTGACAAGAACTCCTGTATTAGCTTCTCTGCACTGGCTCCCTGTAAATTCAGAATATAATTTAAAATCCTCCTCCTCACCTACAAAGCTCTTCATGTCCAGGCCCTTTCATATCTTAAAGAGCTCATAGTACCCTATTACCCCACTAGAACACTGCACTCTCTGAATGCAGGGCTACTTGTCGTTCCTATAGTCTCTAAAAGTGACAGGGGCCAGAGCCTTCAGCTACCAAGCTCCTCTCTTGTGGAACCAGCTTCCAGTTTTGGTTCTGCAGGCAGACACCCTCTCCACATTTAAAAGTAGGCTTAAAGGAGTCATATTATGCCCTTTTTCAGGTTCATAATTGTATTTTGTGGCTCTCCTACAATAGGTTTAGATGTTTTAATGTTCAAAAAACACATTATTTTTCTCATACTGCCTATAGCTGAGCACCTCTTTTCAGCCTCTGTCTGAATCGCTAGGTTTTAGCGCCTGTCTCTTTAAGACCCCCCTCCCGAAAAGCCCAGTCTGCTCTGATTGGTTGGCATTATGACGCGGATGACGCGGCTCACGCGGATGACGCTCCGGCCCCTCCCCTTCGTTGCCGGCAGATAGCTCCTCACTGCTACTGAGATTATCTGCATTTTTACCGTCAATATTAATTCAATTACTGCTTCTAAAGCAAAATCTTCACCAGCGGACATGTTAGAGCGGGAGTCTGACCTGAAATCACAGAGAAATGAACAACATCAACAATCACGATTACAGCTTTCTGTGACGTTTTCCTCAGGTAAATACTGATATATTAACTACATATACATACAAATAACTAATATATATATATATATATAAAAAAAAAAAAAAAAAAAATATCCTCTATCTATCACATAATGTTAGTGTTTATACCTTAACTATGAGAACCAACATTGTGTTTTATGCTTGTCTTTACAGGTACAGCAGTGAGCAGTGACCTACAGTCTACACAGCCCAGTGAAGTTAAACATATTATATATTACATAATATTAACAACATTAGTCAAGCAGTTGTTTCTAGTGAAGAAACACCCAGTAAATGTACCAAAGTAATCAGAGTAATAGTATAATGATTACTGTAACCTCCCATCTGTTATATTCTTTATACACATTAGTTTACTGAGACCATGGAAACAGAAACCTGCAATACTTTATCCTGTACAACATGTCAACATAACTGAAGGAATCACTCATCTAATAAAGTGACTTGTTCATGTGGTTTAAAAACTGCCAAGTAACCAACTGTTAACTGTACTGTATCCATATTTCATAGTCTGATATTTGAACTTAAAAGTATTATTACCAAAGTTAACCTTCAGATATGTGTAAAAGTAAAAATACTGTATACTACATATTCTATCATTTATATTATATACTGTATTATGATGTCATTTATCTTCCAATGTAATAAAGTTTGAATGTGAGACAGTAATGTATTGTGTTGCTTACAGTCATTAATACAGGTTTAAGTTCCATTTTCATATTGATAGATGACCAGATTTTCAACTCTTTCAAAATCTTCATAAAACCTCTGTGAAATAACATGTTATTTATAGAAAACCACACTTATTACTGAATTTAAAAATGACAAAAACTCTTCTTAAAAGTAAAACACTTTATTTATATTTCATTTATACTCCAGTTACACATGTTGTAAGTAACAAAGCTATAACTTTTATGTAAACTGTGCAGATCATGTTCTCCATCAAGGTTTATGGTTTCTAGTATATTGAAGTGTGAGCTGGTAACGGTGCTCTGCAGTCAGTGTTCATCTTCATCAGTCCTCCTTTGGATACCCAGACTGTCCTGATGCTGCAGCTGTCTCTGTCCTCTGATGGGTCCAGGAACACCTGAGCTTCATCAGGTCACCTGTAAAACATGGAGGATTCAGTGTTACTTGTAAGGCAGCACATAATATACAGTATAATATAATATACAGTATAATATAATATACAGTATAATATAACATACAGTATAATATAATATACAGTATAATATAATACAAGTACAACAGCTCATTGTGGCTCACAGTAGTCCTCAGTTATAAAATAAAATAATAAGCAGTGTCTCTGGTGGTTCCTGGTTGCAGCTAACTGTAGTGATGTGTTGTTGAAACAGTCTGAGGTTACCAACACAATGTCTATCTAATGGCAGCAGATACACACACAGGACATTTACTGACTGTAACTGATGTTGGAACAAGTTCCCGGTGCAATAACAGACATTTAGCAGTGAGCCACAGTGTTTATAATACAACAGGAGATTATATATATAAGATATATAAGATGTTACACTGGACCTGCACTTATATCGTCAGTAATAGCAGTACTTCAGTAACGCTAAATAAATGGATCAGAAAACTTTTATTAGTCGGTTTGACTCCACATAAAGTCTAGTGAGCAACCCCAGCTGCTGGGTGCTAATCAAAGTTACACAATATTACTAAACTAATGAATCCCTGCAGTTTGACTGTTTCTCTCTCACTGTAGCTCTAGTGTTAACTCTGGTGCACGTTGATCAAGTTAATTTACACACCGTAACACACACACACACACACACACACACCTGAACGAAGCAGAGAAACAACAAAGCTAGCGCTAGCTGAGATAACGTTAGCACGTCAGTATAAAGTTACACAATAATCACCATAACTCACTCTCTGTATTCTGTTAGCTTCTAAGGAGGCTTGATCACAGTTTGACTATTTCTCTTTCACGGAAGTCAGTGGCTTGTATGTGCATCAGAAGCTTGGTGATTCTCTGTATAAACTTATAATAAACTTTGTGTGAATCTCTATAAAAATATCAGCAGTGGCGTGCCCTCAAAGTTGGCCATAGTGAATTCTGTGCATTTTCGGTGAATTTTTCGCGTTGTATTTGAACGAACTCCTCCTAGGGAATTTATCGGATCTGCTTCAAAATTGGATAGTACAGTCAAAAAATGGTGCTGATTAAGAGTTGTGCTATTTGTGCATGTACATTAAAGGGCGTGTCCGTGGCTTGGCATCAAAGTAAGCCATTTTTATTATTTTGGTCATTTTCTGTGATTTTTCGCGTTGTATTTGAACAAACACCTCCTAGGGAATTTATCGGATCTGCTTCAAAATTGGTCAGTACAGTCAAAAAATGGTGCTGATTAAAAGTTGTGCTATTTGTGCATGTACGTTGAAGGGCGTGTCCGTGGTGTGCCCTCAAAGTTGGCCATAGTGAATTCTGTGTGCATTTTGGGATTTTCGGTATTGAAACTCCTCCTAGGGAATTTACGGTACTCAAGGAGTGTCCAAAATGGTGCTGATTAAAATTGAACGAACTCCTCCCTAGGGAATTTATCGGATCTACTTCAAAATTGGTCAGTACAGTCCAAAAATGGTGCTGATTAAAAGTTGTGCTATTTGTGCATGTATCGTTGAAGGGCATGTCCGTGGCTGTGCCCTTTCAAAATAAAAAGACAAACAGTGTGTGTCCAATCTCCAATAAACTTAATTTCACTAACAATGACCACGCCATCAAATGTATGAAATAAGAAACGTTTATTGCACATAATGAACAAATGTGAACCAATGTGGTATACTGAGGGATGAGGGGTGAAGGTAGGTTCGAGGGATGAAGGTAGGTTCGAGGGATGAGGGATGGAGGTAGGTTCGAGGGATGAGGGAGGGGGGTAGGTTCGAGGGATGAGGGATGGGGGTAGGTTCGAGGGATGAGGGATGGATGAGGTCGGAGGAATGAAGGTAGGAGGAATGAAGGTCGGTTGGCGGATCGATGAATGGATGGAGGGGTTGGGCGCGATGTAAGAGGGAACTGAGTGGGTTGCGAGACACTGAGTGGGGGAACTGTCTCTTCGCATCTCTTGTAGAGAGCCCCCAAAAAGACTTCGAATCGATTCGTATGCGTGTGTTTCATATCGTTTTTTAGGTTATAACAGATGTACGTGAGATATGCTCGAGAAGACCATCTGCCAAGGGGTTAATTGCCGATATCTGGGATTCCCTGCCTGGGAGCAGTGGATGTGGCCCGGATGCAAGGGAACGCCCGAGTATGGCTCTGGGGAATTTCTGGTTTGGACAGGATTTGCAGATGTGTCGAAACTGATCACGTGGGTATGATGATTTAAACGATGGAAGCGAACGGGATGAAGCTATCGAGTGAAAGAAGATGGGGACCGAATTATCCATCTGAGGGGAGTCAGTAGAGGATGGAGGCTGAAGATGGTGGGACTGGAGTTGAAACGGCGTCGGAGGCTAGTGCCGATTGTCTGAATTTACGTAACGAGAAGCGAGAGTGTGACAGCGATTGCGTTCTGAGACCTGGGATGCAAGAAGCTCGAGTGATGAATTGATGCTGTGCTGAAGCTAGGGTAAGCTTCTGTATGAGCTGCGTTATGTTAAGGCAGTGGGACTGGTCCCTTGTTTATGATGTCGAATGGTGGTGGTCATGATTTTATTGGACCGTTAGTGACCCCAAAGAATGATTGCTAAGATTACTGGGTACATTTCGCGTATAGCAGAGGAAGAAGAAGGATGAGAAGTCAAGCAGCCACTAGGCTGAAGACCACCTGCCACAATTAGCAACTTGGTTGGAGGTGCTGCATATGAGAATAGCTGGGCGTGTTCCGGCTTAGTGATGTAGTGGTCGTAAAATAATAAAATGCCATTACGTGGTGGGAGGAACTGGTGCCATGATTTGTGTCGTCTGGTGTGTCATGTTCGTGAAGCAACGTGGGTTGGATTGATTCTGAATGTAGGGAACAGTGGACTGGGGAATGGACCCATTGTGAATGCGTCTTTATTTCTCTGTCCGGGAATTTATCAACTATGTCGGGCTCGGAGGTGGCTGACGGAGTTGTGGCATGTATGAGGAATCTGGTGTGACCTGTAAACCTAAGACCGTGTGTAAATCGTTGTAGGTGGTTAACAATCTGTCGATCAGGGTGGTTCTTCGAGGCGGTGGCACGAGCGTTGATTTTTATTGGTGTATTCGGATACTTGTGCGGGCTGTGTTTAGTTGGATTATGGGGACATGCGGGTCTTGCATGTGCTATGCTGCGGAAGGAGCAGGTGAGGAGCAAATGGCAACTTGAGATGTTGCTTTTGAAGTTGTAGGAATTGTTACGAACCGGCCTCTTGGCATGGTAGAGGACTGGTCTGTTTCTCTTGTCGACGCCCTTGGAACAAGAGCTGTGGTTGAACGTTTGCGGATTAGGGGGTGATGGATGGGGGGGGTATAGGTGTTTAGGGCATATGGCGGAAAAAGCAGGGCTACGTTGGTTTTGAGGTAAGGTTCGGGTCAAAGCAGCTCTGAGGGTGTGTGTTGTGGTTGGAGGGACGGGGCACACAGCGCCGTTGGTTGTGATTCAGGGAAGAGCGAGCTGAGAGAACGCGGCAGTAGAGTTCTGGATATTGTGAGCACCCGTAAGTTCCCTGATTGAATTGTTGCACGCAACCGGCGCCTTGGGATGCGAACAGAATATGGTATGTGAAGATTCCCTTGCTGCTGAGCCCCGGGGCTGGGTTGAGTATCAGAGGCGTGTAACCATCCGGCTCTGATCTGCGATCGGGCAACGATGAACGAATATCGCGGAAAGAGGGGAACAGGAAGGTAAATTGTACTGCGATGCGTTGTTAAGAGTGGGTAAATAGTGGCTGTTTGCATTCAATTGCAGTTTAAGTGTTCTGTGGATATGAGGGTTGCTTGTGGACTGATGTATTGAATGGCGAGATCAACGCGTATATGTCTGAAAACTAATGTTTCAATGATGGCTCTGAAATAAAAATGTTTTAACTGTTACGAGGCTCCTTTGCTTGTCTGGACTAAAAGGCGAACCGGTATTTTAAATGAACGTAGAAAGATATTGCGTATGTTTTAAGAATTTGCCATAACAGATTATTGTTAAATAAATATGAACAGGGAAGGAGAGGTGACCCTGGAACTAAGGGATGACCAGGTCCCGGTGGGCCAAAACGAAAGATGGTAAGTTTCAGACGGATGTATTGAATGACGAGGTCGATGCGTTTACGTATGTAAACTAATGTTACGATGATGGCTCTGAAGTAAAACCAATAACTGTTGCAGGGCTTCCTGCTTGCCTGAATTAAGAGGCAAACCAGTACATTGAACGAAAGTGGGAAGATATATTGCATATATGTTTTAAGAATTTGCCATGAAAGATTATTTATCGTTAAATATTAACGGGGAAGGAGAGGAGACCCTGGAACTAAGGGATGACCAGGTCCGATGGGCCAAAAAAGATGGTAAGTTTCAGATGGATGTATTAAAGGCAAGGTCGATGCGTATGAGTCGAAACTATTGTTACGATGATGACGAAATATAACTATTAGCCATTGCAAGGCTACTGCTTGCCTGGACAAAGAGTGAATCGGTATTTGAACGAACGTAAAGAAATATTTGCGTATACGATTTTAAGAATTTGCCATGAAAGATTATTTATCGTTAAATATTAACGGGGAAGGCGAGGAGACCCTGGAACAGGGGACGACCGGGTCCCGATGGGCCAAACGAGAGATGGTAAGTTCGGACGGATGTATTGAATGGCAATGTCAATGCGTATGAGTAAACTAATGTCACGCTGATAACTCTAAAATAAAACACTAACTGTTGCAGCAATAAGAGGCGAACCGGTATTTGAACGAACATAAAAAGATATATTACGTCTAGGTTTTAAGAGTAAGTCATGAAAGATTAATTTATAGTTAAAAGGTTAAGCGTGCGGAATTAAATTGCGATGTCCACGTAATGAGAGACGGAAATCTGTCGTCTGAGAGTGGTGACACGGGGATGATAGGAAGGATTGGCCGTGCTGGAGGCAATGCGGAGGCTGGATTGAAATTATTGTGCATGGACGATGGGTGGGAAAGCCCACGATTGAGCTACATTGGACCTGTGGGGAAAAAAGGAGGTGTGTTAAGGAAGAGAAACATATGTATGAATAAACAGGAGTAGAATAAGGGTTTTGTGGCTGGGAGCGTGCCCAGAAATACATGGATTGTATTTGTGGGCATGCTCTGTGCGCCTGAGAAGGTCGGTATTGGAATGGGAGGAGCGGAGACAGCCGAAGAAGACGGAACAAGGAAGTTAGAAATGAGAGAAGGGAAAAGATGCTGGGATGTAGGGATGCCTGTGCTCAGGTTGTTTGTGAAGACGAAATGGTAGGTACTGGGTTTGATACTACCTGGCCCGAGAGGGCTGATGAGGTGGCGGAACTACCTGGCCCCGTGAACCCGGAAGCGCCGCGAAGTTGGAGCGGGAAGTATGGCGTTTCCTGGAAGTGCGGGAAGTTCGTTTTGTTATCGGTGCGTTGGAAGGGTGTGTTTCGCTGAGAGAGGCGATTCCGGGCAAGTCACCGCGTTATGGCCGAGGAAACGGCGAGGGGAAGTCGGGTCGCGGTAGCTTCGCCCGAGGCTGCTGGCAGGAGGGAGGTCGGTCGGACGCCGGAGAACTTCACTGGACCTGTTGGGGGGCGAAGGCCCGATGGTGTTGGAGCTGTCGGTGGATGAAGGCTGGGAGTGTCGGAGCACGTGGATTGTTGAGCGGGGCCGCGGTGGCTGACGAGAAGGAATGGTAGGCGAGGAAGAGGACTCGGACATTTCGTGAGTTTGTCATCCGTCTTCAAACATGTTGCTGTCTGAAGAGTTGAGCGTGAGCTTGTACTCCGTGGTTCGTCTGACGCCGATCATGTGGGAAATGAGTCAAGGAGGAAGTGAACGGATAAGGTATGCTTAAGTAAGTTTTGAGCGGAAATTAGATGATTGCAGGGCGTGGTCTTTGTTCCCGAACCTAGTTATGAAAATCATATATTCTGAAACAGTTTTGCCCTGAACACGTCCTCATAACTTCAGCGTACGTGGTTCAATCTCAATGAAACTTAACGTGTTTGATAACACTCTCGCCTTCAACATGTCTCCATGACAACATTCAGACATAGTGATAGCGCCACCTACTGGCAACAGGAAGTAAGCGCTGCATGGCGATTTTGAGCTGAGTTACGTGAAATGACCGTGCCGGTGACGACTTGTCGAATTCAGCCGATTCGCCATAAAACAGCACTCATAACTTCAGTGTGCAATGTCCAATCTCCAATAAACTTCACATATTCTGTAACAGTCTCGCCCTGAACACGTCCTCATAACTTCAGCGTACGTGGTCCAATCTCAATGACACTTCACGTGTGTTATAACAGTCCCGCCCTGAACTTTTCTACATGACAATATTAAGACATAGTGATAGCGCCACCTACCGGCAACAGGAAGTAAGCGCTGCGTGGCAATTTTGAGCTGATTTACGTGAAATTTCATGTTTTGGTACGCACGTGTAACGACGGCACGCGACGCCCGAGTTGCGTGGAGTGCAAGGTCCCGCTCAACGCTGCTTGCAGCTTTAATTACTACTTATAGCGCCTTTGACTGCGATTTTGCCCCCCTGAACATATACGAAAACTCAATTTTATTTGGCAAAGTGGTCAGGCCTGGTGAAAAATTTTATATTCTATGTGTCGCTTTCAGGTTGGCCACTAGGTGGCGCTACTATCATTAAAAATATGTTTAGGCTAATAACTTCTGCATAGTTTGTCGCACATTCAAAATCCTTGTATCCACGCGTTTGGTGAATAGAGCTGAATCTCCGCATGTAAGCCCCGCCCACTTCCGCCTCAAATTGTTTTTTTTCTAAATGTCCATTAACTACTTTTCTGTGTTCCTCCCATGTGCTTTGTCCGATCGGCACAAAATCTTTCACGTAGCATGTGGGGACCGTCCTAATAAAAAAGTAATTCAAAGAATTTTGATATTAAAAAAAATAAGCACGTTATAAAATTAACACTTCCTGTGGATTTTTCGTCAAAAAAGGAAGTGGACCATTTCTCCACATTGCTATGTCCGATTGTCACCAAACTTGGGTCCATGGTTCCACATGTCTTCCTTAGGCATCGTGCACAATTTCAGGTCATCGCCACTAGGTGGCGCTCTTTAAAATGAAGAAGTTTATATCTCTGCAATGGCACGTGTGATTAAAATGAAACTTGGTACGATGATTGCCCATGGCTCCCTGAGGCTCACTTAAAAAGGACAAAAAAAATACGCCACTAGGTGGCGCTCTTTTGGCATGATAAAGGGTGTGGACGTGGGGTTGCGTTGAATTTCGACCATTCACCTTAAATTCAGTGTACAATGTCCACTAAACTTTGCATATTCTGTAACAGTCCTAGCCTGAACACATCCTCACAACTTCAGTGCACATCATCTGATCTCAACGAAACTTCACGTGTTTGATAAGAGTCCCGCCCTGAACACGTCTATGTGATAATTTTCAGAAATAGTGAGAGCGCCACCTAGTGGCAACAGGAAATTGATTTAGGCTAATAATTCCCGCATCGTTTGTCGCACATTCGAAAAACGTATATCCACACGTTCGGTGAATGGAGCTGAATCTTATTATTATTATTTTACTTAAAATAAATAATAATAAAATTAGAACTTCCTGTTGTTTTTACATTAAAAAAGGAAGTGGACGATTTCTCCACATTGGTATGTCCGATTGACACCAAGCTTGGGTCCATAGTTCCCCATGTCTTCCTTAGGCATCGTGCACAATTTCAGGCCATTTCCACAAGGTGGCGCTCTTTAAAATGAAGAAGTTTTTATCTCCACAACGGCACGTGTGATTTAAATGAAACTTGGTACGATGCTTGCCCATGGCTCCCTGAGGCTCGTTAATAAATGTGTCAACAATCCGCCACCAGGTGGCGCTGTGGTGGCATGGTAAATCACTGTGCAGAGACCGTAATAGTTATGAATATGAAATTCACAGGGCACGTGTAGAGTTGTGCCTGTAGCTCACATACCAAAAATCGTGTTTGTCGTGTTTGTAGCGCCCCCTACAGGATAAAAAAACAGCAGCCCCTGCGCCACGTTTCACCGATATTTATGAAACTCGGTAGGCACGTTTAAAATGAACTAATAATTTTTCCTAGGTCGCACTGGTGCACCTGACGCTGCCCGGGTGAAAACATAACACAGTTTATTTCGCAAGCACATCATCTCTCTGTGTTCTCCTGTGACCGAACTCACACACTTAAGGATCATATCGTGTTCTAAACCAATAAGAGACAGAGCTTGGGCGGGTCTTTGCCTCTGATTGGCTGTGGTCCTGTTCACCGCGCTAAATTTTGTGTGTGTTTAAAAATTGCGTGCGACCTGAGCGCGAGAGTAGCTGATTAACTGAAACGGAAAAATAAAATAAACGCTACAAAACGAGGGAAAATGAAGAGAGGCAGAAATATACAAAGTTTTTTCATTAACGAAACCAAGCCTACAACCAGCCCTACTATTATAATCCCATCCATCCCCACTTCTGAGAGTCCATCCCGTCAAGACACGGAGCCCTCGGTCCCTGGTGAGATGCCAAGCCCCGGTCCTTCGGCGACAGCATCAGACTCGGAACCAGAGGAGGAGACAACCGAGTCTGGGAAAGAGCCCGGCTCCGAGACCCAAATTAAAAAGGCCAAAATATATTCCTTCAGACAGGACTGGCTGAAACAATTTCCTTGGCTGAGGTACAACAAAGGACGTAATGCAATGCACTGCGTGTACTGTCAGGAGTGCGGTCAGAATATGGGCCGGAAATAGTGCATTTGTGAGCGGGTCAACAACGTTTCATATCGAAACTTTAAAAAAACATAACATGTCTAAAAAACACACGTATGCCGTGACAAGTGTGTAGAGAAAGTGGCCCCTCTCCCAGCTGCATTTCAGCGGCAGGTAGGAGTAATCATTATTATTATCATTAATAATTACTTTACTTGAAATGTTTTAGTTTGAAATGTTCAATTTCAGCTCAGTGAAGCACTTTAAACACTTTATTTATCTTTTTATATATAATTGTGCTTCAAATAAAGACAAGCATTTCTCTACACCTTATTCTTGTTTAAAATCATTCACATCATATGAAAGTTATGGAGAGCAATAAAAAGGTGACCATATGGCGTTAAAGGCAACGCAGTGAAAAATTTGGGTGCACCTACATTTTGTGCTGGTGCACCTAAAAAAAAAAGTTAGGCGCACCAGTGCAACCAATGCAAAAAGTTAGTCTGGAGCCCTGTAACTAACTCCTCCTACAGATTTTATCAGATTGACTCCAAATTTTATCATTGCAATCTAGACACATTGGTGATCAATAGTTGTGCTATTTGTGACTGTACGTTGAACCGCATGCCTGTGACGACGTGTCAAATTCCACCCATTGGCCATCAAACAGATAGTACTCATATCTTCAGTATACAGTCCCACCCTGAACACGTCCTCACAACTTCAGTGTATATGATCCAATCTCAATGAAACTCTACATGACAATATTCAGACATAGTGATCGCGCCACCAACTTGCAACAGAAAGTAAGTGCTGCGTGGCGATTTTGAGCTGATTTACGTGAAACTTTCATGTTGTGTTCCGCACGTGTTACGACGGCATGTGACACGGCCGCAGCAATTCAATTCAATTCAATTCAATTCAATTTTATTTGTATAGCGCCAATTCATAACAGAAGTTATCTCAGGACACTTTTCAAATAGAGCAGGTCTAGACCGAACTCTTTAACATTAATTACAGAGACCCAACAGTACCACCATGAGCAAGCACTTGGCGACAAGGGCAAGGAAAAACTGCCTGTTAAAAGGCAGAAACCTAGGACAGATCCTCCGGCTCTAGGTGGGTGGTCGTCTGTCTCGACCAGTTGGGGTGAGAGAGAGAGAGAGAGAGAGAGAGAGAGCGAGAGGCGAGAGAGAGAGGCAGAGAGAAAGAGAGCGAGAGACAGACAGACAGACAGGTGCACAGCAACAACAGTATTGGCAATGGCAGTCAAGCAGGACCATGGCAGGAGGCTCCACCAGGATCCATGAGAACCTGCGAGACGAGAAAGCACAAGAACTCCGGGGAAGAAGAGGAGTTAGTAACATGCATTAATGGGACATGAATGAGTGCATAAAGAGAGAGGAAGGGAAGAGCTCAGTGCACCATGGGAAATCCCCCGATAGTCTAGGCCTATAGCAGCATATCTAAGGGATGGTTCAGGACTCACCTGATCCAGCCCTAACTATAAGCTTTATCAAAGAGGAATGTCTTAAGCCTACTCTTGAATGTGGTGAGGGTGTCTGCCTCCCGAACCACAACTGGAAGCTGGTTCCACAGGAGAGGAGCTTGGTAACTGAAGGCTCTGGCTCCTGTTCTACTTTTAGAGACTATAGGAACCACAAGTAGCCCAGCATTCAGAGAACGTAGTGTTCTAGTGGGGTAATAGGGTACTATGAGCTCTTTAAGAGCAGCACACCCCTAGTTGCGTGGAGTGCGAGGGCCCATTCATCACTGCTTGCAGCTTTAATTATTATTATTATTACTACAGTTACTATTACTATTATCATTGCTCATTGTCCCCTATCGATGTGGCTGTTGTCGTCATCATCACCATCAGTCACTCTGTCCTTCTGCCTTTACCTCTGTCTCTCTCTCTCTGTCTTCCTCTCCCTCTCTCTTACCCCAACTGGTCGAGGCAGACAGCCACCCACCTAGAGTCGGGGTCTGTTCGAGGATTCCATGGAAGTTTTTCCTTGCCACTGTCGCCAAGTCTTTGCTTATGGTGGGAACTGTTGGGTCTCTGTAAATAATTAAAGGAGTATGGTCTAGACCTCCTCTATTTGAAAAATGTCCTGAGATAACTTCTGTTATGAATTGGCACTATACAAATAAATTAAATTGAATTGAATAGATCCTACCAGAGTTTAGCTTCTCAAATCTAGAGGAGACGTAAAGGGAGGGATGGATGGTGTTGGAAAGGCAGCGGCAAGATGAAATCTGGTCTGGGATCTAAGAGATTACTGTGTTTAAAGGATTGTCAGACAACAAACACTGCACAGTGGTGTATATTACTGGGAGAACATGGTCTCAAAGAGCAACTTAAAATTCTCTTTTAGATTTGATATGCCTCCTTCACAAATTACCACCACACCATCACACTACTGGCTTACAAGTAGTAGAGCCAGTATTTCTATTACTGTAGTATTTTCTACTAGTGCTACTCTTTGTTGTATGCCCTCACGTTGTCCTAAAAGTTGAGGTTGAAAGATCATTCTTGATTTGGGAAATAGAAGTGAACAGATCAAGCAACGCTCAGTTGACACACTCTCAGTGTGAAGGCTGTACACATGTCAGACGCAGCCACCACATACAGGCTGCTCAGGCTGAGCCATAGTTTTAGCGTTTGATTTGTGATTGCAAATTCTCAACAACACGAGCGGCCTGAATTGGACCAAAAAAGGCACCAGTACTGCAAAAACCTAACCCTTAGCACAACAAAAGCCATACCTTAATTCTTTTACCGTTTTTAACAAGGGCTTTTTCAGTGCTGTTTTCTGAATGATATGTGTTTAGCACTTTGTGTTTAGGTTAGCAGTACCTCACTAGTATTGCTGTATGCAGGGTTTTAGAAATACTGGGGTCCAAAAACTGGTGTCTTGTGTAATTTCTGGACCCACAAGGATAAATATGCAACATCCAGTTAGATTTTCAAATCAAAGCTTGTTTGGTTAACATTGTGAAACAGTTGCAGTTTGGTTAGGTTTAGGCATAAAAACTACTTGCTTAGGGTTAGGCAAAGGTTTTAAGTTACGCCACATACTTGATGTTACTTTTACCCTAACCCTGGGTTTGGCAAAAATTGGCTTCTCTTAAGGGTCGGTTTACCCAGTTACAAACCAATATATTGTCATATACTGTATTTATTATTTCACTTTCCATTGGTTGTGGTTAGGTTTTTTTTTACATTATATAGCACCTTAATATAGTAGTGTAGTGTTGGAAACAGTTTTCAAACTTGGGATATGAAAGGGGTCTTCATTTTTGCCCTTGTACGTTCAGGTTTATGAAATCTCCTCTGATTGAAATGGAAGGTTTGTCTATGAGATGGACTCCAAGTGAAAATGAGAAGAACAGAAGGCAGCTTCACCTCCAAATCCGTTGACAAGCCAAATGATAATGTGATGGAGCGAAAGAGACAGAGTGAGGAAGAGAGAGAGAGAGAGAGAGGGTGATCAGATCGGGTGGGAATAGGGAATAGATATGCAAGGTAACTCAATTAAGAGAGGCAATTTCCACCCTCCCCTCTTGCCCTGAAAGAACTAGAGCAAGTGAAGCCACTTACAATGGTGTCAGAGGACAAATGGAACACAGAGGCAGGAAAAAGTCTCATACATTTAAAGAGAGAACACAGAAATACAGCAGAACCATGTTCTGACAAATAAAACCGTCAGAGGTTGTTTTTATAGAGAGAAAAGCCCAGCAAAAATCAAAAAGAGAAAACAGACGATCATATGTGAGAAAAGACGTAAACAATATTATTTTCCTCTGTGTCACTGAGCTCCGTTCTCATCCAAAATCACATTATATTCTACTTTAGGTGCAGAAGTTTGGCCTGAATGTCAGGTGCGGATCTAGAGGGGTGGCATGTCTGGTGATACCTGGCTACTCCAATTTGGTGTCAAATGCTGTCAAATTTAACATATTTAGATTAATTTTTAGAATAATGTGTTAAAAAAACAGAAATTAAAAATGAAAAAGACACAAATTTGAAAAATGTCTGAAGGTTTGGAAATAAAACAATGTATTGATTTGTAATGCCCTGGGATGCCAGGAGCGTCGGCTCACCAGCATAAAATTTCAAGATACAATTGCAAATATTTAAAAAGTGTGCATCAAATACAATTTGGGATTAACTTGGAATGCATTGTTTCGAATATCTTTGCATCGCTAAAAAAGTATTTGTTTATAATTATTAGTAGAGGCCCGATGCCTTTATTACTTATTATAATATTGTGACCAATAATTATAATTACACAGAGTCCTCCTCTCTAAACTAAATAATTTTATAAGGAGTACGGCCTGGACCTGCTCTATTTGAAAAGTGTCCTGAGATAACTTCTGTTATGAATTGGTGCTATACAAATAAAATTGAATTGAATTGAATTGAATTGAAAAATTTAAAAGGACGTTTTTTCCTTGCCACCATGCCAAGTGCTTGCTCAAGGTTCTAAGGAGTACGGTCTAGACCTGCTCCATTTGAAAAGTGTCCTGAGATAACATTTGCTATCAATTGGCACTATACAAATAAAATTGAATTGAATTGAATTGAATCTTTAATTGTATGGGATCATTGCCAAATCGTTGAGATGTGTGTTATATCGGCCTCAGTGATGAAGATGCACATCCCTTGTTCTGACCGACCAGGAACACGTGCCAATTTGGTGGTCCGTACCAAAACCTAGTGCCCATTAGTGTTCCTGTAAACCTATGTTGCCTTTTAGGTATCAGAATTTGCTCCACCAAATGATCCCAGTTACTTCCCAGTTGCATGCAATGATATCGTATATACAGTATAAACATAGCAGATTGGAAATGACCGAAACTTTGGTATTTGGATTAATTTGAAGCGATTAGAAGCAATTTAGAATTAATGTTCTGCTTAACTTTAAGTAATTTTCACAAATCTTAACAGGTCATTTTACCTCTTCATCTCTCTCTCTCTCTCTCACACACACACACACACACACACAGATACACACACAATCATCCCATCCTTTGCTTCTCTTTTCTCCTCCGTCTCATTTTCTCCTCTAAATAACAATACAGCAAACTTAAATCTCAGCCAGCAAATAAGAATTAATTTCTCTGGCCTGCCTCACAGATGGAGCATTTCAGCAGGCCAGTCTATTTATGTTCCAATCCAATCCAGCCCTGACTCAGGATTCAGGATTATTGCAGTATGCCTTTCTGCTCTAACATACCTGGTTTCATACAGAATTTCAAACAATAAATGCAGCTTCATGCTGTGCAGAAGTCCCTGCAATTACACCTTTACACAGAAAGATATAATAGCTTCAGTAATGTACAGCAGTGAGCTGTCTGACTCTTCTGCCTGTCTTATATCGGCTTGGATTATAACTATTTTCAGTTAAAAAAGTTGCTTTAATCTCTCCTTTTAAACATTGAAATATTTTCACACAAAAATATTCAGAATAATAACCTCCTTTAAAGGATAATTCTGCTTTTATTTTTTCTTATTTTAGTAGCTTAATTGATCAGTTCTGTTGGTTCTGATAAGATTGTACACAACACAAGGTTACCTGTTCCCAGGTCTGGGAACGCGGTGGCATCACTAAAAAGAGGTATTGACGAATATGAGAGCATTTAAACATTTAGATTGTTCCCAACCAGGGGGTACATGGAGAGAGTGGCTCAACTGACTTTGATATAAAACATACACCACCATAACTGAGTCAGTTACATACATTAATTTGGGTAAAAAATTGTTAGCAAGTGAGCAGAAGAAAGGTTGGAGCATCCAGCTTTTCCCACTCCATATAGTGTGAATGCAAACTGCATCAAACCAAACTCAACATTGATATATTGTGTATATATAAATATTGTAACATCCACCATTATATCCACTTTTGTATGATTAATAATAAACAATATTCAGTTTGAAATAATTCGTCTACGGTTGATCAAATTGATCACACAGAGAAATATCATGAGGAACTTTTATCAAGTACCAAAATTATTGTTCATAGGGGAACAAATGTGAATTGAAAAGAAATTGATGGAAAAAGAGTGAGTACTTCTGTGGACGGGACAGCAGCAAAACGTAGCCTATTTTCAGTTTAAGTGTACGCTATATTTAGAATACCACTTTACCTTGCTGTCAGACAGCCCTTTCTGACTGAGAACTGACACCGTTATATCAATCTATGCTCTCTCCAAAGTCACCAGACTGACTTTGGTGTTTCTACACGTTAGTTTGGATCACCAAAGTCACACAATAACCCAAACAAACTAACCAATCTAGGCAGTTGTAGACCAGCAACTAAAAAGTTACAGTTTTTATCAAAGGTGGCTGCTGTAAAAATCCCAGTCAAAACAACTACCAAAACTACTGAATAAAACAACAAGTTTAAGGTTTGACCCTCACAATGCAGCAGAATCAAGATAACAAGAACACAGGTGTAAATCCAGATCATGTATCTAAATGCGAATCACATGTTAAAACCAGGTTATACTCAGGTTTAAATGTGTGACCTCAACTGCCCCCATCACGCATTATGTCTGAGCAGGCCTTGTCTGCGGTTGAAACTTCGTGAAGATTCTAAAGTGTTTGAAGTGAGGCAGGCTGGCTCTGCCGCTCTGATTCTGCTGTCTGACGTCCATCTGCATCCGCGTTGCTCCTTCTCCATCCTTCCACGCTTCTCTCTCCATCTGTCCACTCCTCTCTGTCTGTCTCTCCTCCACTTGCCTCTGTCTGTCTTCTCATCCCTCTCTAACTCTGTCGCTGTGGGGAGGCTTGTGTTGGCTTCACACCGTCTGCCTCTTGCCAGCTGACTGACTGACTGAAGCTCCCACTGCTTGAGTGATGCCACCGTGACAGCGCCATTCTGGACACTATGTGTGCGTGTATCTGTGTGTGTGTGTGTGTGTGTGTGTGTGTGTGTGTGTGTGTGTGTGCAGACATGCATGGAGGGATTTTTTTTGCAAAGTTAGCACATATGTGGCTAGAGCAGCAGATGAGTGTTTGACAGTGGCTAGTGTTTTCATTGAGAAGCAGCCTCTGTGTTGGTTTTATAAAAAATTAAAGCACCTGGATGAGGTGTCACATGCAGTCTATGATCCGGTTTAAAATTTTAATGTTTTTCCACCAGATTACATAAAGGTGCATACACATACCACATAGCTAATAATAAATATACAAGATACAGCTCATGACAACGTGGCCTTCCAATTCAGATTACATAGGTCTAATAAACATCATACAGAAACTGTTCTTAATGTTTTTATCTGGATAGATAAAGGGGAAAAAAAATACAGCACCTTCTGTTTTATGTAGGCTTTGCCTATCTACATATGAGTATGAGCATTTTCTGAATTTCAGTCCAACAACCGACCTTAGCTAAGGTTATGTTCTCTTTCCCTGAGAGCTTGATTGACAGCCTGGTGGTAGCAACTGCTGCATGGCAAATCAACACATGGCTCATTTGAATATCAAAATTAGCCATGTGTTGATAGGTCACTACACGAAAATGTAACCAATTATTTTGACACACATTTTTAGCCAATAAGTATTAAACTAACGAGGTAATGTGTCAAAAGGCGACCTTTTTAGTTATTTTCTCCAAAGGAGGACAAATGAGTGTCCAGCCTAAAGCCAGACGAATGGCCACCCTACTGTGAAATGGGATTGGGAGTGGGGCTAAATGAGCTGAGGAGACAGGAAGAATCTGGAAAAGTAGACAAGCTTTAACCCTTTAAGCGCCAAAGTCACAAAATTGCGACAGGACGCTGCACTGAATAAAACAGCTGTTTTCTCCTAATAGAGTGTTATATGTCGTTCATACTCCCCTCCACTAGTTGGCAGACATCCCGTACTTAGACCTTAGCTCAGAAAAACGTCATGTTTCAATGCAAAATGTTCGAGGAAGACCCGTCCAAACTGTTGGGTGAGAAACCGGAAATAGTGTGCCACGACGCTATTTATGCTGAAGCGGTATTACTGGATTTAGGAGTTATTGAGATGAAATAAACAAAAATGGCAAGCAAAAAGTTGACGCTTAGGGAAGTGATGGGTCTCCTATTCGCTGACTCTGATTCTGAAGGGGAAAATCTACCTTTGGGAGATGACGGCTGGTCGATTAGTGAGCGTGATAGTCACGGTTCGTCTTTGCAATGGCGCTGCCGGGCAGAGCGAGGAAAACACACAAGCACAAACACACGACCCTTTGCCCAACATAGGTGGGAGTACTTCATGAACTCGTAGTATCAGTAAGGGAGCTAATGGATGTGGTAGAAGTAGCGGGGATGGTGAGAATAGCGCTGGGACCAGCGTTAGTGTTCACTCTTTCTACCGCGCCGGTCACAGTGCGTCCATGCGCAGCTCACGTCATCCGATGCGGTAGTGTACCTGTCCATTTGTTAGGCTATGTGGTGGGGTCTCAATATTTTTCATATTGTCTCTGTACTGTGCCTTGCAATGAGAGGTTCCACTCTCTACAAATACTACAAACTTTTATCTGGATGGATGGGCATAGATTAGGCCTCTGCAGCTAAAAGACGCCTACTGTTATTATTATTATATTATAATGATGATAATAATAATAATAATAATAATAATAATAATAATAATAAGAAGAAGAGAATAAAAAAGAAAAGAAAAAGTGTCCTCCAATGGGGGGGTGGTGGTGGGTAAAAAATCATAAAAAAAGTCTACTGTTTACATGAGTTTTGTGGTATTAATAGTTCTAGTTTACGACTGTTGGCTTACAATTTACTTTTCCCTGTTCATTTGATATGTGGACAACATAACAAATGGATGGAGGGGGGTGAATCTGATGAAATGAGTTCAACTCTCTTTCAAAATATCAGGTATTTCATGGAAATTATATAATCCAATATGGCCGTCGACATATGACATCATAATATGCAAATTAGATGGGAAAATTTACTCCCTAGATAAACTTTAGGTCATTCTCAATATTTGTCTCATTTACACTTTGTCTCTATCTCAAACCACTTTCAAGCCAGAGCCTCCTGAAATTTAGATGTCAAAATCTAGTATTTTTCAAAATAAAACCCGGCGCCTAAAGGGTTAATAGCTTCCACAATGCTGTCAGTCTGCGGCACCACTCCAAACACCATAAATTGGAGGAAGCCATGTTCCACCTCTTCCACTTTCCACTTTCACTGAAGACTTTGAAGAACAAGCAGCCACACTCGGTTTTGTTTTCCAGGGTGGAGTTCAGCATGTTGTGTGAATTACTTCAGCCCTCCTTCCTCTTCCTGTTGTTTTTAAATGCAATTACTTTTCTAACAAGTCGTCCGTTGTGTGCCTTTAACAAATGAGAAGGGAGTAATTCAAGGTTGACAAACAGCAGATCTCTCAGCTGTGAGTTCTAACAACCTTGCTTCAAGTTAACAGGAAGTTATCTTGAAGCTGCTGGTCACACACACACACACACACACATATTAAGGAGGAAGCAGAAATTCTCTGAAAATGGAGAGGACGTGAAGTACTAATATGAAAAAAGCCTTCAGTGAGACACTGCTCTGCACCGTTGGTCCCACTCTGATGGTCTGCTGCTAAATGAAGTTTATGTATCAGTTCCATCTGAAAACTGGTTCTTACTTTTGGGGCCAAAACTTAATGAATTTGACTGGAAAAATATAACCAAATTTTTACTTCCTTCAAATAAAATTAAAAGAAATATTAGGAGAGATATTCATCATGTAACAACTACAGCCATGCTGAGTTGAGCTAAATGCTACTTTTAGCATGCTAACATTGACAACGTTAACATGCTGATGCTTAGTGGGTATGTCTTAGTTAAGCGTTAATGTGCTAACATTTGCTAATTAGCACTAACTACTTTAACATTACTTTAGCCAGTATTTGGTTAATTAAATAAATTACATTTTTGTCCTGATGGTGGCACTAGAGGAAAAGTCACCAATGTTTCATGACAGGTCATCCAATAGTTGTTGAGATGTTTCAGTCGGATGCAAAGTCGACATTGCAATCCCTAAAAATGATCATCCATTAGAGATACTTGCAGTCTTTCAAGCTAGACTTTTTGGTACAGTTATTGTTGTGCAAGTCACAAGTCTGAAGTCAAGAACAACAACTCTCAAGTTAAGAACAGGTCCCAAACTTCCTCCTTCCTCCTTCCTCAGTCCTAAACAAATCAAGACAATTAAGTCATTTTAAGTCAAAATGCTCAAGTCCAAGAGCAGTCTCAAATATTTGGTGTTGTGGTCATTATAATTTTGTCAAGCCAAGTCTGAGGTCAACAGGTTCATATCACTCAATCTGTCCATGTCATGAAATTTGTGTCCACGGCTCTAAATTACAGGTACTGTCACTGTAATGTCAGAGATTTTTACAAACTGTGCAGCGTGTGGGACTTACAGTGGAATTTCTCAAGGTCTCCACTTTGCATATTTGCCATAGAAGTGCAGAAATGCTTCCGACTGTGTTGTCTTTTATGTTGTCTTGTCTAATGTCTAAATTTACCTGGAGTGTGACAACACAGGAGTGACTCCACTTGTGTTAATTGATAGTGAGCTTGTTAAAGCTAACAGGAGGAGAGACAGTGCTTGGTTTCAGATTAGACGATGCTCTGTGGTCCCTGTAGCTTTATAACACTTGATGATTACATGCTGTTTCTCCTGCTCTAATTATCTTATGGATGGGATTGCTTCAGGGCACCCTTTTTTAGATGCTTTTTTTCCCTCTATTTGTCCGCTACAATGTGTGGAAGAGATTTTTTGTGTGAGATGGCCGTTATTTTTACCCACTAAAAGACTTGAGAATAAAATGTTATGACCATAAAAATCAGGACAAGAGAGCTGTTTGCTGTTGTTTCAGTGTGTGTGTGTGTGTGTGTGTGTGTGTGTGTGTGTGTGTGTGTGAGAGAGAGAGAGAGAGAGAGAGAGAGAGAGAGAGAGAGAGGTGAAGTGATGAGAGATGTATAATCATATTTGTGTAGCTAAATGAGTTATTGTTCATGACTGTCAATATGGTTTCTGTATCAGTGCTCGCCCTGGATAATCGTGTGTTCGTGTGTTTTGCACATGCAGGAGGCACTGAACCCCCCCCCCACACACACACACACACAGGCCACCACACCCCCATCCACCCTTTCCCTCCCCTCCTGGATTCTCACTTTGGGTATCTGAGCAGACACTGATGCATGTCTGACTGCACCACTGACTTGATAGGACTTGATTTAGAAAATCTCTTCTTGGAGCCAATTTATGTTTCTCCTCCAGTGGCCTGTTCTGTGTAGCTCTGACAGTCTGCAGACAGCGTAAATCATGCACTTATGCCACTGTATGGGTGTGTGTGTGTGTGTGTGTGTGTGTGTGTGTGTGTTTTTTTTTTTTTTCCTGTGTGCAGTGTAGTGCTGCAGCCGTTCACTAGAGGGAGCACTCGATCTGACTTGAGCTGCTCTCTTCCTTCACTCAACTGAAGTCACAGTCCCACTGATCTGACAGGCACAGGTTTGCTGTGGCCTTAACTAAGGTCAAGTGTTGGATCACAGAAATAAGAGGAGAGGAGCAGACTATTTTTGCAAGAGAAAAGAGACAATTCAAATGATTGAAAAGTAAAGAAAAATCTTTCTGCACAGAGTCTGGCTGGCTGACGTTTTGGTCTACCAACCTTCATCGGGTGTATGGAGAATCATCACAACAGTTCAAAATGGATGGTGGAGAAATTTTGTTGAATGGCAAACCTTGAGAAACACACACTGCCTACTAGTTAATTAGGTAAAGGCAGCTAAAAAAACTGACAGAGTAAGATACAAAGGGGAAATAAGGGCAAAAACAATGTACAATATTCATTATAGATGGTAATCTGAGTATTTCACCATACATAAAAGAAACATCACTGAAATCAAAGGAGTTAAAACAAAGAAAGTAGTTCTGGTAGAGCTTATACATATAATAATAAACAAATAATAAATAATCAGTTAATGGTAAATTACTTTTCTGCAATACTAATAATCCAATGCACTAACAACAGACATATGAGGAGGACAGCCTGCAGGTTTTCTGCTGCAGCCACTTGTCTGTGAAGGGATTCAAATGGATGAATCTGATTCTCTGACTGAATTCAAAACTCTGAACTCCTCTAGTAATTGTAACTGTTCTTAACCTACTTTTACTCTGATGTGATGTCTGTTTTTACTATTCTTTTATCCGTTGTCTGATTTTGTTCTCTTTATGCTGCCGTTTTGCCCTGGTCTCTCTTGCAAAAGAGGTCAACCACAATGAGACTCTCCTGGTGAAATAATACTCATACAAATGCATGCACTCCTCTATTTTTACGCTCCTTTGTACTTCATATATTTTTCATTATTTAGAATGTTCCTCATTTTATAATGCCATCGTCACTGTTGTGTTTAGCTGCCAGAGCGGTCTTACCAAGAGTCACTCAAATGAAAACAGTACAGTAGTTATGATGGGCCCCAGCGCATGCTATTATGACTGGTGCTAGCTAATGTATATGTCACAAAGTCACCAGGAGAGACCTTTTTTGTGCTTTGCATTATATTAATTTATTCTTAATTGTGTGTGTGTGTGTGTGTGTGTGTGTGTGTGTGTGTGTGTGTGAGTGTGTGAGTGTGTGAATTACTGTGTTGAAGTGTCTCTCTCTCCTGTGTGGTTGAAGGACCTCCCCTTGCAGCAACCTGGCACACCTGCAAGTACTAATCACCTTCCCAATTAGATAAAAAGGAGGAAGTGGAGCAGGATGGTGGCCGGGGAAATCCAACAGATACAACAAGAGAAGAAACAGGAGCAGCAAGGGACATGCTGGCTGAACTCCACCCCCCCTACCTGCAGTCAATGAGAAGTAAGGACTGGCTGGACAGCTTTTGGACCTCGGTAAAGACTCTTTTAAAAGACTGCCCTTTCACCACCCCCATCTTTGTTTTTTACCAAAACTGCCTGTGTTAATAAACTACCTTATTGAACTTCTGACTCTGCCTACTTGTTTAACCAGAGAGTAAAGAAACCTGTGACATATATTGTATTGTCACAAGACTTGACATGGGACAACATCAACATATTACCCAGCAGTCATCATTGCATATCTGTAAAAATACAAAAGAAAATAAATGATTCATTTAATTGAATATATTTGAATAGTTTATATTGTGATAAATTTCTACTGACTATTTTACATTTAAAAAAAGAAATGAAAACCAGGCTCATACATCAGATGGCACCACTTTTACTTTAACATGAGTTTTTCTTTAGAATTGAATCTGCACATGAGCATTTAGAGAGGACAGGATACGCTACTTTCAGCCAATCAACACAAATGTAAACAAACGAGCCAGAGAGGACGGTTAAATGTGAAGGTCCGGAGATGCTGCTCATGCTGCATGGACGGGGTAACCACATGGATGGGTTACCTCATGTACAACGTCAACGTAAGTTATTGATTTTCTGTTTTGTATATACCGCGTGCATTTTGATAGTTTGGTTCTGTTTGCTTGATGCAAAATTACATTGTTACTGTTTTAATCGGTTATTTCTGTACAGTAAGGTTTAATTTTTAGAGAGAGAGGGAGAGATGAAAACCTTAAGTAAAAGTATGTAAGATTAGCAAAATGTATTTTGAGTAAGTATGTTTTTGGATTAATGTTGCATTTTACTTCTCCCTCTCACGGCAGTGCAACATGGTGGGCTCTGTAGATATGAAGGCCTCATTCTCAGCTAATGAAGACACAATTATTCTTAGTTTTAGGTGATTATACACTAATGAAAACATAGTTATGAATGTTATTTTCCATTTCTGTCAGTAGTTCCTCCTAAACCCTCGGTATATTTAACTTGATTGAATATTGAACAGAAAGCCTCTCATGCAAGTCCAGTCTTGTCCGTTAAGTTATTTCTGCTCATACACATAAGTTCATCTGTATTATGGGGGGGGGGAGTAGGGATACGGCTCAACTTACCCCGCTCCTATGCTCAACTTACCCCGTGTAGGGGGGAAGTTGAGCCACAAGACCACTTTTTTCAGACATGCTATATTATTGAAACAGTTATGTTAACACTCATTCTGTTTGTTTGAAGGGATGCACAACATCCTGAAATATATGCAGATACATTAGTTAGCGACAAAACTATGATTGCCTTGATGTAGTGATCCTAAATATGAAAAATGGCTCATCTTACCCCACTCTCCCCTATATAAGATTTACTTAATATTTTGATGATAGCAATGTCTTGTATATGAAAATATTTAATTGATTTTACTCAGTTGAAATAAATATAACTTGTAATGTAGATATAATTAAATAACATTTACTTAATATTTTTACAAAAGTTTAGTTCAGTGGTAAGTAAATTTTACATGATACTGGCAAGTGAGTTGTACTTCATATTTCAGCAGTAATATTTACTTAGAAAATGTTTGTGCAAATTGTTACGAGATTATATTAAGTAAATCTTACGAGTTGTGTTTTTCAGTGAATGTGACTCACCTGCTGCTACCTGTTTCCTCCACCTGGCACACAATTGGAGGGTCCGCTCCTCGCCCTCGGACTGACACCCACCCTCTGTAACTGGGTGCTGAACTTCCTCATAGACAGACCCCAGTCAGTCAGTTGGAGACCAGGGATCAGGCATCATAACTGTGAGCACAGGGACCCCCCAGGGCTGCGTGCTAGGTCCGTTGCTCTACACCCTCTTTACCTACGACTGTGTGTCCTCCCCGACCAACACCTGCAATATAAAGTTTGCAGACAACACCACGGCCATTGGACTGATCAGTGGTGGGGAGGAGACGGCATACAGAAGACAGGTGACAGGACTGGTGGCCTGCTGTTAGGAAAATAATCTCTCCTTGAACACAAACGAGACAAAGGAGATGATTATTGATCCTAGGAGGGGGAGGAGGGAACAGCACACCCCACTGTACATCGGTGAGACAGAGGTAGGCAGGGTGAAAAACTTCAAATTCTTTGGAACCCACATCAGCGAGGACCTCACCTGCTCTCACCACGTACGTATAAACCACTATATTTTTTTACTGTACATATGACAATAAACCTCTTGAGTGTTGAATCTTGAATCTCTCTACGGGCCCTGCTGTAACTGCACTGTCAGTAATAATTCTCTCTTTGTTTCAACATCTACAGTTCAAGTGGACCTCGAGATGAGATTGCTTTGTCAACCATCAAATGAATATAATGTTTTGAAGTGAAATGTTGCTTTTTTTACAATGGAACACAAACACAGTCAAAACAACCATCAATAAAATCCTTTCTACTGTCTGAGTCACAATGACCACAGTAGTTTTTAAGACCTTAATTGACATAAAGAAAAATAAATATATTAGCCTTATTTGTAGTTGGAGGAGGGGAGAGAGAGAGAACTGTTGGAGTGCTATGGAACAGAGGAATAAGCCATGTCACCAGCAGGCCTGGAGCTACCACTGAAGACACAGAGGTCATATCCTTTCTATTTTCAATTTCTAACATATATATTTCTTAAAATGTTAAATCAAAGGTTCGAATTACTAAAACTACTTAGTTGTTGGTGTGTTGGGAGCAAACTGGCATAATCTTGGCTGCAGAGTTGAATACTTTAAAAGCAAACATCACTGGCCTTACCAATATGGTAACATGGATGATACAATCCTCTTAGGTCTGTGTCTCTTTTACATTTTTGTTATACAACTTTCTTCAATCTGTGGAACATGTTAGTAATTTCTTTTAATCAAATTATCTTTCCCAGTCCAAATTTTCCCAGCACCTCTTTCTGCCTGTGTGTTAACGTGCCATTTTAAGTGGATATAGCAACAATAAGAAACTAAACTGTCAGAGTCCTGAAGAAGAGTCCTTTTCAGAATTGGACATATACATGTATATATATATACATGTATATGGTGTAGTGGTAGGAAATATATATACATATGGTGTAGTGGTTGATAGTTCACTTGAATTCCACACCCATATTTCAGAAAAACTAAAAGATGCTGACTGTATGCTGGCTGTAATTAGAAGAGGTTTCCATAATTTATCAAAGGAAATAGTTTTACCACTGTATACATTTTTGCAAGTTCAGTCTGATCTCCTTACAAATTAAAATATATAGAAACAATTGTTGAGAGAAGAGCCACTAAACTAATTTCAGGTCTGAAAGAGATGTCTTATGAAGAGAGGTTAGAAAAGTTACAATTACAATGTCCTTGTGATTAGTATGTCGGAGACACAGAGGAGAACTGACTATTCCCACAAAGGAGGAAAAAAGTCTGCATACTGTGTGTTAGTGGTGAAAATTCTGATTCTTTTTATCCAGATCATTTAGCTACGCTCGGCGAAAGCAGTTGGCTCTTTCGGCTCCAAATTGAGTCTTCATTTAGTACCACTTCTGGCTTTTATGATTAAGCCAAATTTAGCAATATTCTGACCTATGATTGGTATGTGTGCACATATATCACTTCATATCATATCCCATCATCTTTTATTCAATTTAATCATACTTAATCTTGTAATTTCCAGAATACCATCTTTTATTTGGTATTAAACCTTAAATACTGTAAAAACATCCAACACTATTATACACTTGTAGTGAACGTTTTATTTATATTGAACTATGTTCATATGTCAGCAACCAGCACAACATACTAAAGTCTCACCATGCTTGCTTAATGTTAGGAAAGTGAAATATTTCTGCATCATATTTAACAAATGCATTACGGGATCATCATATTATTTGGTCTTGTATTCATTAATAGAAAAAAAGAAAGGAAATCAGGTCTGAGAGAGGAGCCGGCTCCCATTGTTCCTTTAAAGGAGCTGACTGATTCACAAACTACACATCATGACTGTGCTGTAAAAGCATGGACTTAACATTCAGTTAACTCTTATAAAAAAAGATTGGATCAGTTCTGGTCAACAAAAAATGTTGTGTGTAACTTTAAAGCTCATTTGTGATTGTTTGTGAAATTATGTTGTTGTTTTGTTGTTGTTTGAGGTGTAGTCTGGTGTGGAGCATTTACATCCTGTCCCAGAAACCTTTAAACAAATTTCAAAAGATCTTGTGTTTTATTCTAGTCTACTATTGATGTGTTGGCACCAACATTATTTAAGTGTTTATTGTTGCTCTCAACCAAAAATAATTTTCCAGACCATACATGAACTAGTCTCTGGTTTGCATTTATGCCGCTAGGGGTCGTATGAGGTCCGCAGATCCGCCGCTCTGCCTGCCTCTGCGTCCTGCTGCTGTGTGGCTGGAGGAGAGTTAATAACGTTACTACTACTGGGTGTAATTATAGCACACAGCCTTAAGAGTAGCACATGAATGGCGAATGATTCCCTGCATACATATCACAACATTTGCATGCATTAACCCGGTTCGCCCGGGCCCGTCCTTAGGCTCACACGGCCCGTCAGCGAGTCAACAAGTCCCCCCACTCTCAGTGCAAGCACACACTGGTTCATGGGAGGATGCGCTTGTCACATCGTGGGCAGGTGATGGAGTGTGATCACAGTTTGGCAGCTGAGGGGTTAAAGTCATATAGGTCCAGTTTTGTCAGTTCTGTCTGTGCCTCTCTCTCTCTCTCTCTATCTCTCTCTCTCTCTCTTTTTGCGTCAGGTATTCTAAAGAGGAGCCAGAGTTTAGATGGAGGTGGAGAGAGAGAAAGAGAGAGAGAGAGAGAGAGAGAGAGAGAGAGAGAGAGGGGGGGGACAGTGAGGGAGAGTTGATAGGCAAGCCCGCCGTCCAATCAGGAGAGAGCTCTCAGCATGATTTAGAGCCGCGGGGCTGCGAGGGGGAGGCGCGATGCGGGAAAAAGGCAAATAGCTGAGTGAACAGCGTCAGTAGAGAGTGGAGTGGAGGTGACCGCAGTGAGGGAGCAGGGTGCCAACAGGAGCCACAGAGGCGCAAAACGCAAACAGGAAAAAGTCTGACATTTGCGCTGCGATCAGGGGCCACCGCAGAGGACAGAATGCGCCTTTTCTTTTTTCTTGTGTGGATTACGATTTCTTTTCGTCCAACTCCTCTCCAGACTGGTTCCATCACTCCGTCAGAACTGCGCTTCCCTGGAATGTGCGCCGCAGCCTCTCCGTGACGCGTCTGAAGAGCAAGACAGCGGAGCCAGAACAGAGGGGGAAAATAGTGTGCAGTCATTAAAACTGCTTTTAAACCTCCAAAAATGCCTCTTTGTTGATGGGACACATTCCTTCGCACGCCTCGCTCATTTCCGGAGACTTTTACGCATTTTGGAGACTTTTTTTCTCCCGACTGAAATGGCTGATGAAAATTGACATTTCATCCGTTCACAGAGGATAATACGCTTTATAATCTTTTTTTTTTTTTTTTTTTTTACCTAAGTGCACTTTTTTCCCGGCGATGATTGTGCTTTTGATTGTCCTGTGCATCACGGATGGAGTGCTCTCTCAGATTCGCTACTCTGTGCCGGAGGAGGCGGACCATGGCACCTTGGTGGGGAATATCGCCGAGGACCTGGGACTGGACCTTACCAAACTGGCCTCCCGCCGCTTCCAGGTGGTGCCCAGCTCTCGGACACCGTACCTGGAGGTGAACCTGGAGAACGGCGTCCTGTTCGTTAACGAGAAGATCGACCGGGAGCAGATCTGCAAGCAGAGCCCCAGCTGCCAGCTCAACATGGAAGTGTTCTTGGAGAACCCGCTGGAGCTGTTTCGGGTCGAGATCGAGGTGGTGGACATTAACGACAACCCGCCCAGCTTCCCGGAGACAGACATCACGGTGGAGATCTCGGAGAGCGCCACTCCGGGCACCCGTTTCCCCCTGGAGAGCGCGTTCGACCCGGACGTTGGCTCTAACGCTTTACGCACGTATGATATCACCACAAATAACTACTTTTATCTGGACGTGCAGACCCAGACGGACGGGAACAAGTTCGCGGAGCTGGTCCTGGAGAAACCGCTGGATAGGGAGCAGCAGGCGGCGCACAGGTATGTGCTGACCGCGGTGGACGGCGGTCAGCCTCCCCGGACTGGCACCGCGTTGCTGGTGGTCAAAGTGCTGGACTCTAATGATAATGTGCCGGTGTTTGACCAGCCCGTTTACACGGTGAGCCTCTCGGAGAACGCGCCGGTGGGCAAGCTGGTCATACAGCTGAACGCCACCGACCTGGACGAGGGATTAAACGGGGAGATAGTTTACTCCTTCAGCAACCACATCTCCAACCGCGTTAAGGACCTGTTCAGCATAGACCCGCGCACCGGGCGCATCGAGGTGCGCGGAGAGGTGGATTTCGAGGAGAGCAGCCTGTATCAGATCTTCGTGCAGGCCAAGGATATGGGACCAAACGCGGTGCCAGCGCACTGCAAAGTGCTGGTCAAAGTCAACGACGTGAACGACAACGCGCCCGAGATCACCTTCAGCACCGTCACCGAGTCAGTGAGCGAAAAGGCGGCTCCCGGCACCGTCATCGCGCTGCTGAGTGTGACGGATAAGGACGCAGAGGAGAACGGACAGATCCACGTGGAAATCCTCGGTGAAGTCCCGTTCAAATTAAAATCTTCCTTCAGGAATTATTTCACCATAGTGACCGACGGCCCGCTGAACCGGGAGCTGGCGGACCACTACTCCGTGACTGTGGTGGCGCGGGATAAAGGGACGCCGTCACTGGCCACTAGTAAGTCCATCCGAGTGCAGGTGTCAGACGAGAACGACAACGCGCCCACTTTTACGCAGCCCATATATGATGTGTATGTGACAGAGAACAACGTGCCAGGGGCGTACATACACGCTGTAACGGCTCAGGACCCGGACATCGGCCAGAACTCGCTCATCAGTTACTCCATATTAGAGTGTGACATCCAGGGCATGTCTGTCAAAACCTATGTGTCCATCAACGAGGAGACCGGCTATCTGTATGCACTCAGGTCCTTTGATTATGAGCAGCTGAAGGATTTCACATTCATGGTTCAGGCCAGAGACGCGGGCACCCCAGAGCTCTCCTCCAACGCCACAGTCAAAGTCATCATTGTGGACCAGAATGACAATCCCCCGCTAGTGCTGGCCCCCCTGGGGAAGAATGGCACAGCCAAGGAGCCCCTGCCCCGCTCAGCTGAGCCGGGCTATCTGGTAACCCGCATTGTTGCTATGGACGCGGATGATGGTGAGAATGCCCGGCTGTCCTACAGCATCCAGAGGGGGAACGAGAACGGCATGTTCAGGATGGACTGGAGGACAGGTGAGCTCCGGACAGCAAGGCGAGTGTCGCCCAAGAGAGACCCCCACCAGCTGTACGACCTGCTGATTGAGGTGAGAGACCACGGCCAGCCGCCGCTGTCCTCCAGTGCCAGCATTCTGGTGATGCTGGTAGACAGTGTGGCTGAAGGCCGTGGCGGTGGGGACCGGGGAGGCACTGCCAAGGCCAAAGATGGCACCCTGGACCTCACCCTCATCCTCATAATTGCCCTGGGCTCCGTCTCCTTCATCTTCCTCCTGGTTATGATCGTGCTGGCTGTGCGTTGCCAGAAGGACAAAAAGCTCAATATTTACACCTGCCTGACCAGCGAGTGCTGCCTGGGCTGCAGCTCCTGCTGCTCACGGCAGGGAAGGGCCCGCAAGAAAAAGCTCAGCAAGTCGGATATCATGCTGGTGCAAAGCGCCGGCAACGTCAGTGGAGCTGGTACGGCTCAAGTCCCCGTGGAGGAGTCAGGGAGCTTCGGCTCCCACCACCAAAACCAGAACTATTGCTACCAGGTATGTCTGACTCCAGAGTCTGCCAAAACCGACCTCATGTTCCTAAAGCCGTGTAGTCCATCTAGGAGCACAGACACCGATCACAACCCGTGCGGGGCCATAGTGACAGGGTACACAGACCAGCAGCCTGACATCATATCAAACGGCAGCATTTTATCAAACGAGGTAAGAGTCCCTCTCATACCTACAGTTTAACCCCCCCCCTTCCATTCAGAGACCCTCAGCATGTCTAAAACCTGAGAAGCCTGCCCGTTTGATACAATTTAAACAAACATCCGTACAAGCTAGATACAAAAGCTGCTTTATACAGGGGCCATTTTCCATTTCCAAAATGTTGTACATCAGTTCAGTAGTATGCCGAGATCGTCTGACTGATTTCACAAGAGGCATTAAAGCAAACACAGTGATTAGACTACCAGTTGCTGACATGTTGCCTTTGGCAGTCCTCAGGAAGCTCGGCCCTGAAACAGCAATGATTGCATGTTTTTGTTGTTCTCCCAAGACTTAAAAGAAATAAAAAGAAAAAAAATCTGAATAAGAGAACGACATAAGAATGGCTGCTGGTTGCTGTGGGTGCATCTATTTGTGTGTGTGTGTGTGTGTGTGTGTGTGTGTGACCCAGTCCCCGGGAGGAGAGGAGCATTCACATTAAGCACACTGGTCACAAAGTTGCTGAGTCGCACTAGAACAAAGATGCGTGTCTTGGCTGTGCCAGCCCTGAATAGGTGCATTACTTCATCTTGTGCCTTGGCAACATATCTGATAAGCCCTCCTCCCCTCCCCTCCCCCCTGTGGGAAAGTAGCACACCTCCTCAAAAACACACGTGTGATACATGTAATGGCTGAACATAGCTAATATCAACTTGGAACTGTGTGGGTTGTGTCATTTCTGATGTCTGTTGTTTTTTTTGGTTTTTTTTATGCTAATCGTGTTACGCAAGGTGCTCGAGCGACAGGCACTGAAAACTGCCCCCCTTCTCTTGCAGACCAAACACCAGCGAGCTGAGCTCAGCTACCTGGTCGACAGGCCAAGACGCGTCAACAGGTAAATATGGAGAAAGGGAGTCACTGCAGCCTAGGGATAGGAATCGAGAATTGTCCGATCCATCGGAGTTGCAAAACAATGACGTCAAACTCGTGCATCCACACTGCCAGAGGAAACGGTCTAAAGCGTGGCCTTATTTCATTAAGACACTCAAACTACTATCAATGTTTTTAGACTGTTCAGACTCAGAGATAATAACACTTGCATTGATACTGAGAACCTGTGCAGACCTACTCTTCCACACAGGAAATTGATCAGGATTTGATAAAGGAATTGACAAAGAATCAGGGTACAAATCATATACTTCATGAAGATTGAATGCACGAATGAATGCAAGATGTATCATAAATTCTTGTTGATCATTTACAAATGATCAAGTCACTGGGACTTTTTGTGGTTCAGTTCAGGAATGTATATTCTTACATTAATCAATGCTATCAAATTAGCAGGATTCCAGTCACTTTAAAGCTTTCTGTAGGATCATGCATTTGCTCAAAACCCAGTGGTATTTTTTGACACATTTACCACATAATGGACAAATTAGAGGAGAGTGATCAGACAGCAAACAAACACAAAAAAATTGAAAATGTGTCAAAGAATACCACTGGGAAATATGAAGCTATTTGTTCGTAATCGGAGAGGCTGAGGAAATGCAAGGTCCTGAAAAAAAGACTTTAAGAGTACTCCATCTAATTGGTTGCATATCAATTAATATATGAATTCATATTCCTTAATTGATGACTTATTATGTGGGAACTAATCACAGAAAGTCATTTGTCAGTGGTGAGCAACAGGAATTCATAATACGTCCTTCATTCATGCATTAAATTATCATGAGTCGTGCATTTAGGTCGTACTTAAGTAATTTAAGTATATGATTTGTACCCTTATTAATCAAGCGTTACCAAATCGATAATGGTTATCAGATCCCATCCCTACTGCAGCCTCTGTGCTGCTGTCACATCCAGCTGTAATAACCCTCTTATCTGTCGCCTGCCTCATTCGCTGATAACTCTCATTAATGTGACGATGCTCTCGATGATAAGATGGCATCAGAGAGATTAGAAATGCACGCCGGAATGATAATAGATGAAAAACATAAAAATAAAAAAATAAAAAATTCTCTTTGGTTTCAGTTCAGCGTTCCAGGAGGCGGACCTGGTCAGCTCCAAAGACAGCGGCCATGGAGACAGTGAGCAGGGGGACAGCGACCACGACGCCACCAACCGAGGCAATTCCTCCGGTAAGAGCTGCCTTTTTTTTCCAGCATTTGATTTGTTAAGCTGCACGTTCAGAGGGCGGATCAATGGCTCTCTTGCTTCTGTAGGACTGGAGTGGGCGTTGCTGATTAGCATGTGGTTACTATGCAGTGTGGGTCCGAGAGCAGGTTGTTGCCCATCCCTGTAGCGCTGAAATGTGGACTCTTCTTTCTCAGTTTGTGAGGAGAATGAAAGCTCATTTTAATAAGGGCCAACATCACACACAAGTGGAGTCAGCATCACCGTTTGAGTGAGTCCGACAGGTCCGATCAGCTTTTATGCTGATGCTGTTGTACTTTGAGACATTCTGATTTCTCTCCAGTGACATGTGGCTTGTGATTTCCTGTCATCCCTTAAAAAAAAAAAAAAAAGAAGATAAAAAGCTTTGGACGGCTGGTAACAGAATCCCCTGACACATGAGGTTTTTCGTGTCGGCGAGCAGAAAGCGACCCCCTCCCGCCGCTGTTTGTAAATATGTGGCGGTGTTAATGAGGAGCCCGCTCCCTGTGAGCTCGGTCACTCGGTGCTGGAGACCACTGCGTGAGACATGACAGGCTTTTTAATGAGGCCGCGCTCGCTCCGGAGAGCTGGGAAGAGGACCAAATAGGTTGCGGCCGTCGCAGACAAAACAGGCGATTCATCCGTTCATTAAATTAATTAATGCATTCATTTATGCAGTTACTCCTTTTCTCCCATCTTCCCTGACCACATTCTTCCACATCCATCCTTTTTTTTAATCTCCCTCTCCTAAAGGAACCCATCTGAGCTCACACAATAGGGCCCCGCTGATTTATGAATGCTGGTTTTATGTCTTCATTCAGTGGCAAGCTTTCTTTGGTGCGGGCCTTCTGTGTACGGAGCCTGTCATCGTGTCTGGTCAGCCGCAGCAGGGGCCCTCGCCGGTGCCAAATGGAGCCACTTTCACTGTCACTCCAGTGGGCCTAGATGGGTTACACAGAGCTCAGTAAACAGAAACACACAGAGCCAGACCCCCTCTCTGCCCCCTGTTTTAGCTCTAATAAGCTGCAGCTTTTTCTCTTTCACCACAGCGGAACATTCTCACTCCTAATCGGACCAAGCCAGCCAGCTGCTTTATGTGGATGGAGTTGTCCTATTTCCAGTGCATTAGCATTTCACGTGAACGCTGCCAGCCAGAGTTCATCTTCTGTTATGAATAGTCTTTCACACAAGTAGGGCTGGATGTGACTTAGAATTTATACTTGAGTTTGGTACATTATTTTTTGATGCCTTACTTTGAGGAATATAAACTCTTTTTTTATCATTTAACAAAATCAGAAGAAGTTGGCGAATGTAAGATGTTGTCTAAAACAGCAGATTTTCAAACCAACAGGGGTCCTTTAGTGGGTTGTAGGAGGTCCCCAGCAAAAGGAGGAATGGAACATTTTAACTTTTAGTACATTTTTAGGATGTTGGAACAAGGATTAATTCCTAGTGAAGTTTTATCAGTGATTGATTGTGAAGACTTTATAAACTTTAAACCTAAAAATAAAAAAAAGGATTCCTGAAGACAAATCCTCTAAAATTGGGTTAGGGTTATGTTAATATTAATATATCAATCCATTAATCAAATTACCACTTTACTAACTGCCACACACTTTGTCCATGTTGATCGGCTGGGAAATAAAGTAAGTAAGTAAGTAAGTAAAGCTTTATTTATATAGCACCTTTATGACCCAGAGATCCAAAGTGCTTTACAAACAAAAAATAAACATAAGGGTATAACCACACAATTTCATTCCAGCTCATAAATTCACTATATCGTCTGCCATATCTGTAACCGCTGATCTTTATCCTCTAAAATCAGTATCAGCCTCAAAAATCCCACATCGGTTGGACTTGAAACCAGATTCTGAATCTGTCCAGACATTTGAGATAACTTCTGTTATGAATTGGCGCTATACAAATAAAAATTGAATTGAATTGAAATGAATTTGTTCTCTCTAGACTTGACGGTTTTTGACATTTGAATCTCATGCATTACCAAAAAACCTTGCAGTTCAATACCCAGCCCTACTCACAACTGCATCTGTTTTTCTTTTGCACCTAATCAGAAATGGGTAGTAAAGTACAAATACTTTGTTACTGTGCTTAAGTAGTTTTGTCAGGTATCTGTACTTTACTTGAGAACATTTTACATTATTGCCCTACATTTTTACATAAATACCTGCACTCTCTACTGCTTACATTTTCAAAACAGGCCTGTTACTTCAATTTTAATGCGTTTGAGGGAAATTATCCATTATGTATATTTGTCTGCATCACACACATCAAGACCGTTGTGCATCACGCACAACAGACCTAAAGTGACAAAAACACCCAAAGCGAGACTTGACCATGTTTGAAGTTTCAGTTAGCTTTGTACAGAAACAGCTGGTAGAGAAACCAAGAGAGTCCTTTATACTTTTATACTTTCAGTACATTTCAAAGCTGGTACTTTTTCATTTTTACTTGAGTAAAGAAGTTGAATCAGTACTTCAGAGCCTGCCAGGTGCTTTATGTCCAATTTTGAATGTATTAGTATCTTATATGAATGCTGCTAGCCCTTGAGTAGCAGTGCCAACTATCCTTTTGTCCAGTATCTTATTCTGAGGAATATAAATCTGCTTTCAACGAGGAAGTATCTGATCACAGAATAAGATGATAAAAGTATGAATCTCCCCACTGTGGAATTTTTTTTTCTGCTTGGGCCTGAGCCAGCCAGCTGCTTTGTGTCCTATTTGGAGTGTGTCGGCAGCCCTGCCTGTTAATACAATCCCACTGTCGCATGTGCCATTTAGTGCGTCCAGTTGTGATGCAACGGCAGCTCCACCACTGACTTTGAGTACCCTTGGTGGTGTCAAATTGGATAGAGTTACTTTGTTGCAGAGTTATCAGCCAGCTTACTGCCTTTAAACAGATTATTTGCCGTGCATTAAGTCGTTGTTTGATTAGGATAATTGATAACATGGCTTAATGTCTCGCAATTCTGCTCCCACAATGCTGCAAAAAGGAAACACAGGCTTTACCCTGCGTGTGCTAATTGAGTTTGTCAGCAGCGAGCGCACTCGAACTGCGTCAGTGTTTAATAAATGCTAATGTTAAATAAACGTGTCCATGTCATCCATCACAATGGTGTGTTAGCCTCTTCTCTCGCCTCTGTCATGAGTACATCAGCGAGAGAGGAGGTATTTCTTTCTTTTTTCTTTTCCATGTGATCAGATTTATAGGAACATATTGGTTTTCATCTCAAGGCTAAATTTGCTGAACTACATATTAAAGCATAACGATTACATATTGGCAGATATACAGTATGCTCCAGTGAGATTAGTTTGAACGCGTGTTGGAAGCAGGTCTCACAGAGGAGGATGGTGCTGTTTACCCTCATTGGCACATAATCTTTCTGCCTCCTTCTTTTTTACTGTAGCAGTGGTTGTATTTCTGACACAGTGATTTGTGTTCTTTTTTTCCCCCGCTGCTGGCTGCGTTGTCGTGCCAACATTTTCTGCTGTTTCAGGCTGGTTGTTCCCTGATCAAACCACTCCATTTTTCCTCATCAAGGACGCACTTAAAGAGTCAAAAACTGGTTCGGAAATCACCTGCAACGGGTGTTTGTAGATAAATTCAGAGTAGGGTTACAGTATAATTATCAATGCAGATAAATTATCGTCCGAAAACGGAAAATGTTTATATTATTATAATCAAATTATAGCCAAAATAGCTCAGAGCTATGGAATATTAAATCATCCATCTTTGCATGATGTGCCATCTTACACCGCAGTGTGCAGATGTGTGTGGACTGGCATGTTTTTTAGTGGGCTGAAAAAGAAGATAAATGTGTATATATACAATGTTAAATTTAGCATTATGAGTGGTAAAACTGTTGCTGCTATATTTCTATTACACCTATCACCATTACCACTACTACTACTGCTACTATTGAACGTTTAATATATATATATTAAAATATTCCTAATGTGTTACCTCAGAAAATGTCAAAATCTTGCTTGTTAACCCTAACAGTGTACAAGTCTCAGGTCTGCTGTGCTACTGGAGAAAACGATGTGCAAACATGTTAGTAGAGGTGAAACCAATTTATTTTTTCAGGAGTGCTTAATCATATAATTATTTAGTCTATGAAATGTCAAGAATAATGTGCCTCACAAGGTGCCACAGCCCGAAGTAATCGTATAATAGCAATAGCTGATTCTGTCTGGCAAACTCTCATAGAGCCTGAAGGGATTCACTTTATAATGAAATACAAATAAACTATAAAAGAATACTCCACTAAAAGTGAAATAACTGTATTCAGAATATTACTGATCAAAGAACTATGAGTGGCTGTATGTATTCTGTGCCTACATACATTCATTGTTTTTCCCGTATAATCTTCATTTTGTCTTTCACATACATTATTTTCACCTTTAAACACATGTATGTACGATTTCATATATCTATTTTATATGTTTATTTACTGTCTCATTATAGATAGAGTATATAATGTCAGTTAAAGTTAAAGTCAATACTAGAACCCTGAAATAACATAACACTACTTACTACTGCATTTTAATGTTGTAGCTGGTAGAAGTGTAACTGATTTTAACATAACATTTCCATCCATAACACTGTATTAAATTTCATAAAAACGTCATGTTTCATTCAGTATATGATAGGAATGTAAGATATTGTATCAATTATTTTGTGTTTAAACTCCCAACAGATAGATTCGGTCACTTTAGTACAATACTTCAGTAAATGTAAGAAAGCTGCATTTCTTCACACAGCAGAAACTACCAGCTAATAATTTGAATGATAAATCAGTTATAGGTTTATTTTCTGATTATTAATGATTTGAGTCCTTGATAATCAGAAAACGTTTATTTTTCGTTATTTTACGTTCACAGTCCTCAGTTTACAGCACTGCCATACAGCTATCGGGAGTTTAAACAAAAAAATCCAATTATTTATTACTATTACTAAACAATATTGCGATACTCAAGTGTAACAGTATTTTCTTACATTCCTTTTGAATGTGAAACTTCCCTCATAAGCCTGAGAAAAATAACTTAACTTAAGGTCCACTTACAAGCTTCTGGCACTTTCCGATGTGGGGTTGGTGTTGTAGAGTTTTGTAGTAGAAGTGCTCAGAGTGAACTTAAAGGTCATTCTATACATTCTGTAATGGGCACATTTTCTTGTGAAAATCACAGTGGAATTAAAGTGCTCCTCATTTGCTGCCTGACCCTCTAGGTACACTTCTGACACCCCGGGAGTCCCCTCAGGACCCCATTTCCAGCCCAGCTACATGTGTAAAGTACACATTATCAATATAGCCAATGTCACGCAGTTGGAGAAGATTGAGTCGAGGCGCTTATCCACTTTTCTATCCCCCTTCTCCACCCTGCGCCCCCAACTTCACTTCCATCTCTTCGTCACTGCTGTGATGAATTCCTCCTTAGGCCTGCAGTTCACGTTATCACCGTGGTAACAGCTCGCTGATCAGTAATTCATTTTTCAGACCTCTGCATACCAATTACCAAATGAAGGTTATTATCGAGACTTTATGTCTGCCCTGCGCGGGGGCTGTGCAGAATGATAAGATGAGATGAGGCATCAGAAGTAACGAGGGTCAGCGCTCCTCAAGATCGCATTACCCTCCCTTCCCTCTGTCTGCTGCTGGCCCCCCTGCTTGTTTTTGGCTCAGTGCGAGACATGTTGACACAGTTTTTTTTCATCCCGTCGCTGAAGTGGAGGGCAGATACTGTACTCCGCAGCTGGACCGAGAACTCTGTTTGCTCTGAGAAAATTGTTGGAGTACTACGTGACGGAGAGATGAAGGCATTAGTCCACCACCTTTTTTCACATTTTAAGCACGGCTCAGGCTCAGGCTCTGTATGTGTGTGTGTGTGTGTGTGTGTGTGTGTGTGTGTGTGTGTGTGTGTGTGTGTGTGTGTGTGTGGCGAGACTGTCTAATGTGACACGGGAACATCTAATTTTGCCAAAATGTCAAGAAATATCAAGATGTCTTGAGCTGGCTTTGTGGCTGAAATTACTCTCCCTACATCCCTCTGTCTCTCTTCCTGTGTGTGTGTTTGAGTGTGTGTGTGTGTGAGTCTTATCTCCCTGACAGAGCCTAAATGCCATATTTCCCGTTCCCATTTTGAGAATTAACACAGCATCCATTTTGTAATGGAAGCAGAGCTCTGACTGTCCAGGTGCACTGATACAGTACGTCAGCCGTACAGTAAGTTGTTTCTTCCTCTAAGAGGCTGTATTACAACCTAATGTGATGGCGTATTTATGGCATGTTGGTTAATATTTAATAAGAAACCCTCTCGTTAGGAGACCGGGCACTTTTCCAAGCTGTTAGTGACGGCAAGCCAAATTAATCCGCTTTGTAACAAAGCAAATTCCCCCTTTGCTGACCGCTACAGACACACACACACACACACACACACACACACACACACACACACACACACACACACACACACACACCCACTGCTTACTGGGATGGCAGCAGTTTTAGTCTAATCAGTCTGTATTCAGAGGGATTAGCAGCAGATAGCCCTAGCTGGACAGTTCAGATTGTAGCCCCAAACAGCGACTCAGACACACACACACACACACACACACACACACACACACACACACACACACACACACACACACAACCAAGCGGATTTAGGCTTCAAAATACATGCATACACAGGATCTGGGTCCTACTGTGAAAAACATATGGGGCAATGAAAACACAATTTGGCTTAAGGCTTACTCGGCCTAAATAGCCGCACTTGAACGTTCCCGCTAACTCTGTTCCGCGTTGCTCGCTGACAAAAGGTGATTTTCTGGCGAAGGATTGCAGCCATTAAAAAGGCCTCACAATAATTGCTCCACATGAAAGAGAGCATGCTCAAACTGGGTTTCAGTTGTACCTGCAGCCAGCCTTTTATGGAGGACAATGGGTTTCGTAAAGGGGGGTGAGGCTGAGGGCTCGGGACACGGGCAGGCTGGGTAATCCAATACTATTGAGTTTGTGGTTTGGTTAATCTAATTCTAAAGGGACCATGGGCAATGGCTTTGAAGACTGCACCCTATACACACACACACACACACACACACACGTACACATACTCTGGCTGTGATGTATAAATCCCCCCCCCCCTTCCTGGGGAAGTTTTTTTGCATGTTGCTGCATGTAAACGGCCAACAATTCTTGAAGATAAATGCGAGGTGATAGTGTCTAGCACAGGCGATCTGTCTGGTGAGGATTCAGAGCTTTGTTTGGTGTTTGGCACCAGCCACCATTGGGGTCATGTCTTTGGCATTTGTCCTAGGAAATTGTTAATTATTAACAACATTTTACACACGTTAGAACTTTGAAGCAGATAAACCAAATAAAAAACGAGATATTTCTTGCCATAAGTACCAGGGTGAACATGTTAATCCCAGTAAGAAGAGAGAAAACCAGATTTTAGGGGGAATTTTATTAATCGTCTGGAATTATTTCATTAATTTAGAGAGAATTTAGAGAACAAAGACTCAGAGGTCGGATTAACCCACAAAGGGGTTCCAACTGACCCCACGCTTTCTCCCACATTTTGTGCATTATGTTTGCATTATTCAGGAATGAGTCTGTGCTATAATTGACTTTATTTGACCGTGTGGGCATGTCCAAGGTTGAGAATTGTGTTTCTGGTTGTTGGTGTTGAGTTGTTTCAAACTGAATTGCTTCCCCTTCAAAACCCCCCAAAAACATTATTGAAAATGTGTTGATAAATTTCACTATTAAACCATACGAAATGACAAGTTCTTACACTTGTGCCCATTCCTGCAGCAGAGAGATTTCTCGTTAGCCTTGGAATTGTTTGAGGAAAAAGAAAACAAAGAGACCTCAACAGTTTCAAGGCCATAAATCTTCATCTTAACCAGGCATCTATTCAATTATTTAACAACAAAAGTCTGTTTCTTAAAAAAAGTGAAAGAATAATTTTCAGTGCAAGTTAACTTATGTCAGGGATAGTTGTCTTGATTGTAGAGCAGCAATTTGCTTTACTTGCTCAGAAACAAGGGAAACTACAATGAATTAGTTGTTTCAAACTGAATTAATGAATTAGAGTATCTCACCCATTGACGGAAATCATTCTGCTTTGGAGAAAGAGTGCTGAGTGGCTCGCTGTGGCAGTTTATTTCTTTGCAGTGAAATCCTTTACCCTATGATGAATTTACTAAAATGTCATGTAAAATAAATACTGTACTGCTTTGGAAAAACAAAAAATTGCTTGGCTGCAGCTCAGCCTGATGTGAAAGTTCTGATACAACAAGTACCTGAGTTCGAAATCTCATGTACCATCAACAAGATGTGTACATTAAATAGTAACAGTGGATGTAAGTAAGTAAGTAGAAATACTAATAAAATAAAAGTATGTCATATCTGTAAAGCACCTCCTGTGTCTGTCCTGAAATACTCTCTCTCTTACTTGGTTTTCATTTTTACATTTCTTAAATTCTCTGTGCTCATAAGTAAGTAAGTTAAATTCTGCCAAGGTTCAGACTCCGGTAGGGTGGGGCACATTATTGTGGGTCCGGATGGTCACAATATGGCTTTGGCTCTATTTTTATTTTTTTTATTGTCCTAAAATTGCCCCTTTATTGTCATCTTCCACACACTGAAATTGTTTTTTTCTATGAAAAACCTTGTAGTAAAATAGTACTTGGTAACTGTTAGATAAATGTACAAGTATAAAGCAGCATCGAGGGAAAATAGCTTGTACCTGTATGTGTACCCAAAATTATATTCTATACATTATATTATAGTTTTTTATTACTTTACAAAGCAGAACCAGCAGTCCCATGAGTCTTTGTTCCACACTCCTTCTGTGTGTGTGTTCAACATTGTGTGGTTGGCTTTGATCTCAGCGATCAGGGAACAGAAAAGCCCTGACATGAGAAATCAAAGAGCAGGTTGCATAAATACATATTGTGAAAGTCTTGCGGATATGCATCAGATGGTGTGTGTGTGTTCAAGAGACACTAACTTCCTTAACACCTCTCACATTTTATCTCCTCCCTCCCCTTCCTCTCTCCCAGGCACCGATCTGTTCTCTAACTGCACAGAGGAGTGTAAGGCCCTGGGCCACTCCGATCGCTGCTGGATGCCCAGCTTTGTGCCCTCTGAAGGGCGCCAGGGCCCTGACTACCGCAGCAACCTCCACGTGCCCGGCATGGACTCGGTCCCGGACACAGAGGTATTTGAAAGCCCCGAGCAAACGGCCGATAAGTCATTCTCCACCTTTGGCAAAGAGAGTCTCAGTCACCAACACCTCCACCACCACCACCACCTTCTCAAAAACCATCACCTCAGCCATCACCAGGGCTCCCTAGAGAGGAAAGAGTTGGAGGCATTTCTGCCTAGCTCCAGAGCACCTTATAACCTGGCTTATTTAAGTGAGTATTGTGTTTTGCTCTGGCCTAAGTGCCTGCCAAATCAACTCGCAGATCTGGTGATCGAATTAGGTGAAAAAAAGATTCCAAATTAAATTTTCTTCTCGGATTGGCCGGCGGAAGGAAGCGTGAAATTCATTTCAGGTCTGACCCCTGTTCTGTCAGCCTCCCTGTCAGAGTGTTTAACTAACTCTTCCCTCTTTCTCAGGCATCTCTATTATCTCCGACTGCAATGATCTTATCTTCCCTCACCTACCGTTTCGATTCCCCCCACCACACACACACACACACACACACACACACAAAAAGCTCCAGCATTGATTAGCCTGTGGGCCTTTCCAAATTAAATGTGCCAAAAGCAATGTGATCTTTAAGGTTGGTTTGATGTGGGTGCAGATGTTAGCATGAAGGAAGCTCTGTCTTACTATGGAAAAAATGGTTGCTCTCACAGAGCTCGGCAAAAAAAATGGGAAAAGGCGCATTTTTCAAGGAATTACTGTTTCTAAACTCTCATTCACAGGCCACAAAGAGATACATTCTCAATCACTGCAATTTGGTGATAATGCTTAATTATAATTTTGTCAAGCAGTGCCTGAAGAGGCCCCCTCTCTCATCATCCGACACAGCTAGCTGGAATTATCAAACTGTCAGAGCACCGCTGCTTCCCCAGTGCCATCATTTAAAACCACAGCATGCTGTTAGGAGCAGCAGGAAAAACGCTCTTTTTTTCCTTTTAATTAATGTTTTATTCATTTGCTGTGCTCCCCCCCCCTATTTTTATCCTGGATCAAAACGTTATATTGAGCAAGCTCCTAAGTGTCACATTTTTTGCTCTTTATGAAGGCTGTGTTCTAGCACGCTGTGTGCCGGCCTCACAAAGGATGGCCAATTTTACGAGTTGAATGTAGGTTAGGATAAGCTTGTACACATTCCTACAGAAGACGAAGAATCTGACTTTAAACTCAGGATTAAATTGTTCACATGTGGCTCTAAACATCTTCCGTAGTAGCAGCAAAAATAAATACAGCAGTGTAAACCGAATAAAGAACAGTTAAAACAATACAAAATTAAAGCATCAACAGTTGTGGGAATTTAATGGTGCTGCACAACCCCTTAATGTTGACATCTTTCTGAAAAAACAGCCATATTGAGAGGGTTTTATGAGTATAAGACAGGGATGCCCAAAGGTCTGCCATAAGGTTCCAGCAAAAACATTTCTAGCAAAATAAAATCTAATAAAAGGCTAAAAATAAGAATTAAAAGTTAAAGTTTTATGCTGTTTTCTTTTTTTGTGAAGCTTTAAATAAGTAGAATCCCTAATTATTATTAACCAAGTGACACTTTGTGTCTAGTACCATTTTGGTTCTGAACAGTACAATAGGTGTTTGTAATTTGCTCGTGATTCACCATTAAGGCTCAGTTTTGGCCCTCCAGGGGACGAAGGTTGGGCAGTTATAAATTAATTGGATGCAAATTATATGATATTGATTATGTTGAGGAAGGTTATTACAGCAGTATAAGGTAGGGAAGTATGAAATCCTCGCTGTCTGGCAGAAACCTTGTACTGTATGTCCATGTTTTATCCTTTTTATTTATTTTTTCATGAATCAATGCTATTGGTCACCCTTTTGTCTGTCTGGGTTTAAAAAAAAAAATTAACCAATTAAAAACCTTTAAACCAACACTGCTAACTTTTTCGACTCAACATTTCCTGATAAGTAACAAATTTGGACATCCAAGATTTCCGTCCAACAGCAGCAAAATAAAATAAATCATTACTTAATTCAGTTTCAGCTTAATTTAATTTATATAGCTCCAATTCATAACAAAAGTTATCTCAGGAAAATTAGAGCAGGTCTAGACTGCATATAAAATGATTTACGGAGACCCAACTGTTCCCACCATGAGCAAGCACTTGGCGACGGCGGCAAGGAAAAACTTCCTATTATAACAATAACAGAACTTGTGAAATTATACAAAATTGTAGTAGCACTGGTGTCGTGACAAAGAAAAGGTTGTATCGAACAGAATGAGCGCAGTAGCCTCCACGGCAGCTCTGATGCAGCTATTTGTAAAAACCCCTCATGCAGGCAAACATTAAATAAGTTTCAAATTATTATCATTTGTGTGTTTCCCTCTTTACGCCCATCAGCCACACTGTGTTGTGGCTCCAGCAGTTACCATGGATGTGCTTATTATGCGCTCATGATGCAGCACTCCAATTGAAGGGCTTCTGATATTGCCGCGTTTCCCACCAACACCGTCACTCGTTCTCCTCGCAAAGTGGATCACTGTGGCCCTCATGCTAATGAGCGCGGGGGTGGCAGTGTGTGTGTGTGTGTGTGTGTGTGTGTGTGTTTGGTGGGGGGGTTAGAGAGAGGGCTGAGTGGGGAAGAAGAGGGGGAGTGGAGGAAGGGATAGAATGATGATACAGGAGAGGCTGAAGCTCCCTCTAATCTGATCAAGTCAGCCAGTGATACACAGAGACTCTTTTGTCCCGGGGAGTTGCAGGCCTGGGCCTGGGACTGGCCTCGGTCGGGTCAGAGGGGGGTGGGTGTGGGGATGATAGCCAGAGCTCAGTGATTACCGTCATCAAATTCAGACGACACGGAGGCAGGCAAACAAAGACTTGTACTGGCCTGTTAAAGCTCAGCCTTCCTCTTTGTTGCTGCAATGCATTAGTCCCCCCCCCCATGCATTCCCATAACCCCCCCTTAACATATTAACATATTATCCATGAGCCATTATCCATGAGCCATTTCACAAGAGTGAATTAAAGCGGCCAAGCTGAGGGATGTGAGACTTCCTACCCCTTGTTGTGCATATGTGAACCCTCTAATTCCGTGTGAATGAGGCCATTTAAGTGCTGTTTTTGTCTTCCTTCTCAGACTTGACACCCTCCGTCTACACTTACACACAAACACAGCTAACCATGCTTTTTTTTTTTTCTCTCTGCAGCGAGGAAAAGGGTTTGCTAGCTCTTTCCGCGTGGACATACCAGAGACTGCGTGACTTTGCACAATCACTCCTCAACAACCAAGGCTATAAAAACAAAAAAATAAGAAGAAGCATCAAGTTTTTAACCTTTATTGCCCTCCCTGCCCTCTTCCCTCCTCACCCAGCCTGAAATTCAAAATTAAAACACACCCAAACTACACGCAAACTGAGGAATGACACCCTCGAGGAGCTTTCTGGAATTCCTTGGAGCACTGCCGGGCTTTGGAGGCACCCCACTCTTGGGATTAGGAGAGCGTGGGGGGATTGGGAGATGAGTGCAGGCAGGTAGATGGATAGCCTTACCTGAAGGGAGCCCACTGTCTCAGCAGGACTGAGAAACTAACAAGAGGAGGAGGAAGAACACTGGCGACAGAGAGATGAAACTGGACACTGATCTCTCGTCCTTTTTCCAATCTGCGTGTGTCTGTTTACAGCACTGATGTATACATCTCTGAAGAAATTAAACCCGACGCGGACTATGTATGTGTACTGAAAGACAAATCGAGAGCCACCTGGAGGAACCGCCACTGAGCCCTTTAGGCGTTTGTACTCACAGAGAGACGCCAAATTGTACAGGAGAATCTTTGTGCATTTCAAAATGCAATACCACTGTTTTAGATTTTTCTATTCTGTTTGTGTGGTCAGGTGTCTCTATTCCGATCTACTTCAAACTTTGTAAGAAAAGATTGTGGGCAGGATATTTTTTTATTTTTCTGTTTTATTTTGTTTTTTCAGTTTTTGTTCTTTTTGTTCTACTTTGGGTTTGGTGGGTTCACCTTATCGTGGGCTTGGACAGTGTTTTGCCCGCAATTTTCTGATTCTGAGGGATCAAGTAGTTTCTATCATGTGTGAGAAGTGTTTACTGTACTCTTTTAAAAAGTTTCAAGCTGAATATAAAACTCTATATATAAATCTATCTATATCTACTTGTTCTGAAGGCGTGCCATCCGTTTGCTGGGTTCCACATTCTGATTCAGAGGTTCGACTCTTATTTAAGTGCCCCTGAAGAAGGCTTTTTGTTTTTCCCATTGGGGAGACGTAAAGAGAGACAGAACAGCCGTAGCAGATGTAAAACTCAAGTTCTCATTTTTTGACATTATTTCATTTTTTTCTCTCTCCACTTTTGGATAAAGATCATGTCTATAAATAAAAAGGAGGTAATAATTTAGGTTGAAATCCATGGTAATTATGTGTCATTGTAACCAAAACTTTAAGGGTCCATTTATGAAGAACAAAAACATGGCCAAATGCAAAAGGTGTTGTACACAATGCGGTGGCATACAGTATACACACATTACTTTCTCACACGTTACAAACACACCAATATGCCAACAATAAACTGGGAAAAAATGGCGAAAAGGACAGTCTTGCGTGCCTTTATTTTGATGTATTTCCTTGTGGTAAAAGAAAAAGTCCGATTTCAGGTGACCTGACTGAAGGAATTCTGTGTTTTCTTTATGTCCACTGTTTTTTTTTTTTTTTTTTTTTTTTTTTTTTACAGTTTTCAGAAATCTGATTCAGTCCCCAATGCTGTGAGAAGGTAGTTTTTATAAAGTGGAGGAAAGTCAGTAAATTTATTTATTTCTGTACAATTATGAGGTTCTTGGTGTGTATATATATATATATATATATATACACATATATTGGGGATGAGCAAGTACCCCATCATCTGTATCTATGTAAGTGGGCGGTAGTAACCAGAAGTTGTTAAGCCGGAGTACGGATTTTGACCCATTTTACTCAGTATGAGTGCTTTGTGTATGAGAATCATCAGTGAGCTCATACAATATAATGCACTGTTATAGATAAAAACAATAATATGATATAAAGATATATGCAGACATATTCATGTAAAAAAGTTCTGCATTCAATGTTTTACATAAGTAAAAGTACAAAAGGTATGACAGAGACTAGCTGTCACATTAATGTGGTCAAGATGGAGCTAATTTATATTTCATATAATTTTTCCAGCAATGTGAAGAAGTGTCTTGATTTGATCTGCAAAGCATATCAAGCATATTATCATCATTGATACAAAAAAAAAATAATAATCTGGATCCAGGATCTCCAGCCTGCCCAACTCGTGAAACACTGCAGCTTGGTCAGTGGCCCTTCAAAATGTGACGCTGCAGGTGCCCCTTAGTGTCATCTGTGGACCTGCAGGGCTCCATACTTAAGCGGTATTTAATATAGATGTAGTATAAAGAGCCAGAAAGTCTGCATATGGAGGTGGTGGGGTGGATGGATGGCTCAAACAAACACAGGACTTTAACCCAGGAGGTCGCTCTTTCCTGTTTGAAACCAATGGTCAAAGTTGATATCTTTTAAGTTATTTGTGTTAGTTACATAAGGAATGTAACTTACAGTCTAAAACATAACCAAGTAGTTTTTGTGCTTAAACTTAACTCAACAGCAACTGTTTCACAATATTAAGCTGCTTCATTTTGAAATTCTAACCGGCTGTTGCCTAGTCATTATTGCTAATTTGATTGCGGACCCCTTCTTGTCCAGAAATGACACTAAAGAATACCTACAGCTTCATATTTTGAAACGCAGTGCCACTGACCAAGCGGCAGTATTTAATAAGTTGGGAGAAAGAACTTGCTGGCCTCTCTGTTTAATGACAAACTTCTATATGAGGTCGGGCTGTTATGGTGCATAAGCTTCCTGTAACAATTCATGTCCTCATTGGATGACACAGTCACTCATTAACCCTCAATAACAAATGAATCTGTGCAGGAATGTGTACAAAGCTCTGGCTTTGTTTCACCACAGAGACAAACATGTGGCGGACATTTATACAGCCCCAAACTTATCGTTTGGATGGTTTCAAACGCTGTAAACCTTTTACAAATTGATATTTTATTTGGAGCCTTGCAGTTGAGCAGTAGGTTTAAGAGCCGCTTGGTTTTCCGTACGAGGTAACAAATAAAAACACTTGATTCCCTGTATTGTATTGATTGATTGATTAAAGCTTTCCAGCATACTAATCTGAGCATGAAATGAACACTTGTGACCACTTCCCCAAAATGTGATAATATATGGCGAACATGACCTCAATATGTTAATGACAAATCAGGAAAACTGTCTCCTCAATCATGTCAGCAAACATTTTGTAATCAACTCAGTCAGTTTTAAAACAGCCATGTAGATTTAGGAGATCTTGTTGTGTTTTTATTTGTCTGAAGTCGATGTTGTGGCTGTAATCCGAGGTAGATTGTGGTATCTGCAGATGGAGTTCAGATGCACACGCTAAATCATCTCTAGTCCCGTTTAATCCTCCTGTACATGCTGAATTTTCATCAATGTTTTCATCCAATGCCAACAAAACCTTTGTTGGTGCACACTATAAATATTACAAGCAAACAGGGAGGGTGGGTAAATAACACCCATTCAATTTCTCAGTCTTCCTTTTTTTGGTTTGAGAATCCCATTCTGGTGTTAAATATAGGATGACAAATAGCAAGGAGCGGCGGTGTGAGCCGTTGGTCCGGGCCCTTTTGTTGGCGCATAATGAGGGCAGAGCTATCGGAGCAGCGCCGCTCAGATTGAGGACAGAAGTTGAACGAAGAGCAAGTGCAGTATAATCATATCTATTTTCTTGTTAAATGGAAGCCATTATGTTTGACCTCCACTCGACGCTAATCTCTGTCACAAACCAAAAAGTTTTAATTTCCATGTGCGTTTATGCACACCAGGCTCCAAATGAGAAAAACCAATAGAGTATAATGAAAGATAATATAAGAACAAAAAAAAACGAGAGAGACTTACAATTCCCCAAACAAACGGGAGGATTTGAAGAGAGGTGGACGGTGAAATGGAGAGAACGACTTCTCTATTTCCGGTGAGTCGGGGGAAGAGGGGGAGGGGGGTAATTGTGATAGCGAGTTTCAAAGTCACTCACTTCACAAAGGCAAAGCGGATTATAGGAGGCTGAACTTTTTCCTGTCGGAGCTCTCCTTTCTTGCAGATGCCGTCGGACAAAAAAAAAGCAGTCATCGCGGTGAATCAGTGCTGGAATTCCCTGCTGATCAGCACGGGTGGAAATAAAACCGCAGGTATGTGTGGACGGCCTGTGTGAAGGTTGATTATGGGCTCTTCAGATGTGGGTGAATGAGTGACGGGCCTTATCCAAAGAAAGAAGGACAGGAGTGCAAATTATGTTAAACTGCCATTCTTTGGTTCTTAAAGGCCCTTCTTACTCTGAGCGGTGGGGTCCTGTGTCCTGTTTCTTAATTCATGTTTCTCTGGTTTGGACTGGTTTGAAGTGTGCCGGGCTCATGGTGTATTCACATGCCCCTTGGATGGTCCCATTTCCCGAGTTGGAAGTCTTTCTTCTGACTGAGTGTGTTCATGAGACATATAAATGGTAAATGGACTGTACTTATATAGCGCCTTTCTAGTCTTTCGACCACTCAATGCGCTGTACACTACATGCCACACTCAGCCCTTTCACACACATTCATGCAGGGTCAGCTCTAGTTTACAGTGTATAAACAAAAGAGTGTTTAGCACGCAACATTTGCGCAAATTAAGAGAAACAGAACTACCTAATATACACTGTCATTGACAGTGTCTAATGTATAACATTTATCAAACAAAAAGAGGAGAAACATTGTAATTGTGTTCTTTCTCCCCAAAATTCAGACTAACGACGATTAAAATCCAGTTTTCTTTGTTGAAATCAAAGTAATGTATTATTTCCAACATTTCCATCTTCCAAACTAGTTTTCTCCATGATTACAAAAATTAATCCAAGGATGTGATTGGATTGTGAGATTCAGTAGTGGGGTGACAACAATAATAAGGTTGTAAGTAATAGTTTTTGGGGAGATAATTGTAATCTTATTACTGAAGTTTATTAGTAACTAGTTACACAACTAGTTAATGGGGAAACTTATATTATTACGGTAATATTATTATTAGTAATGAGTTACTGCCCAACACTGGTCTTGACAGATATAATTTCTTGGTCTTTGTTTTTATGTATTTCTTTGTTTTTATTGGGTCACTGGTTCATTATTCTGCTCACTGTGTGTTTTTTTGTTGACGTTTATTTTTTGTTGTTGAATCTTCCGATTAGCTTAGTTTTCATTTTTCATTTTTGGTTATTGTTTGTTTTTTTCTCCTTATGGGAAGGGAGGTCCATTGTGTAAGCCTGTGGCTTCTTGATGTCTCCTGACATCTCCTTCTTGTTGAAAAAGTTAAAAGAAAGTATGAACACAAAAAAAGTTTAATTTCCACAGTAAAATTCTTAAAAATGAATCTGCTCCTTTTACCTCATTAAAAATCCTAGAATCTATAAATATTAAAATCTTGTTCATTTCTAAAGTTTTATTGCTGGTCACAAAAAGTCTTAAACTTTGTTAAGTCCATTCTCAGTGTATGTGCACTGGTGGATCCCACTGCAGAAGTTGCATAAGATATATACATGCTCACGCACACACAACATCAGTGAGAGGCGACCACAGCAGCAGTTGTAGCCCCCAGTGCTGATATTATCTGTAGCTCATTCCCACCCATCCTCCTCCAGTCCCCAACTTAGAAAAAAACACACATACACACATTCTCCACACACTCTCTCCACTGACCCTGTTTGTTCCCTGCTGCCCTGACTTGCCCCGGTCTGGACTGGCTCCAGTCAGCGTGCCCTTGGGGGGGACAGAATGTGGGAGGGCAGGGGGTTTGGGGAGGAGCAGAGCCACCCAGGAGGGAGGCTGCTTAGTGTCACAGTGATCTCTCTCACACATACATTTATACACACGTCAGTGATAAGGACTGACTTGTCTAAATGGTGTTGTCCAGACAAGAGGGGATGGCAGTAGTTAGTTTCTGTTTTTCTTGGATATTGTAGTTCAGTTTGAATTGAGTAACTTTCCTCTGGGCTATATTTGGATATTTTCTTTCATTCAGATAAGAGTTTCAGAGGATGTGTATTCATAGATGATCTGCAGTCAGCAAATAAAGACATTAACCAAAAAGAATAGCCACTTTGGATATACAATGGATCTCTTTCTTTCTTTTTTAATATGACTGTATCCTTATTTGTACACTGGGTCATTGTTTAGAGTTTCTTCAAGAAAGAATTATGGTAAAAAAAAAAAAAGATAAAATGGACCTGTACTTGTATAGCGCCTTTCTAGTCTTCCGACCACTCAAAGCGCTTTTACACTACGTGCCACATTTACCCTTTCACACACACACATTCACACAGTGATGGCAAAGTCCATCGAACAGAAACTAACATTCATACACATTCACACACCGATGCACGGCATCGGGAGCAATTTGGGGTTCAGAATCTTGCTCAAGGATGCTTCGACATGTGGCACCAGGAGCTGGGGATTGAACCCACAACCCACCGATTAAGGAAAGACCAGCTCTGCCTCTGAGCCACAGCCGCCCCGGTTATCCTCACGTTACTTTTCTTTCATGGTGCATGGCTCATGTTAGTCCTCCAGTGAAAAGGGCCCTCAAAGACCATGGACACTGAAAAACCCTGTTCACCAGAACAGAATATTCTGTTATTTGGAGACTGGTTGTGTTAGGGGGGTTTCATTGCCTGGATTTGTGTATGACGTTAACATGTCCAGTTCAGTTCCAACATTGTAAAAGAAAAGAAAAAAGTTGAGAAAACTCATAATTTGTTTTATGTCAAACTCCAAAAAGTTTTGGAAGCAAAAAATCATGTGCATTTTAAAAACTCAACATAGTGAAAAACTAAATAATATAACATTGTGAATGGCGAATATTTCATTTTTAAGCACCCGAATAATGAAAAACTGGGTTAACAGCTCACTCTGAATTTGTCAAATAGAACTTTTAGTTTCTAAAACTCAGAGATTTAAGTTTTTCAAATAAAGAAAATTATGTCAACAGACAATTATAGATTGGCAAAACTTTTCTTTAGTTTATTTCCTATCATAAAATTTCAAGTTTTATATAAAACCTTTTTGCCTTGAAATTGTGAGTTTGCTCAGCTTCTTCTTTTTGCAGTGAGAGTTCCAGTTTAAACCCACCCACCCAATCAGCTGGTTGATCCAAAGTCCCATTGAGAATTCACACTCATAGCCAAAGTTGGGAATTTGCAACCTGTGGCTGCCTGAATCACCCTCCTCTGTGTAGATCCACAGAAGTGTATGTTTGCAGAAATACAATTTGGGAATCTCTCAAACTAACAAACCCAGATCTTAAGCTTGATGACTAACATCTTTGAGTTGAACAAACAGGGATTTGAAAGTTTCAATTTACAAAAGAGTTTTTTGAATCACAGCTTTCTCTAAACCTAAAAACAATGAACACGTGCTACATTTTCACCAGCTGTTACATTTATCCTTATTTTTATGGGATCTGTACCATGTAAAGGCGGCTGTGGTGCAGAGGCAGAGCGGGTCGTCCCCTAATTGGTTTGATTCCCAGCTCCTCCTGCCACATGTCGAAGTATCCTTGAGCAAGATACTGAACCCCAAATTGCTCCTGATGCCGTGCATCGGTGTGTGAATGTATATGAATGTTAGTTTCTGTTCGATGGACTTTGCCATCACTGAGTGAATGTGTGTGAAAGGGTGAATGTGGCACGTAGTGTAAAAGCGTTTTGAGTGGTCGGAAGACTAGAAAGGCGCTATACAAGTACAGGTCCATTTACCATTTACCATAAAGTTCTTTCTTTGTCTGATTTCACAAATAGATTCAGGATAATCACAATAAAAATGTCAGTCTCTCTCTTTCACAGACTAGCCTGTGTTTGGCACTACATAATAAACACACACTGAACTTGTGTTTGATCCACTCATACCAGACTGCAGTCAGGTTAATTCCTGCTCCACTGTTCACTAACTTTATAGCGCTTCTTTATTTGGTTTTCTAATGGAAGTTGAATGCAGCCATGCAAATTACAGTACACAACAGGAGTAAGTTAACATTACTTTGTTTTAGAATAACTCATTCTCATGAATTAAACCCAGAAACCCAGAAATTAATTGTTGAATATTTTTAAGGCGCTTCACAAATCGAGTCCATTTACCTTTTAAGTTAGTCTGATACAGTTTAAGGCAATCGGTTTCCTCAAACAGTTTAAGTTGAATTAGTTCACTGTGTTTTTCATGTGCTCTGTCTATTTAACTAATAATGTTTTGAGAAGAAACAAGCAAACATTTTTCTCTGATTGTAGTAACTATCATTAAATATGTTGGTAGGACCTGCAACAAGCTCCGCTGCTGCTGACTCACATTATAAAACTGAAAAATAAAAAATAAACCTTAAGGACACAGGCTGGACATGTTTTGAAGTGTTTTATTCATCATGATATTAATGATGCATCATCTTTCAGACACTGTAGACGTCCACCCTGTCTGTCCTCAGAATCAGCAGCTGTCTTTCTCTGCAGAGCATTTGCTTTTCATCTCCTCACCACCTCAGGTTGGTAGTGGGTTAGCTGTTGCTCGGTGTGCACAAGAGGACACAGACATTCCATGTCAACAAAATAAGAAAACACTGGATACACAGGAAAAAGCCTCCAGGCAGCATAAAAAGTGGTGTAAATTCTGAATACATGTGCCTTTGGATGACATGCAACCTCACTCTCACTGCTGGACGCTTTCAGAACACTGTTTATGGTTCGGCAGCTCCTCTAAACTTCATCTAAGGCGAAGGCACGCTGTCACGTCAGAATACTGATACTAGCTGTATGGTTTCCTTAAAATGTACCATATTTTCAGTTGAAAATAAAAATATTTTAGTACACACAGTTTACCCTACCTCCCATACAGGGCCCACTGTCAGGGGGTCGAAGGGTACAGATGACCACAGCCTAAGGCCTATTGGGTGCCCATAAAAAGGTCTATAATTGTTGGCTTATATCACTGATAATGACCATACTTTAACCAATAATACACAATAAATACATGTATTGTTATCATTAAAACATATTTCAGCTTATACCATACCCGACACTGTTTTGCGAAGATGGTGCAGTTGAAACACTTGGCCAGCAAAGCTGAACATAACAGAAGTGAGGAAGTTGGAGGACTAGCAAATTAAGCTTTAACCTATTAGTAACATTAGCTTGTTCACTTAACTAGATTTAAATAAACACTGCTGTACTGCCCTTATAAGGCTATTAAATTGCAGCCTGCTGGAGTCTATTGACCAAGAGCTTTTTTGAAATTGCCAGTGTATTAGAGTTAAAAGTGGGTGGGTGCTGTAGTCAGTGTGGATGAGGGGTCCAATTTAGAAAAATGTCTTCCCCCTGTCTACAATTCCTAATTGCCGGACTACCCATACCTTCCAGGAAGTACACAGTATCCCCACACTGTAAAAAATAAATATGGCATCACCTTTCTACTATTACAGTAAAAGGATATTAGTACTGTTGATTTTACGGGTAAAGTTGGAGTTTTATTTCATATTTTACCATATAAATACACATTTTTACCATCAAAAGAAACACACCACATGAAAATATCATATAAATGTTGTACAAAATAAGTTTTTGCCATGAGATATGATGGTGGTGTTCTGTGCAGTTTAACGTCCGTAATATAAAAAACAACTTTATTCCATATAGATTCCTTTAAAATGCCGTATAAATAAAGACTTTGCCTCGAGATATAACTTTGAATCATGAGTGTTTCACTGTTACAGAAACTGTATTTATATATTTTTTATATTCATATGGAGTTTATGGTCTTTTACTGTCATGGTTGTACATTTACAGTGTAATGTAATAATTTGTCTTTTTCTGCAGTTGGTGGTTGCTGATTGAGTTTAACATAATAAGATGTATTTTAGTGAAGGAGAAAATAAATAACTTGCATGGACGATGTTAGTTTCTCTTGATATGATTATGTTGATTAATTCTCACAGTCTGTAGAGAACTGAAAATCAGGTATTTCACACCGCACACGTCTGCAACACTGAATATATTCAGTGATAGCTTTTAAAGCAGGTTGTTTTGGCTTAAAATCTGAACAAAAGCTACTAGCTTAGATTAAAAACAGAGCAGCTCTGACTTGGCACATTAAACTTCATTAATGCAGGAAAAACTGGCAGTGTATCCCTCACAAAACCACCCACGTTCAGTTTGAAAACCACATTCTTTCAGAGTTGGGGTTTAATGCCAAGTATATGTAGACACAACACACATAGTATGGAAATCTAAATAAATATGAAAACAAGTGCTGACTGTATTCCATTTGTTTGTTTTGCTTAGACTTTCTTTACGGTTTATACTACATTCCCCTGTATTGCTCTGCCAAATTGAATTTCCCCTATGGGGGATCAATAAAGAAACATCTTATTTTATCATAACAAATATTTAACATGTTTTTTTTTTTTGGTTGTTTGTTTTTTTATTTAACGTGTTGAATTTGACAGCATTTGGCAGCAAACTGGGGTGGCAACCGGGGAGGACAGGCTTCTAGATCTGCCTCTAATGAAGTTCAACTGAAAGTATCAAGCACATAATTCCATTTAATTCTTTAAAATAAATTATTTAAAGAAATAAAAACAAGAGGAGTTAAATGTAAAAATCTAATAAAAATTAAAACCAACTCCTCAGTAGCAGAAAATAAGAGAATGAAACGTGGGCTGTTAAATATCAGGTCTCTGTCCTCTAAAGCTGTTTTAGTGAATGAATTAATATCAGATTATGATATTGATTTACTTTGTCTTACTGAGACCTGGTTGTCCCACGAGGAGTATGTTAGCCTAAATGAATCCACCCCCCCCAGTCATATTAATACTCACATTCCTCGAGGCACAGGCCGAGGAGGTGGAGTAGCAGCCATATATGATTCGAGCGTTTTAATGGACCCTAAACCTAAACTAAATTATAATTCATTTGAAAGCCTTGTTCTTAGTCTTTCTGACCCAAACTGGAAAACACTGCAGCCAGTTCTATTTGTTATAGTGTACCGTGCTCCTGGACCGTACTCTGATTTTATATCTGAATTCTCAGAGTTTCTATCAAGTTTAGTCCTTAAATCAGATAAAGTAATTATTGTAGGTGATTTTAATATTCATGTGGAGGTTGACAATGACAGCCTTAGTAATGCATTTATATCATTAATAGACTCAATTGGCTTCTGACAGAGTGTAAATAAACCAACTCATTGTTTTAATCACACTCTTGACCTTGTTTTATCATATGGCATTGATATTGAACATTTAATAGTCTTCCCACATAATCCTTTCCTATCTGACCATTATTTAATAACTTTTGAATTCATACTATTAGATTATAAGCCATTAGGCAAAACTTCCTACAGCAGATGTCTATCTGACAGTGCTGTAGCTAAATTTAAGGAGGAGATTCCTTCAGTGTTTAATTCAATGCCATGTCTGAATTTAATAGAGTCCTATAACGACTTAAATCCCTCTGAAATTGATGATCTTGTCGATATTGCTATAGGCTCACTACGATCAACATTAGACTCTATCGCTCCTATAAAAAGGAAATTATTAAAACATAGGAGACTAAATAAGAATAACCCTAGGTTCCTCTTCAGCACTGTAGCCAGGCTGAAAGAGAGTCACAGCTCTATTGAGCCACATATCCCCATAAACTTAAGTAGCAACGACTTCATGAGCTTCTTCTATAATAAAATTATTACTATTAGAGAAAAAATTAATCACCAACTGCCATCAACAGTTATCAGTGGCTCTCCAAGTTCAGGGACTTCTATCAATGTAAACTTAGATATATATTTAGACTGTTTTTCTGCTATCGATCTTCATCAGTTAACTTCAATAATTTCTTCATCGAAGCCATCAACCTGTCTATTGGACTGGCTTAAAGAAGTTGTTCCCTTAATTGGCACTTCTGGTAACACTTTATAATGAGTACACACTATTAAGCATTAGTTAAGCATGAATAAATACTGAATTCATCATTTATAACGCATGAATACACATTAGTATGTAGTTTATAAACACAGTTAAAAATGTTTTATTCATCATTGATAAGCATATTAGTTATGGATTAGTAAATACTGAATTCATCCTTTATAAAGCCTGATTCTGCTGTAAATAGTCATTACTATGTGGTTTATAATCACAGTTATAAATGTTTTACTCTTCATTGTACTGTACATTTCTGCATGCACTTGCACATCCACTATTCAGACATGTATTAATGATTAGTGACTGTGTTAGCAGATGTTCTATAAAACTCACAACATATTCATTTTCTAATGATGGCCTATAAACAGTTATTAATGCAGGAATTCACAGTTACAAAGCACTTACTACTTGTTAATTAAGTATTTTGCACGAGCTTATCTAAAGTGAGCACTATCTATGGCTTATTAAGGATTTACAAATGAGATATAAAGGCTGACAATGCCTCGAGACTCACAAAATGTTCAGTTATCTTAACAGACGAAGAAGAGACACAACACAAAGGGATATAGAACATATTGTATTGATATTTACTGCAGCTTCCCAACATATTGTATGAAGACGAACAAGGGTGGTTTATGAAGACATGCTATTGTTGTGATCTTATCTGTTTGGGACGTGTACGTTGAGCTCCCGCTCTCAGCACGTTGATGTTACGTCATATTTAGGTTAACTCTCAGAAGTTTCTGACAGTGCAGCCAAGAGGAGCATGGAGAAGCACATTGGAGTCTGCGGCCGTCAGCGGCTCTAGTGGTGAGTATGTGTCTTTGTTTGGTAGCACACATTATGGTTGAAAGATAACGTTAGCTTGTCAGCAGCTGCAGGTGTTTGCCCTCGCTCCCCGACTCACGTTACTAACGTTACCGACCCGCCCGCGGTGGCTAAACCGACCTACCGCTGCTAGGCACTCACCTCGCCCGGCTAGACGAGACTAGACTAGGTCGGCTTAGCCACCGCGGGCGGGTCGGTAACGTTAGTAACGTTAGTCATTAGTGTCAAGTGACAAGCTAACGATATCTTTCAACCATAATGTGTGCTACCAAACAAAGACACATACTCACCACTAGAGCCGCTGACGGCCGCAGACTCCAATGTGCTTCTCCATGCTCCTCTTGGCTGCACTGTCAGAAACTTCTGAGAGTTAACCTAAATATGACGTAACATCCCGCTCTCAGCACGTCATCACGTTGATGACGTGCTGAGAGCGGGAGCTCAACGTACACGTCCCAAACAGATAAGATCACAAAAATAGCCTGTCTTCATAAACCACCCTTGTTGGTCTTCATACAATATGTTGGGAAGTTGCAGTAAATATCAATACAATATGTTCTATATCCCTTTGTGTTGTGTCTCTCCTTCGTCTGTTAAGATAACTGAACATTTTGTGAGTCTCGAGGCATTGTCAGCCTTTATATCTCATTTGTAAATCCTTAATAAGCCATAGATAGTGCTCACTTTAGATAAGCTCGTGCAAAATACTTAATTAACAAGTAGTAAGTGCTTTGTAACTGTGAATTCCTGCATTAATAACTGTTTATAGGCCATCATTAGAAAATGAATATGTTGTGAGTTTTATAGAACATCTGCTAACACAGTCACTCATCATTAATACATGTCTGAATAGTGGATGTGCAAGTGCATGCAGAAATGTACAGTACAATGAAGAGTAAAACATTTATAACTGTGATTATAAACCACATAGTAATGACTATTTACAGCAGAATCATGCTTTATAAATGATGAATTCAGTATTTACTAATCCATAACTAATGTGCTTATCAATGATGAATAAAACATTTTTAACTGTGTTTATAAACTACATACTAATGTGTATTCATGCGTTATAAATGATGAATTCATTATTTATTCATGCTTAACTAATGCTTAATAGTGTGTACTCATTATAAAGTGTTACCGCACTTCTTTACTGGATATGATTAATCTTTCTTTATTATCAGGATATGTACCACAGTCCTTTAAAGTAGCTGTAATTAAACCCCTTCTTAGAAAGCCCACTCTTGACCCAGGGGTTTTAGCCAACTATAGACCGATTTCTAACCTCCCCTTCCTCTCTAAGATTCTGGAGAAAGTAGTCGCCAAAGAGTTGTGTGACTTTCTACATAACAATAGTTTATTTGAAGATTTTCAGTCAGGATTTAGAGTTCATCACAGCACAGAGACAGCTCTGGTTAAAGTTAATAATGACCTTCTGACTGCTTCTGACAATGGACTTGTCTCTGTACTTGTATTATTAGATCTTAGTGCTGCATTTGACACCATTGACCATAATATTCTTTTACAGAGACTTGAGCATCAAATTGGCATTAAAGGAACCGCACTAAGCTGGTTTAAGTCATATTTATCAGATCGCTCGCAGTTTGTACATGTTAACGATGAATCTTCAATAAGTACTACAGTTAGTCATGGAGTTCCACAAGGTTCTGTACTTGGACCAATACTATTTACTTTATATATGCTCCCTTTAGGCAACATTATTAGGAATCACTCCATTAACTTTCACTGTTATGCAGATGATACGCAGTTATATCTATCAATCAAGCCCAATGAAATTAATCAATTATCTAAATTACAAACATGTCTTAAGGACATAAAATCCTGGATGACCTGCAATTTTCTGATGTTAAACTCAGAAAAAAACGAAATTCTTGTTCTTGGCCCCAAAAACCTTAGATACTCACTGTCTAAAGATATAGTTACTCTAGATGGCATTAACTTGGCCTCTAGCACCACTGTCAGGAATCTTGGAGTTATCTTTGATCAGGATTTGTCATTTAACTCCCACATAAAGCAGACCTCTAGGACTACCTTCTTTCATCTACGTAATATTAGAAAAATTAGACACATACTATCACAGACAGATGCAGAAAAACTAATCCATGCATTTGTTACTTCAAGGCTGGATTACTGCAACTCTTTATTATCAGGTTGCCCCAATAAGTCCATTAAAACGCTCCAATTAATTCAGAACGCTGCAGCACGAGTACTGACAGGAACTAGGAAAAGAGACCACATCTCTTCTGTATTAACTTCATTTCTTCCCCGGAGTTCTTGTGCTTTCTCGTCTCGCAGGTTCTCATTATTCTCATTACTGATATTATTGTTATTATTATTATTACTATTATTATTACTACAGTTACTATTGTTACTGTAATCACTGCTCATTGTTCCCCATCATCTTCTTCATGTTCATCATCATCAGTCACTATTATTAGTGTAGTTGTTGCTACTCTTGTTGCTGTGCGCCTTTGTCTCTGTCTTCTGTCGTTACCTCTGTCTCTGTCATTCTGTCTTTACCTTACACTCTCTCTCTCTCTCTATCTCTCTCTCTCACCCCAACTGGTTGAGACAGACAGCCACCCACCTAGAGCCGGGGTCTGTCCGAGGTTTCTGCCTCTTAAAAGGAAGTTTTTCCTTCGGTCTAGACTAGAGTATGGTCTAGACATGCTCTATTTGAAAAGTGTCCTGAGATAACTTCTGTTATGATTTGGCGCTATACAAATAAAATTGAATTTAATTGAATGGAATTGAATTGCTCCACCTAGGGTGGGTCAAATGCAGAGAAAGATTTTCCTTATGGGATTAATAAAGAATAACGCTACATAGCTTGTAATCTAAACTTTGTAATCAGAAACACTCTATTTATCTGTCAGGCCTGTCATTGTCAAGTGTTACTCAATCCTTATTTTGTACTGAAGTCTGACGTAAGACTGCTGACACAGACTACTTTAGAGACTTTATATAACAGTAGCACCTACACTGCATAGGAATGTGTTGGCTTAAGAGAACACTATCCACATGATCAGGATACAGAGGACCTGAAAGGTTACATTTTCACTCCAACCTCAGAGGGTTAGGGTTACTGGAGTCACTGGAGCAACAGCAGATAGGCAGTGGAGACAATGGATATGAGCTTGATGAGCAAAACCAGGTGCTTGAAGGAGAACACAGCTGGTTCTCTGTTGGTGGAAAAGGCCTACCAGAGATGGTTCACACAGAACCAAGCCAACAGCCATCTCTATCCTATATAGAGCACAGTACAAATAGGTTACTGTCATATGTTTATAGCGAGGAATCTTCTTTTCTTCGGTGAAGCGAGGGGTTAATTTCCCATGAGAATGTGGGGACATGTCCTCTCTACTTTTTGAAACCCATTTTACAATTTGCGCTTGGAGTTCAAGAGTCACTCTTAACAGTCTTCTTACTGTCTGGCTAACCCATCAGAGCAGAGTTTTATTTTACAAAAAAAATGCTACAAATCGGCTGTGGCTCAGAGGCAGAGCGGGTCGTTCCTTAATCGGAAGGTTCGATCCCCAGCTCCTGGTGCCGCATGTCGAAGTATCCTTGAGCAAGTTTCTGAATCCCAAATTGGTCCCGATGCCGTGCATCGGTGTGTGAGTGTGTATGAATGTTAGTTTCTGTTCGATGGACTTTGCCATCACTGAGTGAATGTGTGTGAAAGGGTGAATGTGGCACGTAGTGTAAAAGTGCTTTGAGTGGTCGGAAGACTAGAAAGGCGCTATACAAGTACAGGTCCATTTACCATTTACCATAAATTGCACTCATTGAGATTAACAACACCATTTACCTGGCTGTGCTGTCCTGTGGAAAAGCATTTACAAATGGTTGCGCTAGCTCATGACTTGGCACTGAAAAACTACAATACAGGCCCTAACTCTCTGGTTGGTAGTTTTTTTTTTGGCACTGCTCATGGAGAACTTTTATAAAAATAACTTTTTGTCATATTTGCTGAAACTTTCACTATATTCTGACAGTAGTACATGAGACAGATAATCTGTGAAAAAATCTGGTTCCTCTGGCTCCTCCTAGTGCTCCTAATGGCATTGGATCAGTTGTTATTATTCAGGCCCTACTGCCTAGACCTACTGCAGCTTTAAGGATTTCTTTATGGTGTATTTTTATGAAGCTGAAGTTACGAGTTATTTGAGTCAATATGATGTGTTTAATATATATTAAAATGGAGCTTTGAGTTAAAGGTCCAGTGTGTAGGATTTAGTGGCATCTAGTGGTGAAGTTGCAAATTGGAACTAACTGAACACCACTCGCATCTGTATTTGATGACCTGGGATGAGAACAAGCTATGATTGTGTAGGAGGAACTATGTCCCTTGCAAAACTCGCAAAAAACGTAGACCATATCTGCAGCCAGGTTTGTCTGTTCTGGGCTACAGTAGAAACATGCCGGACTCCGTAGAAGAGGACCTGTGGTGCCAGTAGATATAAAGGGCAAATTTTCAAGTTTTTCCAATAATTCTAATTTTCAGAACAAAACATACCTGTGGAAATTATATTAATTTTTTGACAATAGATCATCCTAAAAGTTACACTGGACCTTTAAGACTTATTTCATACCTCACTGAAAATTCTTGCATCCTGGCAATTTGAATCGGGACCTGCTGACACTACTTTTCATCAAGAAGCAGACATTACAGCTGTGCTGCTAGATGTGTGAAGTCTCTTCGACAACAAAAAAAACATTTTTGCTGGATATAAATGTCAGAAAACAATAAAAGACAAAAAGCAGAGCAGAAGCAGTTAAGCTTGTTTTCCTCTGGATGAAAAATGAGTGCTGACCCTGAATGACCCCTGCATCAACCCAACCTTAGACACTGACTCTGGATTACTGGGCAGCTCCCACTTTAAATTTATTCATGATTTTATTATTAACCTATCAACTTCTTGCATTTGTACGGAGCCCCTAAAGGGACATGGGGGAAGAAAAAAAAAAGTGAGCACTAGATACTATCTTGTGCGTACTAGATCCTTTCTAGTGAGCACTAGATACTATCTTGTGCGCACTAGATACTATCTAGTACTATCTAGTGCGCACTAGATTTAGTAGTGTCCCTTTAGGGGCTCCGTACATTTGTGAATAAACACTGTACATTGCATGCCCTGCAATAATGCAGTAAACTCATAAAGCTTCATTATTTATTTATTTTTCTTATAATTGATACATACCTTTCAGCTTAGTAATTACTACTCTCCATTTGTACAGCAGTTGAAATGAAGGCATAAAGACCTTTTTTCTGCAGTGTAAAGCAGCAATTTGGATTGTCCATCGCTGCTTCAATTTCTTCTTAGAAAAACCAAAACCAAACAGGGGTAACCAATTAATCAAAAGATTAATGATGTCTTGGCTTAAAAATGTTCTTCTTCAGATGTAAGGAAATGTGTTTGGTACACATTTCACATCATCATAATTTTAATTTTGTTTATTTTCAGTGAAAATGAAAATACTGATGCAAAAATTATAATTCCCACTAATCTAAAAAATAATCTCTATATGATTTTCTTTTAACCATATCGTGCAGCCCTAGTTTGCTGGCTCATCTCAAACCTCTTATGATATGATAAGTAAGACACTGCAGAACAGTTGTTTTTAAGACAAAGCACAAATGGCACATTCTACGAGACTTTACCTGAGCTGCCCCTGCCCAGTCCTGTTACTTTTCCACTGGCAGAAACAGAAGTACCTGCAATAATTAAGTGTTTGATTGAAATTAACCAACATTTTTTGACAGTGGACAGTGGTGGTTTTGGCTCAAGGATGATACTAACAGCAAAAAACACTCTCTGAATGTGTATTTAGGTGTGTATATATATATATATATATATATGTATATAAGTATTTCATTCACATTCTTAACACAGCACAGTTCTGTAGCCTGGTTCCAGACCTCTGAACTGCTGCCCACATGAATTACTTGTTCAGTGAATAGGTCTGGTGTTGTAAACTATCAGTTGATTAATCTGAGCTTTGTTAGAAATTCTTTATTAGGAATAACCCCTTGAGATGCACCATCTTATTTTCGAGGGGTTCCTCAACGGCAGAAAGTACACAACTAAACAAACAAAAAATGTAATAAAAAAAATTTGCAAAGATAATAGCATACAATTAAACCAAATATGACAAAAACAAACTAAACATACAGAGATAGATCAAAAACAACGAAACAAAAAGGAGAAAAACAAAAACAAAATGAAAAGGAGAAAATTAACAACAACAACAAAAAAACCCCAGTAAATATCAAGACAAGATCAGATCATATTCCAAACAGAGCATGAAAACGGATCATTCATTCACAGCCTAGAGTGGTATTAATGTCAGGAAACGCATTTGGTAAATAGAGTTACAAAACATGATTACATAATCATAAGAACTTTGTAGACAGGATAAATGGGGAAGTAATTTTTGTAAATTCCTGCTCCATTCGTACTGGACGATTCTGCAAAAATATTGTGGTTATGGCTAATAAAAAGGGATAGATTTCAGGTCGGTAATGGGACGCCAACTCTGGTCTCTTCTGTGAAAGTCTTAAAAAAATCAGGGTTTGCACAGGCTGAATGATCCCATTTCTAGAAGGCTCTATTGTTTATTAACAACAAATAGACAACAATAGAACTGCCAAAAATAAGTCTATTAAGTCATTGTTAATAATTCAAAAAGTTACTATTGCAGACTTAATTATAAAAGACATATGAGAAAGAAAAAATTAGGAAAACTCTTCTCTGATCAATAGTCACAGAAAATAATCTGCTCAAAATTCATCCAAATCACTTATTTTACACAAACGTCTTTGCAGTTGTTGTGTTCAGTGTTTGGGTTCATTGTTCTCTCCTGTTAATGTTTTAACATTGAATATATCATGTAATATCCATAAAATGTTACTAAGGGGTTGTCAGTTTACTAAATGATAATAAAAGGTGCCCCTCTCACTGCACTGATGTGGTTGGCTTGTAGAACTTGAATCACATAAGTTTGTGAATTGGGTAGAGTCAGATAACAGTAATCATAAATCTAGACATACTAGAAAAGCGAACACAAAGGTGAACACATGAATTTTCATTGTTGACTAACCATCTTGACAGTGCTGACCTATGAGGGAACGGAGAGCTGGAGAGTCCAAAAGACCACCCACTTATATAACCCTGCTGCGTCAGAGTATAAACGTACCGAGTTAGCTGACCTAAGGACAGTAAGCCAGCTAGCTTAAATATTGTACTGTATTAGGGCTAGCATGTTCTCTGCTGGATTTTGATATCCAACCCTATTTCACCAAGCCAGATTCACTTCTTTTAAAGGGACGTGGATGTACAGTGGGCCTATCTGGTGGCACCGGGCTCTAAGACCAACTTTTGCTTTTTGCATCCATGTTTCTTTGAGGGTCTGCATGATAAGTACATTTTCTGTTCATGTCTCTGATGATCTATCTGCTTACCACCCAGAATTAATGACTGCAAGTAGCAGTTTGTGAGCAGCTGTGGCTCAGAGGCAGAGCAGGTTGTCCACTAATCAAAAGGTTGTTGGCTATCCTTGAGCAAGATACTGAACCCTGAATTTCTATAATATTGATAGATATTTTAATTTAGGTCAAAGAAGAGTGAAATCAAAGTTAGAGATGAGTCAGCAGATCTCCTTCTGGTTGGTGTTAGGTTTTTTCCTGTAAAAAGACAAGTACAAAATCATTTACTACTACTCCACAGTACACACAAGAATGAAACAATGCTTTCCAGCAAACAGCTGTATTTGGTGGTGGGAAGCGTGTGAGGGATCCCATCATTGTAAGGCCGTATTCAGACCAAATCAGCCCTTGCAGCAATTATTAGTGTGGCAGTGTGTGGGTGTGTTTATTTTTGCTTTAGAATGTCAACGCTTGTGAAGCAATGAGAAAATAATATTATGAGGAAGGGGGTCATCGCCACAGTGCCTGATTTGGTCTGAATTGGCCCACAATGCTCTGGGCACGGGCCCAGTGGCAATGTGGTACAAGTGGGGCATTTTATGTGAACTAGATGAAACAGGTATGCTGGTTGTGAGCCGGCAGAACTCTGGGAGAGCAGCTGAGGAAGACTTTGATGTTAATTTGGTTGATGATTTCTGAGCTCCTCTTCACTTGTACAAATCAAAGCCCTAATCTTTATTACTGATTCATATCTCCACGCAACTCATATTCTTGCTTTTTTCAAGTCCCATAAAAGCACATCAGCCCGCCATTACCGGGGAGTCTGGCAAAAGTTAAAACTGTGTGTGTGTGTGACGAAGTTACAGTATGAGGGATGAGTGTGAGCTTATCTGTCGTTCTTATAACATAAACTCCTCCTACACAAGACTCTGGCAGAGCAGCCCTTTCACTTCCCCTCCTGATTTATGGATACAGGTGTAATACATTAGCAGGTTTTTATGTCTTTCTTCTATCAACACAAGTCAAATGACAGCTTTGTAGAAAAAAAAAGCTTTATAACTGCCTTATACTTCAATTAGGAATGTCAGATTCAATATGTATGTGGAAATTCTGTCATTGCCAATTTGTACAGGGCTGCAGAAACTGAGCACGTTTCATTATACAAGAATCTGAAACACTTGTTTGTCTTTCCAACAATCACCAACTCTGGCTGGTAAGAATAAATCTTTGATTGACAGAGTTAGACATTTGAATATTCAGCGATAGACTCTGACAACAATCATGGGCATTTCCAGAAAGGGGGTGCCACCCCAAGTGCCACCCCATTATCCTTATCACTGCCAGTCTACACTGTTTTTAGAGGCTGTAGCAGGCTCCGTTTTAAAGCTAGAGTGAAGATACTGGTATCATATGAAACTATATGCATCCATTGGTACCAATGTTAGTGTCATGCTAGCAATTCAATTCAATTCAATTCAATTCAATTTTATTTGTATAGCGCCAATTCATAACAGAAGTTATCTCAGGACACTTTTCAAATAGAGCAGGTCTAGACCGAACTCTTTATAACATTATTTACAGAGACCCAACAGTACCACCATGAGCAAGACCTTGGCGACAAGGGCAAGGAAAAACTGCCTGTTAAAAGGCAGAAACCTAGGACAGATCCTCCGGCTCTAGGTGGGTGGTCGTCTGTCTTGACCAGTTGGGGTGAGAGAGAGAGAGAGAGAGAGAGAGAGAGAGCGAGAGACAGACAGACAGGTCGGAAATAACACTCCAAAGTCTTTCAAAGAGATCCCTTGACCTCTGACCTGATATCTAAATGAAAAAGGGTTTTATGGTTACCCATGAGTCTCCCCTCTGCAGATATACCCACTTTAAGCTCATCCCATGATGAGTCTTTAAACACATCTCTAACTCCAACTTCCTGGATCATATTTCATTGTCTCACCAGTACCTTCAACCAGTGGTTCTGAAACTTTTTTCATTAAAGTTAATGTAAATATTTTTTTAAGCCAAGTCCTGACCAGCGCAAAATGGTTGTAGTACAGAAAAATCCCATATAAAGTGATACAATAAAGCATTGCATCATCAGTGTCTGATTTATTAGGAAAAAACTGTTTCATTTTAACTGAGTTGTCATGCAATAATACTAAGATGACATTGTAATTGGATTTTACTGCGTCTTTTAGATGTTTTATTCCAGTTGACAATTTACGGCAGACTGCAGTGAATAGGAATATTGAATATAAAATGTGTTTTACTGAACTTACGTTTACCTTTTGTATTAAACTTGTAGTATAATTATGAGGAATTATGCATGAGGGATATTTTTTAAATCTTAATTTAAAAAATAAGTAAGTACCCCCTGCAGTACTCTAAAGTATCCCTTGGCCTATGGGTACATAGTGAGAAACACTTTCATAAACAATATGCCCCCACCAACACAGCCTCCTGAGCCCCCACCAACACAGCCTCCTGAGCTATTTTCAGTCTGCATCCTCGCTAATGAAAATGCTATTGAGGGGCTGTATGAGAAATGTAGGACCTAGCGTCACAAATCTCTCCTCTCTGTCATTCATTCACTCTGGCTGACTCTGACTCTCCTGTCCAGACATTCTCACCATCCTGCCCTCCCTTAACCCGTTCCCACCAGATTTATTGCCTTACCTGCTCCACCCACTCACTCACCTCCCCTTTCCCACTGACTACCTCAGTCTATACCGGCCCACTTCCACTAGTCCTCTGCTGGACTGGCTTTGGCATTTTGCTAAGTGTTTATTACTTCCTGTTTTCCTGATCCTACTTGCTTTGATTCTTCAGAATTCTTCTGGTTCAGTTTGCCTCCATCTTTGCTTACCTCTGTTAAAGATGAAATATTTTGGACTGTGACTGTGAGTTTCTGCCTGTTCTCAACAAGCACCGTTACTGTTAAACTAAAACTCAGGATATCTCAACTATGCTGCTTAGATTGGCTCTACAAACTTCAAGTGCAACCCTAAATTGCTGGAGTGGTCCTTTAACTTGCTAGAATGTGTATAATCTATTGGCCAGACTTTGACGCTTCAGGTATTTTCAGTGAAACAATTTACCAAGGTGTAATGGTTGGGAAACATCCAGCACCAGATGACTGACAGAGATAGATGACACTTGCTGTCTTAATCACGTATTAAATCAAGTATCAGCCCGATATCGGCCCACTGCTTCGCCACACTTAGGGTTTATACGTTCACACTCTCGCACAAAGGTCCCCTCGCAAAACTTAGATTGATTCACTTCAGAGGAAACTATTATGGAAAGAACAATTGACGTGTCAGTCCCTGAGGAACGCCTCATCCATCACTGTCCAATGGCCTTATTAGTACTTCACTACAAAGGAAATCCTAATTCACCCCTTGGGTAAAGAGGCTGCTGCTAACTGCTTTGTTTCATATGGAGACTCCTATCAATACTTTCCTCATTCACTCACTCACTCACGCAGGACACAAACACAGGAAGTGCTCTGACACACACACTAGTAGAGACAATTGCAAGCCATCTGCAAGCGTGCTGTGAACTGGTGGGAAAAGTTAATCAACAGCTTGTCTGAATGCTCATTACTTCGTCATTATGGAGCGGAAACAAACACAAAACACCTGAGCTTAGGGGCGGCTCCTCTCTCCCACACACACACACACACACACACAGTAATAGTAATTAAAGCTGCAAGCAGCGTTGAACGGGACCTCGCAGCCGGCGCGTGTCGGGGTGTGCTGCGGCCGCGTCTTGTGAGATCGTAACACATGCGGACCACAACATGAAAATTTCACGTAAATCAGATCAAAATAGCCACGCAGTGCTAACTTCCTGTTGTCAGTAGGTGGCACTCTCAATATATCGGAATATTGTCACATAGACAAGTTCAGGGCGGGACTCTATATGTGAAGTTTTATTGAGATAGGACCATATACACTGAAGTTATGAGTATTATATTTTTAAAAGCATCTTCTGACCAATTAAAGCTGACCTAATCATCCTGCAACAAGGAGCAGTGTAAAACAATTCTTCCTGTTGCCAGTAGGGGGCGCTATGACCATGAGTTAATGTTGGCATTTTCAGTGCAAAACTAATCACACACCAAGCCAGAATTTATTTTCACGTTAAAATTTGAGGTAAAGAACATTTTTAAAATCATTATGTTGTTATCAGTATTATCAAAATGATTAGTTCATAATGTTATAATAATCTTATAACCTTAATACCTACAAATATTTGCAGTCTGTGCATGTCAGGGTGTGCTGCGGCTGTGTGATGCGACAGCTTATCATATTCAATTTCAATTCAATTCAATTCAATTTTATTTGTATAGCGCCAATTCATAACAGAAGTTATCTCAGGACACTTTTCAAATAGAGCAGGTCTAGACCGAACTCCTTATAACATTATTTACAGAGACCCAACAGTACCACCATGAGCAAGCACTTGGCGACAAGGGCAAGGAAAAACTGCCTGTTAAAAGACAGAAACCTAGGACAGATCCTCCGGCTCTAGGTGGGTGGTCGCCTGTCTTGACCAGTTGGGGTGAGAGAGAGAGAGAGAGAGAGAGAGACAGAGAGAGAGAGACAGAGAGACAGACAGACAGACAGACAGACAGACAGACAGACAGACAGACAGGTGCACAGCAACAACAGTATTGGCAATGGCAATCTGGCAGGACCATGGCAGGTGGTGTCCTTCATCATGCTTTGGGTCTTCCTTCTGCAGCGGGTGGTGTATCCTGGAGCTGTAGCAGTGACGTTCCTGTGATTTTTGAAGCTGTTTTTACTGTCCTTCAGTTGTTCAGTCAGGTTGCTGAAGCACACCAGTATGCCTCCTGTCTCTTTACACTGGCCTGGTAGACATTGACCAGGATTCCATAGTTTTTAACACATCTCAGAAAGTCTTTGTTGTGCCTTCTTAAGCCTACTACATGACTATGTCTCAATTTTATACTGATACCTCTTTATCACCTACATAAACATTACATTTAATTCCCACATGAAGCCGACCTCTAGGACTGCCTTCTTTCATTTGTGTAATATTACAAAAATTAGACACATCCTGTCACAGACGGATGCAGAAAAACTAATCCATGCATTTGTTACTTCAAGGCTGGATTACTGCAACTCTTTATTATCAGGTTGCCCCAATAAGTCCATTAAAACGCTCCAATTAATTCAGAACGCTGCAGCACGAGTACTGACAGGAACTAGAAAAAGAGATCACATCTCTCCTGTACTAGCTTCTCTGCACTGGCTCCCTGTAAAATGTAGAATAGAATTTAAAATCCTCCTCCTCACCTACAAAGCTCTTCATGGTCAGGCCCCTTCACAGCTCATAGTACCCTATTACCCCACTAAAACACTACGTTCTCTAAATGCTGGGCTACTTGTGGTTCCTATAGTCTCTAAAAGTAGAACAGGAGCCAGAGCCTTCAGTTACCAAGCTCCTCTCCTGTGGAACCAGCTTCCAGTTGTGGTTCGGGAGGCAGACACCCTCTCCACATTCAAGAGTAGGCTTAAGACATTCCTCTTTGATAAAGCTTATAGTTAGGGCTGGATCAGGTGAGTCCTGAACCATCCCTTAGTTATGCTGCTATAGGCCTAGACTATCGGGGGATTTCCCATGGTGCACTGAGCTCCTCTCTTCCTCTCTCTTTCTGCACTCATTCATGTTCCATTAATGCATGTTACTAACTTCACTTCTTCCCCGGAGTTCTTGTGCTTTCTCATCTCACAGGTTCTTATCGATCCTGGTGGAGCCTCCTGCCATGGTCCTGCTTGATTGCCATTGCCAATACTGTTGTTGCTGTGCACCTGTCTGTCTGTTTGTCTCTCTCTCTGTCTATAAATAATAATGTAATAGTAAATAATGTTATAAGGAGTTCGGTCTAGACCTGCTCTATTTGAAAAGTGTCCTGAGATAACTTATGTTATGAATTGGCACTACACAACTACAATTGAATTGAATTGAATTGAATTGAATTGAATTGAATAAACAAGACAGCCATACAGACATCAGAGAGCCCATCAAGATTATTCTGTTTAGTTATTCCTGCCACACCTGATTAGGTCAGATTCCCCTTGAAATCAATGAAAAAAGGTGGTAGAAACAGAAATTGTCTACATTTATTGGAAAAGGAAGCATGGGGTTTGTATTAAAGAGCAGCAGACGTTGAGATGATCACAGATCAGCCGGACAAGGCTCCTGTTTACATTCAACCAGACGCAAATTTCAATCATTCCAATTATTTCCTGCGTGTATGTATATATGTATATAAATAACTGTAAGCTACATATTGTTTTATTTTATAATAATACAATATTTATTTATATGTTATTCCAATATAAATGTAATTATCTGTTGTTTTATGTGTGTAGCATGAAATAACTTTGTGTTTTATTGTTGTTGTATAATGATAAAGTAATATACAGTATCACAGATAAAGAAAATGGATTTAGCTGTTTCATTATACATACATTACAACTATTGCTATTCACATTATGTTTGTCAATTACACTGTTCAACATTGTTTCAACATTGATCATAATTGTGCTTTGGAAACATATCTAAAAGCCCATTGAACTGAGGTTTAAAAACAGCTCAGAAATATTTTTATAGTTTTAAAAAAGGCTCAGTAGTTTTTATCAAACCTTTCTCAAACAGAAGGAAAGCGGCAGATGAATCCACATTTGGTGCTCATGTGAGTATTTGGGGCAGCAGGATGGTGTATGTGAGATTGAGTGAAAATAAACTACAATCTGTGTTTATGGTGATGAAGGAACAGCCAGTGCAACAGTGTGGCTCACTGATGTCTATTGACAACAATGGAGCTCTATGGCACAGAGGAAGAAGCTATATCACGCTTTGATACATACACAGTACTTGTAAGTGATACATTTCACTGACAAGAATATAAATATAAATGTATCCTATAAGCCTATTTTCAACTCTTTATGCTCATTAAGGCAATTTAACAGACTTTGGATGTGGTCAAAAGTGTATTGTTTTTGCCTAAAACAGTGATGCGAAAGTTATTTGTGATTTGCAAGAGATTAAGTTGTTACCGTTGAGAAACATTTATTTGAAACTGTTGAACAGTCCATCAGAAATTGTCCAGCTGTGTGGCCATTAGCTAGAACACGGAGAAGAAAATGTGCTTTTCAGTTTCAATTTCAAAAGTCCACTTTTCTATTCTGATTCTCACAAAAGTGTTTCCATTTGTTGTTCAAGCAAAAACATCTGATGCAAAGGAGATATATACCTTTTAAAGAATGCATGTAAACAGCACTTCACCTTACACAACCAAGAACACTCTGTATTTTACTTTGCGCACACATGGCCATAGCCCACATTCTCTTTAGCAGTCTCAGTAACTGCCTGCGAATGCTTTGCTTGTACCAACTTTTCACACCCGTAATTTTTCTCACATTTCAGTAAAGCCTCTGAAAAGCAGCAGCCCTCCTACTCCAGCAGTGTTTTAGTGCTCTTTGCAGCCCTACGTGATGCAAACGCTCAAAGCCACTTCAAGTGAACACATGCTGTCTTGGCCCACTCAAGGGCATCTCAAGAAATTTAGCTGAAAAGATGGAAATTAAAGTCAATTATTCTGTGTCCTCTCTGTTTAACCCTGGTTTACCTTAACCACATTAGTGATCAATACAAGTGTGAGCATAATCTGTATCAGTTTACCTCCTTCTGATTAACCCTAATAAATGGGCTCACTCTGAGCTGCTGGAGAGCAGAAATACAAATTCATCTGATTTCCATTTAGTGCTTTCAAATGCTACTAAAGTCAGAAGACATCCTGTTCCATGTTGTTGCAAATACCCTGGCAAGGCTAACTATTACTCCTTATAAAAAAATAATTGTGCTGATTATTAATTCAACCTCAAGGCTAACTCTCCTCTGCTGTGAGAGCCCCTTGATGTTACTCTTTCACTCCCTCCTTCTCTTTCTGGGTTCATGAAATAGACGTAAACCACAGAGTGAGTGTGTGTGTGTGTGTGTGTGTGAGAGAGAGAGAGAGAGTGAGACGGACTTCTTGACTGCAAAAACACACTATCTCTCCTTGCTGATGGGGTGGTACCTTTTGGTAGAACAGAGGGTTTTTACTTGATTTCATGCTTCCTGTGAACCACTGTTTCTTACTGTGCATATGACAATAAACCTCTTGAATTTGTGCTATTTATTTTGTAAAGAAATTACAATCAAGTGTTGCTTTTGTGTGGAAACACAGAGGACAAAGAACCTCTCTCTTTATCAGGACTTCACCAGTGACCAGTAGGGTTGGGTACCGTATTTGGTACCAACCAAATTATATCAGTATTACTGAATACTGATTAACTTTAAATTATAAAGCTATAAATTAAGTTTGACTTCACATAAATAAATAAATAAGTTTCATTATTCAGTTTGTGAGTAGTAGTAGAAGTGTTTTCTAGTAGGCTAATAAAAATGGCCCTACAATCTCAAACATCAGTCTATGGCATCACAATGTAATCTATATTATTTTTTATTATCTGTTATTCAATATTTTTTATCACAGTGCTCAAGTCAGCAGAGCTAGTTCAGTAACAACTGTTTATTTACCAGCTCAGAAATAGAAAATTACAGAATATTTACCATTTATATTTGCCATAAATGTATTATTTTGAGATTTTGAGCATTACATATGAAAAAGTATTAATAGCACTGAGTTGGGTTTTGCTTCTTTACAAAATTAAATTAAACATGAAGTAATTTTCACACAGTCCCTTATATACCTGTGAGCAGACCTCAGCCAAAACCACATTACATGTTTTATGAACATGTCTTTGGAGATAGAATAGATAGAATAGAATTAATTTAGTATTTTTTCTTTCATTCAGCAAGCAGTAATGGTTGCATTCTTTCCACGTGTCTGTAAACACCAACAAGTTAATGAATCTTTAATTTGAAAAGTTTCTCTGCTCCATGCTTGTGGGTTAATTTGGACCACTGTTTTTTTGTTTTTTTATTCTGCTAAGTGCAATTATTCCCTATCTGTCTTCCAAAAAATAAAAAAAGATCCATCTGTGAGGGTTGATTTGGGCTTTGGAAAGAAGAGTTTGGTGCAGGTCAGTGGCACTGGGGTGAATGTATTTCAGTAGCTGGAACAGAATTCTATTGTCTGAGTGAAGCAGAGAGGAGACACACACACACTGCACCCCTCCCACTATCAGCACACACAAACACACTGTGAGGACCTTCCATTGTCTGCTTTCATTCCTGAAGAGAAACTAACCACAGCCTGAGGTGATCATCACTAACTTGTTCATAAATATATATATATATATATTTACAGCTCAGGTACAATCTCTTGCCAATGGATACAATACATGTTAAATGAGTTTCTCTGCATGAAGTATGCCTGCTGTTGTTTAAGGAACATTACAACTTCATTCATATTGTGTGTGTGTGTGTGTGTGTGTGTGTGTGTGTGTGTATGTGTGTTTCTGCCATTAAGCAAAGAGAGTGTTACTGGTCAACACTCATAATACTTCTCACTCCTAAATAGTCAAATACTGCCCCTTGGTCAGTGTTCATCTGCTTCAAAATATGACTCTGTACTACCAATACACCACGACTACATAGCATTTCTGGACATGCCTGGCTCAACAGCCAAGTTAGCAAGTATAAATATGCAATATTTAGACTTTCAAAATAAAGCTTGCTTGGCTAACATTGTGAAACGGTCACAGCCTGGTTAGGATTAGGGACAAAAACTACTTAGTTAGGTTTAGGAAAAGATTATTAGGTTACCTAACATACGTTACTTAAAGGGCCTGTGTGTGGGATTTAGTGGTATCTAGCGGTGTAGTTGCAGATTACAACTACCACGCTTCACCACCATTTTCCTAGCATGTGGGACAAACTACGATGGCTGCAAAATGCGCCAGTGTTAGGTTTGTCCATTCTGGGCTACTGTAGAAACATTTTTAATCTGAGGTGACACAAGAACTGGAGGAATTATAATAATAATATTGGGAAATTCAAAATATGTATTGTGTTTTCATAAATGTGGATGAGATATAAATTGGAAAGTGAGTTTCCATAAAATAATTTTTTTTACCTGCATGTCATTGTTTACAAGAAGTGAGTATCTATCTGTAGAAGAAGGAAGAAGGATGGCGAGGGCGTTGCCTCTGTGCTCCCTGTGAAGAGCATTCCTCCCTGTCTGCTCCCCCCTGGTCCTGTCTGGACTGGATGATAAAGTACCCAGACAGGAGGTCTGTCAGTGTGTAAGTGGCCCATGCCCAAGCACATCTCCCGGGGCGCAGTGTGGGACAGGGGGCCCCGGCTGGGTGTCTGATGACGGACTATAAGTAAAGGAGGATTCTGATCTGTACCCATACATTCCACCCCCCTCTGATCTCATTCTGCATCCTTTACGTCCTCTGCATCTTTCTTCCAATTTTGTTTTTCAATTTCCTCCCTCATCATTCTTTTCTCTCCTTCTCCCCCCTCCGTCCTCCTTTATGTGGATGCCTACGTGGAGTCCTCTCCCTGTGTTATCACAAAACCCAGAAACACACACATGCACACACACACACACTTAGAGACTGAAAACACCACGCGTCATTACCTTGCTGAAAAAGCGCTGTCTATCTGTTCCCACTCCTCAGATGAATTAGACGCTTTCTTCCTGTTCCTCCCTCAGAATCCTCCGCATCCTATTGGCTGTCTGAGAGGTCATGGGGTCATTGCTTAGGGGGAGGTGTACTGACAGGGTACTGAAAGGCCAAGCTCCTCTTTTTGTCTCCCATCAACTCCAGTCTGAGGGCTCCACACATCTGGTGGCAGCAGGGTGGGTGGGTGCTGGATCCAAAGGGAATGGATGCACTACTTTCTCCTCATTTATAGCTGACAAGGGGAATTTAGTTGGGATTTGGCGGTAAGGATTCCATCCTTCATCTTCATCCTCCTCCTGCAGAAGGTTTGATGGTATTTCGGCTGCATCCAGTCGCTGCAGGAATGAGCAGTAGCAGGATCCCCTCAACACTGATACTTCAGCGCTAAAAGCCTTCAAATTTACAAGACCTATCTGTCCCTGCAGTGGGGTACTGAAGTCAAGAACTGGATGGCGCTCTCTCTTTTATATTGAAAGCGAAGCGTAGCACTCCAGTTAAGATCTGAGAGCTACAAATGCCATATATGGCTCTCTTAAATTCAAAGGGCATACACCATCACAGCATACGACTGAAATTAGCGAGGCCCGCTGCATATGAAATAAAGACACCGGGCGGGATGGCGCCTGTCATTAGAGGTGTTAGCGACTTTTTATACTTTTTAATTCAATGATTCCAAAATTCTGTCATAACAGACTGCAGAACAGTGGCGCAGAGTGCAGAGCAGGATTGATTTGTTCATCTTGAATTACCTTTCAAGTCAGGAGGTATTGAGCCGAGAGTCAAAGGGACTCGTCTGCACCATTCAATAGGTGGGATGGGTCATCTGCCTTTAAGGGCTGCTGAAGCTCACAGTCCGTCATTATCCTGTCCAGGATGGTCTGAATGCTCTTTTTAAGATGTTTGCACTAGAGGTGTTCAGTGCATACTGTATAGGGCAAATCTTATTATGTTCTCATTATTGTGACTGAATCAGCAGTCTTGACCCCCTCACTGGTGACTGAAAGTATTGTTGTGATACATAGCAGTGATTCTCAATCTTTTTCCATTAGGGAGCCCTTTTCTATCATTGACTCAACTGATGATGCCTGACTAAGTGACATATTTTATGGAGATTTCATATTATATTCAATAACAGTGGAGAACAACTGATAAACTATACAACGAACCCAAACAGTGAACACATAAACTGCAGGACGTCTGTGTATTTAGACATAGACTTAGACTTGATCCCTTTGGGATGACTCGCTCAAGGAAATTGAATTTCCATCAGCTTACAAAACACTTCCATAGAAAATAAAAGAGGTATAAAAAAATACAGTATAAGAAAAACAATAAACTCTTAGTTAAACCCTAAATATAGAAAGTAGAGATAAGAATAAAAGTAAAATAAAATTCAAGTAAAATAAAATCAAATAAAATAAATGTAGAGAACTGTATAGAGGATAAATATAGATAAATATATAGGACTGTATATGGCATTGTGTTATTATACTGTGGATAAATCACATTAGCAGGAATTAGCAGTTAAATTAAATTATTGCCCCGAAAAAAGTTCTTACACTTCTCATAATAACATAAAAGATCTGTAACTTGTGTTTCGCGCCGCTGCTTCAGCAAAGCATCTCTCACTCCCAGTCAGTCGGCTCTGCCCCTCCCCCCCCTTGCTGTATGCGGCGCGCGCACACTCACACACACGCACACACACACACATACACACACATACACACACGCATCTAGCTAGCTAACATTAGCTAATTATCTAGTCTCCATCAGTGGGCCGAGCCTTGTAACTAACATATTTTCAGTAAAACTCATAAAAAAGACTCTCGTAGAGGGACAGACTTTCAGAGAGCAGGGCAGGTAGTTCACGTAGGGACAGCAGGGGAGACGGCCTCCCCTGAGGGAGGGACAGCAGGTGAGTTTAACAGCAGAGAAAGGGGCAGTAGGTCAGAGTAGTTTCATATAAATATGTTGCTGAGATGTGTGCCAAACATTTAACCCATTGCACTTACATAATAAACTGCATACTCTTCTTAACTAAAAGAGCAGTGTGCTCAAAATATTTTCATTCATTTGGCTAATTGTAGTTATCTACAATGTAGTTACCTTCATTTTCAGGTCAAATCAGACCTTCGTAACAGGCTGCAATGAGAGCCCCTGGCTGCCTGCCTGAGGGTCTCCATCAGCGCCCCCCGTCCGGACCTCGCCGCTTCCCGGGGCCGTGGACTAAGTGCTCGCTGCGTAAAAGGCGTCAGGGGTCTGCGGCAAGGTCGGCAACCCACCCGACCCGTCCTGAAACACGGACCAAGGAGTCTAACGCGCCCGGTATACTCGCCACATAACGCACGCGGGAGTCAGAGGGTGGAGCAAAACCCTGTGGCGCAATGAAAGATCTCGACTTACAAAGCCAAGGTCTCGCAATGCTTTTTTTTGTTTTTTAATTTTTAATTATTTTTTTTTCTCCTGTTACAAAGTCGAGATCTCGAGTTACAAAGTCGAGATCTCGAGTTTCAAAGCCAAGATCTCGCAATGCTTTTTTTTTTTTTTTTTTTTTTAATTTTAAATTTTATTTTTTTTTTTTCTCGTCACTTTTTTTTTTTTCCTCATGTCACCTCGGGGGCTCCGTAGACATCCACCCACCATAGTCTCACAAAATCCTGTGGGAATGTATGTGAGTAGATTTTTAGATTATTAGAGTAGTAGATAGTAGATTATTTCCTGTGAATATTGATCAGAGATGAGTTTCCTGATATTTTTAGGAATTCTTAATACAATTCTCTGTCTGTGTTATGTTATTATTATTATTATTTTGTAACAGTCATACGCTCTTAAAGCTAGGGTAAGTAATGTTGGATAAACTAGCAAGAGATTGCTATATTTTGAAAGTATCCAACCCAAAACATCTCAATCTCCCTTCAGGTCTCCCTCCAAAGCCTCTCCCCCAGAACTCATGAACACACACATTGTTGTCATCGCTGACCATATCCAACTACCTCATGTTTCATTCATACTACATATTATCTTAACATAGCATCTTGCTTTGTTTAGCAGTGCAAACTATTGTAGGTACAGGTGGGTTTATACATTTTTGCTGCCCTTTCTTGCTAGCTTGGTAGCTTCAGCAATATCTGCCTGACAACATGCAGAAGCGTGCAGTCATGGGCAGCATGGCTTTCATTGTTAGCCTATTGGCCACACTGTGCAAACACAACAAAGCCTGTGAAAAATGGAATCCCAAATCTCCCAGATTCCCCAGCTGAATTCAATGAGCAAGGCAACCTAACCCCAAGAAACTGCTCATGGGCGCCGCTAACGTGGCGAGCCCATCACTCCACCATCTCTCTCCCTGTTTGCATCTCCACAAGTGTATGAAGTGTGTATTTCAGCCTGTGTGTGTGTGTTAGAATAAAAAAGAGTGAAAAGAAGAATTTCCCCAATAGGGGATTAATAAAGTATATATCTTATCTTATCAATCTATTGTTCTGTTTTCCCTGATGGACTCCCTGCCTGCATCACTGTCTGCATCCGCCTGTGTGTCCATCCCCATCCACCAAGGCAGAGATGGAGGCAGCAGCAGCAGCAGAAGTGGCCTCCACCTCACCTGTCACATTCATCATGATGGAAGTGACGCGTCATTGCCGAAATGCCAGCGAACCCAATCATGCAGTAAAACACTGAAACACAAAGTAATTATGTTCTAGTGCTTCCGCTGAAGGTAATTAAACAGCAGATTCTCTCTGCAACAGACACACAGCCTGTAGCCTAAGCAGCTGCGAGTCACTGCACACGCACAGACACACAGACACACACACACACACACACACACACACACACACACACACACACACACACAGGCACTTTTGTTTGTTCATTACCTGATTTTACATCCAATCACCATAATGATTTTTCTGAACAATGCTTTTATGATGCAAGCAGCAATAAACATAAAGATAATTCATAATTGAACAGTCATATACATATTAATATAATTCATTGTGTAGAATAATCAATCAGTCAGTTGAAAAACATGACTCTTTTGGTCGACGTCTGACTGAAAACTCGCTAGTTGCTAGTTGTGCAAAAGTGAAAAATAAGGATCAGGGATGCCTCAAAGGGGTGGGTAGAGGGGGATACAATTGTTGGCACCCCCACTGGGAGTCTCATTTGAATAATATATTTTTGTGTAATGAGTAGCCAACTCAACTCGACAGTTTACCATTAGTATACTATTTGCAGGTATAACTGATATTTATATTGATAAATCAAGTAATTAATAATCAATAATGTTTATTTTTAAAAATAGTTGATTTAAAAGAAAATAACTAATGTATATATAGCCTGCCATCTGCTTTTGATCCCCCTGCCTCCTGCTGTGTCAACCCACGATTTGAGTTGTGGTGCGCAATGCTAAAAGCAACACTGCAACCATTTTTAATTAAAAAACTAAAAATCCACACTAATCCCAAACAGTAAATAGGGCTTTTAAAAACAGTAAAAACATCCTGGCGGAAAGTCCCTCACTATAAAACACTAAATACTGAACATGACTTCATCTCACACTTAATTTCACCAATAAAACCACCATAATTTTAGTCAAGTCAGCAAACACCTTTAGTAAGTTTAGATGTGACATTGTCTGGACCTTATCTTCAGCACCACTGCAAACAAAACACAACTTTGTGTCTTGGTGCCCCTGCTTTCATCAGGAGAATTTCTGATATAGCTCTGCAGTCATCTTTTTCTTTCTTTTAAAGGAGACATATTATGCCCTTTTTCAGGTTCATAATTGTATTTTGTGGCTCTCCTACAATAGGTTTAGATGTTTTAATGTGTGTCTTTACAGGTACAGCAGTGAGCAGTGACCTACAGTCTACACAGCCCAGTGAAGTTAAACATATTATATGCCTGGAATACTTTATCCTGTACAACATGTCAACATAACTGAAGTAATCACTGATCTAATAAAGTAACTTGTTTATGTGGTTTAAAAACTGCTAAGTAACCAACAGTTAACGGTACTGTATCCATATTTCATAGTCTGATATTTTAACTTGAACGTATTATTACCAAAGTTAATCTTCAGATATTTGTAAAAGCTGCAATTATGTTTTATTTTATATATTATGATGTCATTTATCTTCCAACATCATAGAGTTTGAATGTGAGACAGCAATGTATTGTGTTGCTTCCAGTCATTAATACAGGTTTAACATTTTCATATTGATAGATGTTACACAAACCAGGTTTTCAACTCTTGTACATCCAGGAAATCTTCATAAAACCTCTGAAATAACATGTTATTGATATAAACCACACTTATTACTGAATTTAAAAATGACCAAAACTCTTCTTAAAAGTAAAACACTTTATTTATATTTCATTCATATTCCAGTTACACGTTGTAAGTAACAAAGCTATAACTTTAATGTAAACTGTGCAGATCATGTCCTTCATCAAGGTTTATGGTTTCTAGTATATTGAAGTGTGAGCTGGTAATGGTGCTCTGCAGTCAGTGTTCATCTTCATCAGTCTTCCTTTGGATACCCAGACTGTCCTGATGCTGCAGCTGTCTCTGTCCTCTGATGGGTCCAGGAACACCTGAGCTTCATCAGGTCACCTGTAAAACAAGGCAGATTCAGTGTTACTTGTAAGGCAGCATATAATATACAGTATAATATAATATACAGTATAATATAATATACAGTATAATATAATATCTCACGGTAGCTCTAAATTTACATACAGCAGCACAAAGACACACACACACACACCTGAGTGGAGCTGGAAAATGGCATCGGAATAACAAAGCTAGCGGTAGTTCAAGACAGGGTCTACACAAAAAGCAACATGGAAAACAACCACCAGGCTCCAACCTAATTAACGGCTAACTTCGGCTTAACGATCACACTGCCCCTCGTATTACATCATAAAGTCCGACAGACTCAGTAACCATAGTAACACAGTGACATCACAGAGCTGCTGTGTGCTAATCAAAGCTACAATGCTACCAAACTAATGACCTCCACTGCTGAATTTATACACGGTACAAGTACAGTGTCTTCTTCTGATCACAGCTGTATTAATTCAAACGGTGAACAGATACTGAGCTACCCAGCAGATTTGTAAGTTACCAGGTTAAAGACAATTAAAGCTAACTGACGTTATCTTCCCTGTTCTATGCAGCTCAACAAGCTAACAGCTGATGTTAGCGCTACAGTTTGTTCACTCGGAGGTTAACAGCGACACAAACATATTAATGACTGAGCACGTTTAACAAAATACAGACCAACATAAAGCCAATCCCCCCCCCGGCACCAAGCTTGGTAATTCACGGCATAAACTTCATGGGAATCTCTATAACAATATCAGCAGGGGAGAATATGGAGACATCTGCACCAGCTGGTTAATACATTAACTTCACCTTTAAGTTTCATGTTCATCTTGCACACATTTAACAAACATTTAACAAACATTTAACTAACAATATACGTTAGCATCACTGAGGCTCCTGTAGCTAACAACGGTTAGCATGTGCTAGCGTTACACGAACAATGAAAAACAGCATCACTCCCCAATATCTCTATGTAAACATATCTGCGGGGAATTATGAGCTCGGAGCCTAGACGCCAAAACTTAAATATGCTATACTGCTGTAATAAACATTTCTAACATGAGTTGTCTAACTGAAGTGTATTTACCTGAAAAAAGGAATTTCTGTTTTTTTGTTACCTTAGCATGAGGCATTTTTATCTATAGAGGGAGCGGGTCCTCTTTCTCCATGTTGAACCACCATGTTTTTACAGTAGTCAAGAATGGATAAACCAAAACATTGGCTCCTTTTTTTGGCCTTTTGGAGTTCAGTCAGGACCACTTTCGTCAAAATATCTTATATTCCAAGCAGAATTTTACATTTGGCGGTATGGCTCTGTTCTGGGACCTCCTTGTCCTTCCGCGTGCCTACGTGGAAAACCTTAAGGCAGGGAGAGCACACCTCCCTGCCCTTCCATGTGCATACATGGAAAGGTTTAAGACAAGGAGAGCGGCAGCAGAGACCCCCCAGGGTACAGAACAGAGCAAGCATCAATGGCAATCAGAAAATGACATTGATTAATTAGATACAACATAAAAGGAGGAGCTGGGGTGGAGGTGGGTGCAAAAGGCTTGTAGAGGAAGCAGCAGAGATAGGCAGGCTAAAGCAGCTTAAATAAGGCACCATGCATGATGTTTGCCAATTGGATGCTTGAGGAAATCAGGTGAGCTGTCAGCTGACTGTGTATGCTATCCAATGGGAAGTTTAGAGGAATCAGCTGATGTATGTGTATGACTAGCTGTGCTCGTATGATATAGCTGTAACTGAAAGCTAAGCCTGACTTTGTGGCCTGCCTGAACTAACGCTATGCTCAATTTCAGTCAGGACCACTTTCGTCAAAATATCTTATATTCCAAGCAGAATTTACATTTGGCGGTATGGCTCTGTTCTGGGACCTCCTTGTCCTTCCACATGCCTACGTGGAAAACCTTAAGGCAGGGAGAGCACACCTCCCAGAGCAGAGACCCCCAAAGATACCATACCAGGCAACCTCCCTTCCATGAGCTACATGGAAGTGCCATTAAGAGGAGCCAGCAGCGCAAATTTTTGTAAGAAAGAAATAACAGTAATAAAGCCAATAATTTATGCAGATACTAGTTTAAGTAACTTGGCTGAGGATTAATAAAGAGATCCCTAAGAAGTTATGCTAGAAGAATATTTAAATTAAGCCAGCAAAACATATTTCCCAAACAGAATGTTATATTTGGTGGTGTAGCTCTGTATGGGACCTCCTTGTCCTTCCACGTGCCTACGTGGAAAACCTTAAGGCAGGGAGAGCACATCTCCCTGCCCTTCCATGTGCATTCACGGAAAAGTTTAAGACAAGGAGAGCGGCAGCAGAGACCCCCAAAGAACCACACCAGGCAACCTCCCTTCCATGAGCTACATGGAAGTGCCAGTAAGAGGAGCCAGCAGGACTATAAACCAATACGTCTAAGCAGACACTAGTTGAAGTACATGGCTAAGTATACTAGAGATATCCCCAGAAATTTGCTATACATTGATGAATTTAAGCCGGAAATTACAGGGCACTCATTGCTTTTTGAGCATCAAGAATAGCTTGGCCTCAGGCAGGAGATCTCGTTCGTAAGCAGATAATGAACATTACCCATAGCCTTAGCGTCGAGACAGGAGCTACGGATGCTGCATTTGTTGCTGCTCCTATGCGAATTGAATGGAGGAGTTATTTTAATGTAGATTAGCTAAGCCAGATCGCATATACTGAGCAGTAGATAGCTTGTAGGATTGCATGGTTGTGTTTAGTCTAACACGGTTTGAGAAAATGGGGGGCAAGTCAGGCTGGATGGCGCTGCCTCCGGGCACAGCTGGCGAAATTCTGCAATTCAAACTGGTACAAAATCAGCAATTGTTATCCAAGCATGGAATAGGAGATGCTCTAATAATGAATTTACCCAACATAGATAACCAAGTGAGGCGCCTTACAAATCTATTAATGAATGGAACTGAAGAACGCCCTTGTAAATGATGTTGGCAGTTGCCTCATTGTTGCAAAAACATGATTGTTTCCTTGACCAGTCTTTTCCCCACAGAAACATGAAACAACAATTGGTACATTCATTAAAAAGGTAGAAGAGGCATTAGCTGGCAAGATGACAGTATTTTAGCCATATGTCTGTGAACCACTGATTATTAAAATACCCCCCCAAAACCTACGGAAGGGCAGTTATCATACAGGTCAATCATGCCACTACTACTGTATGTTTGAATTAATTATATCTCCATTATGTCTGTACACAACACCGAAAACTGTGGATCCATTGCTCTTCCCTATATTGCCCCTCATGTCTGCTCTCTGTCTTCTGAGCTCAGCAAAGATGTTCATTAGTGATCTAGTAGATCATAGCAGTCACACTATTAGACCTTGCTGTTGACATAAAGCTCCCAGGGTGAACTGGCACACAGTGTTCGATTCATTTATATGTACTCAGTATGCTGCGTCTTTTTATAATTAATGGCAAATGATGATTCTAGCTGCTCATTGTAAAAGAAGGAGATGCCATACCATTATCACACAGAAGAGATCAGGACTGGGGCTCGGATCTGCAGCCCTCATCCAAGCTCACCATATCATGGAGTTCTCTATAAATCAGAGAGGTCCAGAAGCCTGGATATAAGGGAACTTCCCTGGGGAATAACACACATGCCAATTTAAGATGTCTAAGCAAGAAGAGCAGTTCTCTTTTGGAAATTACTACTGCCTGCTGCTTTCATTACCTCTCTGATGCGATTTGCATCAGTACACTATCTAGAGCGAAGCCTAGAACTCTAGCCTCACAGGGCCTGATGTTTCTCCTTGGATAGCGGAAGACCTAATGTTTTAAAGGTATATTTAAGAGCAGAAATGCATGGTCTGATTTTGAATTGATAGTCAATTAACAGAAAATTGTCTACGAGATGGAGCACGAAAGCAGTTGCAGTTATAAAAGAATCCAGCAGAGAGCCTCTGACAAGTGTCAAATATGTGGGGCTGCTGTAACAACCAAGGTGAGCCTAACTGAGAAGTACATTTCTCTTCATTTAAACCGAACAAATGCCAATGTGAAGGTGTAATGCATGACTTAAATGCATATGTGACATCTGCCTTGGCTAGCCATGTGCCTCTACATGCTTCTTTAATCAACTGATGGCATTGTAGATTATAGCATAAAATAAGGAAAAAGTGCCAGAGGATTTAAAATATTTATGCCTTAGTTTTGCCTTTGCAAGAGCAGATATATAAAAACATAATTATTAATTATTTTATTTTCCCTGAATATTTCCTGGTAGCTATACCTTAATGCTTGTTGAGATGGCGATTTATGAATGGACCAATATGAACCTTTGTTATCCTTTCTTCAGTAAAGCATCGACTATCTCAGCTCTTTCAAAGCAGATTGTAGGTTTTGCAACCAAGTCAGCCCAGCTAAGAACCCTGAACCAGCCCTATAACAGATAATTCACTAACAGTGTTTAGATGCTTTCTTAGCGCCTTCCCCAGCTCAGGGACGTTTACTGGGGTTGAAGTTTATCTCTCATGCCCCCTTTTTGAGAGGCAGCACGTTCTTCCCTATGGTGATTGGGACTGCACTTCCCAGCATTCTCGGCGGGAATGTGGCGCTGTCAAAACAAGCTGCTGTGACGTCATCGTCAAGCGCTGCACCTGTGGGACCATGCGCTCTACCTGCAGACAGCGAAGAGGGAAACAGGCCAACTGCGGACGAAGACTGGCCGGCCTGACGTGCCGAACCGAACCCTGGACCCTTGAACCCATGACGGCAAGCGACAACCGGATGTTGGACAGAGCTGACAAGCAAGACAGGTGGAGCCGGCCACTGCGCCTGGGACCCGCGCTCCCCTGGAAGGCAGGGCAGCGCCGGAGCCGGGACCAGGACCGCAGCGGAGCCGCAGGAGCAATTCCTCCCCCCTTCTGCAGACCCCCCAGAACCAGAGCAGCCTGACACAACTGTTGTTCAAAAGCGACACTCTCCCCAACGCCGAGATCGCTGCTGAGACTTCACAATGCAATCGACCCGCCATCATACTCACCGCAGACAGGACAAGTAGAAACAAACGACAAACCACAAGTAACGCACACAACATCCTGGCAAAAAGGCTTGTAGAGGAAGCAGCAGAGATAGGCAGGCAGGCTAAAGCAGCTTAAATAAGGCGCCATGCATGATGTTTGCCAATTGGATGCTTGAGGAAATCAGGTGAGCTGTCAGCTGACTGTGTATGGTATCCAATGGGAAGCTTAGAGGAATCAGCTGATGTATGTTTATGATAGCTGTAACTGAAAGCTAAGCCTGACTTCGTGCCCTGCCTGAACTAACGCTATGCTCAATTTTTGCAGCCACTGTACACCGATCAGCTTTAACATTCTGAGCACTGACGAGTGAAGAGAATAACACTGATTATCTGGTTATCATGGCACCTGTCAGCAGGTGGGATATATCAGGCAGCAAGTTAACATTTTGTCCTCAAAGTTGATGCATTAGAAGCAGGAAAAATGGGCAACGTGAGAATTGGTGTGGGTGTTCCTGGTCTGTAGTAGTCAGTACCTATCAAAAGTGGTCCAAGGAAGGAAAAGAGGTGAACTGGAGACAGGGTCATGTGGGGCCAAGGCTCATAGATGCACGTGGGAAGCGAAGGCTGGTCTGTGTCACAGTTTGTTGGTATGGGGCTGCAGAACATTATGAGTGCCCAGGTGGTCACCATGTTATGGCTGATCGGTGTAGTTTCTCCTACACACTTCTCTGCTGTTATCATTCAAATAAAGATGTGAGAGGTGTTCAGTTAGTGGCAAACTGCAACTTCACCACTAGATGCCACTAAATCCTACACACTGGAACTTTAAGTTGAAGTCCTTCATGCCTCACACCTATTTGCATCCAGCATGAACAAGGTGGTGTTTTACTCAACGACAGCAATATCATTATGAAATGATTAGCATGAAGTCATTATGGAGAAACGATCAAATGTATGCAGTCTGGAAATGGCAAGAAACTGCATAATGCAAATACACACATGTATACATGTAATTACACACAGTTCGAACTGCAGCCCACGAGCTACCTCTGTACATCATTTCTGATCATTTCCATATTTTCCATTCAGTGCATATTTATCTGCTCACTGCCTGATTGCCTTCATGACGGCAGCATCTTCATGCAGGTGTTGTTCAAGTCAGGCTCACACATTTACACACTGCATCTGTTGTACAGCTTCCATCAGACGCCGTCAGAAAAATGGCGTAAGCGTCTCTCCCACACTGCTCGCACCTTTCAACTCCCTGCCTCACTTTACAACAGAAAGACAGATTGACTCCACAAAGGGAGACACTCACGTACACACACAAACACACAAACTCTCTCCTGTACTCCTCCTTGCCATCATTAAAACCATGATGTAAGCTTTGGCAAGGCAGCTTGCAGGCCTGATAACACCAGACTTAATCACTTCTGATCCTTGAGCTTCCCTATGTTCACTCTCTCCCCCCCTCCCCCACAGCCCCATAACACAACCACCTTTCCAAATATCCCTGAAGATGTGCTTCAAAAGGCAGAGGAGTCCATTTTTGGCGTCCGAGTGCAAGTTGGCATCAGTGTTTGCAGTGTATTGCATCAGCACACACATAAACACAGCGATACTGGGAAGGAGTGGGGGTGTCGACTGGGCGGCGCTGTGTTGTCACAAACACAAACACAGTCACATGGCTTAGGGATCCCATCATCCCTTGGGGTGAGGTTACCTGTGACTAAATGGTGCTCATAGCTGCTGGCCCTCCCTCACTGGCTGATGTTTCCTTTACTTTACTGCAGTGTTTGAGGCAGAGTTTGGGTGCCATGAATATAAGCAGTATAAAACTACAACCAGTGAGGGCTGCTGAATAATGTTTAAATGCAATGTTATTGATCTGATTATTTTCTCAATTAATTCATCTTTTAGTGGCCATCTCTCATCCCTATCTAAAAAAACCCCAAAAGACTACAGATTAAAATCATCTAAAATACTGATGTGCTTAAAGTTCTCATGAAACATGCTTCCTCACATTTACGTGTTTCCTGTAAAAACAGTAAGCTAGGGAGGGACTTAGCAGTTCGCTACTCAGCAACAAGCTCAGGAAACTCTATAAATGACCTTGGTACAGTAACATTATTCCCTTCTGCTGGGCCCAGTTCTGTTATCTGCTAATAATCAGTAGTCAGCTAATAGTTTGCAAGTAGTTAAAGCTATCAAAGGGTTGTTGGTTCTACCCACAGCTCCTCCCTGCCGCATGTGTAAGTATCCTTGAGCAAGATACTGAACCCCAAATTGCTCCTGATGCTGTCATTGGTGTGTGCGTTAGTGTGAGTTAGTTTCTGTTCGATGGGCTTTGCCATCACTGTGTGAATGTGTGTGATATATATTTATAAAATCCTCTGTGGTACCCTACACATCTCCAGACATTAAAGCACTGCATACTGTAACACTGGAAATTCCCAAAAGTATCTTCCTTCAGGGTCTGCTCTTCCAAGAAAGCTTTAGAAGTTAATATTTACAGCCACTGAGAGGAAGCCACTAATGCACAACCTCTGAAAATCTGATTAAACTGTGCCCCTTGAACAGAAGGCAAATCAGTTTGATCATTGTTCTATAGATCTGCAGTGTAATACTTTTAGTTGTTGACTGAAATCCTGTGGACTGTGGGGGGGATCTTGTACAGACATATACAGTAGTCTGGGTCACAGAGTCGGGACACAGGTCAGGGAGACCAAAGGATAGGAAGGCAGGGATTATTAAAAAGGGAATCAGTCGAGCACAGTGGTACACCTATTTCTTTACATTTGACGTCAGATATGAGATTTCTAAAATAAAACTTTACTACATGACAGAGACCATGTCTTCTTTGACTAATCCAAGTGTAGTTGGCCTATTTATCTGGTTTTTAATGTCATTTAAGTAGTGTGAATTCTTATCAAACATGTTCACACAACTCTTGAGCTCTATCAGGGAGTAAGGGTCGGTTACTTTATTAACATTAGGATTCAATTCAATTCAATTCAATTCAATTCAATTTTATTTGTATAGCGCCAATTCATAACAGAAGTTATCTCAGGACACTTTAGTAAATTAGTGTGTTTAAAACTGGGTTGAGACTACACAATAACGCTCACAAGTGTGGACTAAAGTCAAGATGAGCATCAGGTTTGGCAATTAGCTTACTTAATCTTTGGTGAGAACCTTGGTCAACTTTGTCCTTTTCTGTACTCATCTATGATGAAAAGACAACCACATTTTGAAAATGGTCAAAAGTTATAGCTAAATTAGCGAATTTTAGCCAAACACCAGCTTACTAGCTAGCTTGTTAATCTACATCAATCGTTAGCTGGTTAGTCAGCTAGTTAGCTAGTGTTTTGCAACAGATAAAAACACTAGCTTATATACTGTACATGTGGCTTTTGCTGCATCTTTTTACCATCTTCAAAATTTGGTTGTCTTTTCAACACAAACGAGCCCGACCCATATCATATAGTAATTTCAATGCCGTCTTAGTGTTACTGCATGTTGACAAAATATTGATTTGCCATGAATTCAGTGATGTAGTCATGTTTTTCTTCATAAATCACACAGTGATGGCACAGTGCTGTATTGTACCTCTGTATATACTTTTTCTTGCACTTGTCAGGAGGTACTTGCACTTGGGTTGCCCGGTTAGCTCAGTTGGTGGAGCTGGCGACCCATGTACAGAGTTGCTGCAGAGGCCCGGGTTCGAATCCTTTGCTGCCGTCCTCCCCTCCCTCTCTGCCCCCCCTCCGGTCCATCTTTGATTGTCACTATCAAAAAAGGCAAAAAGAAAAAAAAAAGGCAAAAAAAAAAAAAAAGGGGGTACAATAATGACAACCACTGATGTCATGCATATTGAATTGAACTGAAACTCTAAAACAGGAGGAAATAGTACCTTTGTTGGGGACTATTTTCATGTGGTGATGAAGGAACATGTCACCTAGTTGAACAGTGTGGCTCACTGACTATTTAACAGGTTTTGGACAATGACGGAGCTGTATGGCACAGAGGAAGAAGACATATCAGGCTTTGATATACACACAGTACTTGTTAGAAGATACATTCACTGTTAGTTTGAGTTGAAGACAGGAAGAAACATAAAATATTGCCAGCCTTATCCACCAAGGATAATCATACCAAGTGTACATACTGACTAAAATTGCTTATTAGTTGCTGTGGAGAAACTACTCATGGCTGGAAAAGGGTGAAAAAAACAAAGAAACTCAAGAAACTTAATAAGACTTTTGATAGTGCAAAAAAAATTAGCGCACTCTTCTGTCACATAATAATTGCATATTAGTCTTTTATTAGGCTATAGCAGCAGTCAGCCAACAGATGAAGCTCTCCTGTCAAATATACACAGCACTCTCTTCTGTCTTTTTTCTTTTTTTGTTGTAGTCTTGACCCATCAGTTAGCCTCAGACTCCTGTTCAAACTGTTGAGCTCTCCTCTGTGACATCAGCTGGTTATGGCGAACACATCACAAAGTATGGAACACAAAAAGGTCCTAAAGGAGCTGGGCTTTGTTTGCTTTGAAAACACATTCAGTGCAGCCTCAGCTGGTGCCTGCATTGATTTGTACAGCGGAGTGTGTGATGTTACGGGAGCAGATTACACATCATCTGTCGCCACAAATCAGCAATCAGCAGCAAGTAATTGCATTTAATTACTGGAGCGCATACTCAAGAAACTACTCCACATACATTATGGATACATGGAGACATATGTATAACCACAGCCAGCATTCCTCTGACAACCCATGTCAAAACAATTACCTTAGTGATGGAGAAGACAGAGGGGGCTGCGGGAGCGCTGCTGGCAAATGCATAAGTCAGCAACACGGCATGCACTAAACAAAGTCAGAGCAGCCAGGTCGTTTAGCTGCATGCATGTAAAGAACACCCACTATGGCATTAGTTGGTGAGACACATATACCACCCACACACACGCACAGCAGGTGTGCGCCTAAATGCTGGAAGGTGATGTAAATGTGTGCACTTCGAAAGATACTCCACTAAGCCCGATTGATTGTGTGCTTCTCGATGGGAGCTTTGCTCAACATATAACACACCTGGCAGCTATAGTGGGACATCTGTTGCACTCAATTACATCACCGACTGAGAGAGAAAGTGAGAGAAAGAGAGAGAGAGAGAGACTGTTCCTATACTTCCAGCTTTCTGAAAACCTTTTTGGATTTTTCACCTTTAGAGTGAGGACAGTTTATCCAAGTAGTATTAGCTGTTCTGTAGAGAAAGGTTAAAACCACTGAAAGTATCTATAGTGGACAGAGCTTCCAGGTCTGTGAAATGAAGCTGACTTCAAGTGCCTTAAATGTAATGGCCAGCAGGGGGCCGCTGCAATAACGGATCAATAGAACTGAGTGTTGTGGAGAAATGAGCCCACCTCTCACTTGATTTATTAGCTCAGTAAACAGTGTCCTAATGAGTTTATGGTCTCAGTCTCTAGTTTCAGTCTTCTTCATACAGCATGATGTTCATTTAGTAACTGATGGTCCCATTTAGAGTAAAATGGACAATGAAGCAGGGTATGCTTTAGGGCGTGGCTACCTTCTGATTGACAAGACATTGTCAGTGAGTCTGTCCATCTCAACGCACTAAACTTTGATCAGACTGTCAAACTAGGCAGTGCTGATCAAAAATGAATCCAGATTCTGTTACTGTGTTGACTATTTCTCTCCTAAAGTTGTTACATAAAGATATTTTAGTGCACTGTTTAGCTTTAATGAGAGAACGTGTATGACCATGACCAACTGTTTCCTGCTACGGACGATTCAAAACTGCCAAGCCACTGAAAACTGTCTAACTTGTAGTACGTCACCTCCACCATGACAAACCTTTATATGACCATAATGCCAAACTCAAGACTTCAAAACAGTACCCACAAACCAACTGGTGATGACTAGTGAAAAGTGGGTCGACTAAGACTGCATTTGGAGGAGGTGGATGCGGTTCAAACAATTCAATTCAATTTTATTTGTATAGCACCAATTCATAACAGAAGTTATCTCAGGACACTTTTCAAATAGAGCAGGTCTAGACCGAACTCTTTATAACACAAAAAAGACTTTAACCCAGGAGTCTACTGTTCGATTCCAGGCTAGTGTCTTATCCTCAACCTCAGTAGTTTTGTTGCCTAAATATACCTAAACTATGACCTCAGCAAGCTTTATTTTAAAAGTATAACCAGATGTTGCATATTTATTATTAATAACTTGACTGCAGAGTGTTGACACTGCCACACCCAGATGAGGCAAAATGCAACGGTGGACCATTGTGTGTATTAGACGCTTTTGTGTCATACTGGGTAAAATTCAATCTGACCCCAGCGTAAATGTGCTTCCATTGTGAGCCATGTGACATCATCTATGGGGAAAATGAATGGGACTTTTTTTCTGGACCTGGACCCAACCAAAATAGTTCCTCCCACTCTGCAAATTTTAAAACCTTGCCTGGGTTGGAGGGGGCAGAAAAACATATAAGCAGATTTTTTATGCAGAATAGGGATTTTGTGGAAAAAAATCAATCACCTGTATTAATATCATATGCCAACAAGAATGTATGTGATTATGTGAAAAAAAAAAAATTGCTTTGTTTTGCCCAGTGGCAGCAGGGACACACTGGAAGTAACGCGATGCAAAGTGAAGTTGGGCCTCAGAACTGTCACCTCTCTCATCCCACTGGAGTTTATGTGCCTGCAGCTACAGCGTCTCTTCTAAATGTACTGCACAGGCTTTTGTCGTCCACATCAAGCATGTAAAATCCTTGTGCATGAGTACACAATTTGAATCCTGTGTGGTGGACTTCCACGATATTGACTATATAGATTAATTATGTAAATGCACTGAATGGAAGACACTGAACTGTAAAAATTAGTAAAGCAAAACACAGACTCTAATCTGTTTTTATAGATTGTTACTACCGGTTATTGGATATAATCCACACTGTAAAATCAGGTAGTTTAACTAAAAAAATTGTTAATGTAGCTGTTTGTTTGTTGTCTCTGTGCCATCAAACAACATTTATTACAGACACTGTTTATACCGGCACAGAGCAAATATAATTACATTTCTATATATCATTTCTTATACGCACATTGTTAATAAAATTTTTAAATAATATTATACCTGCACTGTATATTTATGGCATATATTTACAGATAATATTACCTTTAAATTAACTGCTGTATGGTTTTGTTGTCCTGTGCAATTATATTTATTTCTACACCATGCCACTGCCTCATGTTGTGACCTGTGCATCAATCACATCTGTATATTAAAAGCTTTATATAGTGTACATATAACTCTTATTCTTTTATTGTTTATGTTTTTATTTAATGTGTATTTTTAATTTGGTTTTTTTTGGGGGCCTTTTATTGCCTTTTTATTGAATAGTGACAGCTGAAGATAGACAGGAAAGGAGGGCAGAGAGAGAGAGGGGATGACGCGCAGCAAAGGGCCGCATGTCGGATTCAAACCCGTACATGGGTCACCAGCTCTACCGACTGAGCTAACCGGGCGTCCTTAATGTGTATTTTTATCTATTGTGTTGTTTCTCCTCATCTGCTTCAACATGTGAATTTCCCCAGTGTGGGATCAATGAAGTATTTTTTTGCCTTTTCTTCCTATTCCTACTCCACATTTCAATGCTTTATTTCAATGTGATTTATCCTTTTTTTCCTTCTTTTACTATGATCACCTTTGGAACAACAATTTCCCTGTAGGATGTATACTCAAACTCAAACTCAATCAACTAAACTAATAATAATTAATGATAATTTAATTTTCTGTAGAACAAACTTTCATAAGTCTTCTTAAAGAAGATCTGTATTTCAAAACACATTAAATAAAAACTTGTAATATATTTTCAAGTGAAAGTAATTCATTTTCATGCACCCAAATAATGAAAAATTGGGTCCACAGCTGATTTTTTTTAATTAAGCCGCTTTTACTTGTAATTTCTAGCTTTGTAAGTTACAGAAAGATTCCTGATCAATAACTTTTTATTAGGTATTTTGTTTTCACAGTACAGCTACTTGATCAATAATGTTTTTTTTTTTTTTTTTAGTTACAAAATTTGGTTTGTTTTACTAAAAAAAAAAAAATGGAATTAGTTTAAACCCTTTATAGGGCACTCATTGAAATACTTGAAATTTAAAATTTCAACCCTGGAGTGTAATTGGTGGACATAAGAAGATTTTTTGTCTTTTTTGACTTTTTCAAAAAGTTTCAGTTTTAGGCTGCAAATCAAAGTCAATGATGTCGGGGCTGGCAACAACAATCTGTGGCACAACAGAAGGAGGACAGAAGAAGGACTGAGCAGACAGCTGCTGCAAAAGAAATATGCCACATCAATATACTATGAAAATATGTAATAAATAAGCCATAAGCAAATCAAGATCAAGCCCACTTTGAGTTATTTTTGAAACAAAGCAGAAACAGTGAAGTGTATATTAGTATATCACCTATTTAAAAAAAATCTGTCATAATGAAGTTACCATATATGGTTCCTCGCCCGATAAAGGGTTAAGAATAAGACATAATGTTAATTGCCTCTACATACATTGCATGACTATTGAGAAATTGTACATCCCTCTGCAAGTATTAGTATATGAATCAAGATTAACTTTAGATTTAGATACTGCATTTTTATTGGACACACATCATATTAATGCAGATTTACATTTTATTATTTATTTGAAATCAATGTTATATTTACTTTAAAGCTGACCTTTTAATGAAAAGACATTCAACAAATCAAATGATCCCAATCATAACGTAGAGAAACTCAAGAGTTGGGTAAAAGATAAGTTTTCGATCAGCATGAAATGTTGTCACAAGGTGTTCTGAGTGTGTGTGTCACACACCAGTACAAGGTGTGGGTACAGTTTGCCCAGGACACGACACATCGCAGCCAATCTGTGCTGTGATGTCCGTGTTCCAGAGAAAGCTCTCATCAACTTACTCACTGCCTTCTCAGCGACAACAGCCCCGGCTCTGCCTGCCACAGCAACACTCTTATTGATTCCATGTATCACAGTATTAATTAAAATCACTTCAGCAAAAAACACAGTGTAACAGCGGACTAATTGATATGAGGGATATTAGCCCCGTTGCTAAAAAGCAGTGCGTGACTTTATTGCTTACAAATCATTACCATCCAGCTGACAAGTGATTCCATTATGATGATGAATCGCTTTAATGGATGATGCTTAAGGGGGAGGCTTGGCCTGGTATTAGGCTGTAATGAACCTCTTGTGTCACCCAGGACCTGGGGGCCGGGCTGGGGGAGGGATGAAAGCGGGACCGTGGGCCCAGAGCTGGACCCGGAATAGCTCAGAGGATGCAGCAGAAGGATCGAGGGGGTGTTAGGACAGAGGAGGTCTGAGGAAGTTAGGCCCCAAGACGGGAGCCATGCGGCGGGTGGTGAGGCGGAAGAGGGGGAGTGGAGAGAGTCTCCGTCAGCAGCCCAAGGCCACTTGAACAAGCCAGAGGCAGCTGCAGTGGTGGAAGGATTTCCCTAAAGTCTGAGTAAAACAAGCCACAACGCTGACCTTCTGCCAAGGACACAGGCACCCCGCACACGCAGACGCCGCCTCCACACACTCCTTAGGGCTTAGAGTGGGAGGACGACTGGGAGACAGAGTGACAGCGACGCAGACAGAGAGCAAGAGAGAGAGAGAGGAGGGGAGATGAGGGCAAGGGGGAGTGAAGGGTGGGGGGTGGAAAATATAACACTTTGTTTCCCGCACGAATGCGCAGCAGCCCGCTGCCTTCCCCTCCCCTTAACTTATATAGCAAGAGGCAAAGTCAACGAGAAGGACTCCACAGCAAAGTCACAGCAGTCTTAAAAGTCAAGTGGTATATGAAGGGCTGCCTAGACTAAAATTAAACCAGTCCAACTTGTAGACACACACACACACACACACATCGCCTTCAGAATATTAGCACATGAAGAACATGAAAAGAGCAGCGGTGGTTGTGTGGAAGAACTGGCTGATGAACAGTGTGACGTCAAACAGATGAAGGCAGCAAACACTGACACATTTTGCATTTCTGTCAGAGATTCCTGGAGAGCTCAGAGTTCAGGAGTGTTTATCTCACATTTCTAAACAGCATCATACATCCAGGTTGGAGGGTTAAAAATGTAATCCAATATGATTACTAATTACCTGTTAAAAATGTAGTCATATTAAAGCAATGTAACGATTACTGTCTGTTACTTTTGGATTATCTCAATACCAAATATGCAAATAAAGACAAAAGGAAATAAATATCAATAAGATGACTTATTCTATGAGACAACAGGACAGTGTAGCTTTAGAAAAGAAACCAAAAAGAATGTGTCCAGAATTCAGGCAGTAACCTATACACTATTTTCACAACTGGAAGGTAGAACTTGCACTATACTATACACTTTTATGCTTTAAAGATAAAATAATGGGGACATTTCAACCAAGTGAAAACATTTTGCTCACTAGAGATAATAATAAGGAACTGGCAACTGTTTAATTAACTATAGTTTCACTGGAGACCAGATTGCTGTTGTGAGAGTATATTGTTCTTTAGGGGGTTAATATGCTTTTATTTTGTTCGATAGCTCAAGATGAAGGATTGTAATTGTGGACAGACCTTATCCCTCCATAGACTGATGTTGTATCTATGTCTATATATCTATGGGCTTGCTAAGAAAACATAAAGGCAAACGGATTGTTACTGGTACTTGGTTTTGGATGCATATATGTTGCACTGTACAGCCCTGCTTCTGGAAGGCAAGGTGATAAGGAAGTGGATTCATGTCCCATTAATGCATGTTACTAACTTCACTTCTTCCCCGGAGTTCTTGTGCTTTCTCGTCTCGCAGGTTCTCATGGATCCTGGTGGAGCCTCCTGCCATGGTCCTGCTAGATTGCCATTGCCAATACTGTTGTTGCTGTACCTGTCTGTCTGTCTGTCTGTCTGTCTGTGTCTCTCTCTCTCTCTCTCTCTCTCTCTCTCTCTCTCTCTCTCTCACCCCAACTGGTCGAGACAGACGACCACCCACCTAGAGCCGGAGGATCTGTCCTAGGTTTCTGCCTTTTAACAGGCAGTTTTTCCTTGCCCTTGTCGCCAAGTGCTTGCTCATGGTGGTACTGTTGGGTCTCTGTAAATTAATGTTATAAAGAGTTCAGTCTAGACCTGCTATATTTGAAATAAAATTGAATTGAATTGATACCAGAAAACAGCTAATGAGCAAGGGAAGCTTCCTCTATTTTAGACCTGTCAGCATTATAAATATTGTTTTCTGTTGGTCATTGGTGCAAATTCAAGTGTGAAAGTTCACTAAATGTACACTATGTTTCCTATAGATTTACTGAGCAAAGACACTGATTGCTGTGTGACCTTTAAATTGTTCCAATTTATGGGTAGGATTTAGTGGCTTCCAGTGGTGAAGTTGCAGATTGCACTGCACTAGACACAACTCACGACTGTATTTGAAATGAGAACAGGCAGTGCAGGAGAAACTGCGGTGGCCGTGAAACTCCAGAAAAATGCAAAAGCCCCATGTACAGCCAAACAGTTTAGTTTGTCCATTCTGGGCTACTGTAGAGACAGCCGTTTAACATGGCGGAGTGCATGGAAGGTGACCTGTGTAGATAAAAACGGCTCATTCTAAGGTAACGAAAACACAGCACTTCCCATATTCAGGTGATCATACAGAAATGATAACATAAATATGAATATTATATTCCATTTCTGGGAATATATCCTCCCAAATGTTACAAACTGGACCTTTAAATCCTGGTGTGATCAGAACATTTTCTCTCGGCTGACGAGCTTGTTGAGCATCCACACTGTTCTCTTAATGGAACTCTTGATCATGCTGCATGCAGTGTGAATGCATAGTCAGTGCTTTGTGATGCTTGTGTGCTCTTTAACAAACCAAGTGTAATGTTAGCAATCTGTCATTTTGACTCTTGTTTATGGATTGTGTCACTGTTTACTTTCTTCACACTCGCCTATGAATTGAGTTCATTTTTCTTTTCTTACACAGCTGCAGTGTGAGCTCTTCGCACCTGAGCGGTGTCTGTGTCACATCGGCAAACGAAATGCACGACCACGCATGACCTGTCCTGGTTAAGGTTTCTGTTGTTTACAAGTGGGCTAGCCAGCCACTCTATCAAGCATTAACCCTAGGGCCTGGATAACGAGCTTTGGCCCGCGACGCTCTCCAGCCTCATTAAGGAAACACTAACCGCAGCGGGACGGCGCCTGAGACCAATAATAAACTCTACCTGCCTACTGTCATGCATGCAGCCAGCCGGCCAACACACACTCTCCCTTCACTGCTCATTCAATTAAGACAGTGCGCGAAGGTTAAGACAAGTGTCTGGGGAGGAGGTCAGGAGGACATAAATAAGACAATTTCCGATCCTGGATTCAATACCCATCAGGGGAAGTAGTTTGCTGTGAGACGGAGGTTTTACAAGTGCCTGGTAGTGGCTGGGGTCACACTGGCTCCTGCCGGCATTGTTACTGCATCTGCCTCGCGATGGCGTGGAGTTTAGATGTGCAATGCGGCGTTATGTTCTTAATTGAGCCCATGGCATCTTCCAGCTAATGACCTCCTCTTTCCCGCAAAAGAAGCAGCTGTGATTTACTTTGTTTGCCCTCTTCTCCTTGTATCCGTAGTCTTTATTTACACAGCAATCACCATCTATTACAGCTTCTGTGGCTGCCCTGGCTGTGAGAAAGGAGCTCTGTGCTTTCCAATAGCTCCAGGGGCTCCTAGCAAACACCACTCCTGAGATAAGCTGAGCTATATCGACTGCAGGAGACAGACCATTCACAGAGCGCACTATGTTAATCTTTTGGACTTTTTCAGTGGAGGGGATCAAGCTAAGCGCCCTTGGAGATGTTAAAAATGAGTCTGGCAATCCAAATGGCATATACTTCAGAGGTAATGTGTTTGGTAGTTAAGGCGGCGACAGTGACTTATTCCCCCTCTGTCTTCAGCGAGCCAAGGCGTCTTCCCGCACTGCAAATGGACCATCTGGACTGCCCGTTATAGCTCTCGAGCAATACGACTTGACCATCATTTTTTAAAAGAGGCTTTTGTGTTTCTATATGGAGAAGAAGGCAATTTGCTCATTAAGGTTGGAGGAGATGAAAAAGTACAGGGTTATAAACAGACCTAATGGGCAAAATTTAATGAACTTTTGAAATCTGAAAAGACAAAAAAAATCCTCAAAGCTGGCACAGGGCAACTCCGAGATGAGCAACGAGGTAGTGGTCCTGACAGCTGTATCTTCCTGTGCAGAAAAATTGCAGTGATTTTAAAAGTCATTTAAAATTCTGACAGCCCAGTTGTGAAATATAGATCTGTGCAGGTATTTTGGAGCTGACTTTTTTTCCCCCCCTTCCTGCTCTGTTTCCCTGAAAGTCTTTTGGCAGTGTGAAAGGTATTTGGTTTCACTCTGCCTGGCTCCAATTGTGTGCAGTCTAATATTAGTATTTGTATTAATTATCTTAAATTAACTGTCAAAGTGCTTAATTAGCATTATTAATGTTGTGTGGCATAAGCACTGAGTGGTGGCTAAAAAATGAGACAAAATACCTCGGATCCAACTTCATAGTAAGTCGTCAAAAATAGTTAATTACACTAATTAATAAAACTTTGGGGGAAAGACTCATTTAACAAAGACACAGTGAGGCACAAGGCTGAGTCGCCTGCTGAAATATCTTCATTGTCTGGACCGAGAGGATGCCTCATCAGCATCTTGTTTTTTGCCAACCTGTTCATCCTCGGAGTGGGTCACAAATGTTGGCAGTGAGACTGGGGACATGCAGAGTCTCAGTTGTGAGCGTTCTCTAATAAGAATGCACAGAGAACCAAGTAGGAGGACAAGTGTCAACAAAAAAAGCCTCAAGCTTTCAAATAAACAAATGGACAAAGCATTCTGTAGACATCTGGAGATATTTAGAAAGGGAACATGATACTGAAAAACAGTGATAACTCTATTGGATGTATAACACTCAAATTCCCCAGGCCCCGAGGCCATTCTACCAACGTGGAACCAGCTCCGTTATGGTTTGCGCACCTAGTTTTGAACCATTCAGAGCATTACAACCAAAAATAAATAAGTTCAGAACTTAAAAAGTTGGTTCCCAACTGGAACCAAAAAATAGCAGGTTTTCATTGGGAAACAAAGTGAGGGTGTCATCTGACACATCTCATTACAGCGGTTCCGCTCAAATCGTGGGCTGGTAGATAGCACCAAGGTTTCAAGAGTCTTCAACAGAACCAGTTCAAGAACCAGAGGTAATCTGGTGGAAAACCACTAAGGGTTTAGCCAATATCTTTTTTCCTTCTGAGATTTATATTTAACCTTTTACTATTATTTCATTTGATTGTTTTTGTAATGATTAGGGCTGAGCGAGAACTCTGCTGAAACTACTAAAACTGCTGAATGTGTCTGGTAGGCAAAGTGTACTTTTATCAAACTTCTGTAAATAGTTATCTTTCTCTTGTGATCAAAAACATTTCTCTGAAGCTCAACTCTGTAAATAGTTCTCCATTAAATTTACCAATTTCTACAGGCCCCGCCCCCTTCTGATTCAAATCTAGAGTTAAAAAGCACCAAGATCAAATAAAGTGGATGGTAAAAATGTGGCTTCAAACTGGATAAACAGTCAATGTATGACAGCTTCTGGCATACAACCACAACGCTGACGCATGCACAGAGGGGATATGGCGCCATTGACAGGCAACCTGTAAAACGCAGCATTACCTGAATAAAATGACAGGGTTTGAACATTGTTGGAAACATTTGAGATAATGTAAGTACTAAACTGAACTACGTATAGAACATAGAGCTAGAGTTTATACACTGTTTAATGAGGAAATGTTACATATTATAGCTTTAAGTGAAATGTCAACTATTGGACAGATTGCATGGATGAAATTTACGCAGTGATACGCAGGTGAGGCTGGCAGCTACGGTGCAGGGAAATATAGTAAAGAAAAGAAAAGTAAGAATAGAGGAAGTAAAAGTTGAAAAACATGCTGAATGTCAGCTTTGCTTTTCTTAATTGCAGATCGGTTCCATTCACCGTCTGCTGCTTGAGCCGCACAGATGCTGTTAGCTCAGCCTCAGGATAGATGACAGCTCATCAAGATGAGTGTCAGGTGTTGGAATGGAATTGTGGCCAAATGAGGGGGAGGAGGTCGGGACTGACAATACGCTTCCTCCTTCAAGGAGAAAAGATGCATATTATCGCTTTAATAACCTCCCATATTGCCATGTTTATTTCATAAATTATTTGCCACGCTATTGATCTCAGAGTGACCACTGAGGCTTGCTCACAGCAGGAAAATACAGCCTTCTCCAAATCAGTTCTGACATAGCTGTGGCTTCCTATGTCATGCTCAGGTTCCTTACATTTGTCCTCCGAGTCCAAACATCCTGACTCTTCTGTGTTCGCAGAGAGCCGCCAATTAAATATTCATGTTGAGTTGCATAACAGCCGGATCTCACAGTTGCACAGCAGGGCCATTTATCCGGCCGAGGCTGATCAGCCACTGCCGAGACAAGAGCCAGAATGACATCCTCCCCTGAGTGGGACCCCCACAGGGTCTGATGAGCCAGGGGAAGGTAGGGGGGGATTTCATGCACTGTATTGGAAAATTTACCAAAAAGCCAATATGAGGGCTCCATTAGAGTCTTATAGAAATCAGGGCAAACTTTTGGAGTCATTTTCAAGCTAAAGGCACAAGAAGTTGACAAAGCCTTAAAGTGGAGAAGGGTGATCATTCATGAGCTGGATTCACTGAAATACAATTCACTGGCTGGGCTGACCTAGCGACAGCAACTAATGCAATAATATTCCTAGTCTGGAAACAGAAAAAAAAAAAAAGTAAGATTTGGTCACATAGTTGTTCCTATGGAAACCGCAGGAGAAAAATCTCTGATGTTAAATTGAAATGGACAGCAGATATTGGCAAATCAAGGAAAGACAACATGATGCTGAAAAATGGGTTAAAAAGATTGTCTGAAGTCCACATGTCTTAGCATACGTTCTAAGATACTGAACCCCAAATTGCTCCCGAAGGCTGTGATGTGGGTGTGTGAATGAGTATTAGTTTCTGTATCTGATGAGCAGTTGGCACCTTGCATAGAGAGCCACTGCCATCAGTGTATGAATGTTGACATGTAGTGTGAAACGCTTGGAGTGGTAGAAAGGCGATATATAAGAGCAGTCCATTTACCATTTAGATTTTTCCCCAAAGGTTTGTGTAGGGAAAACCACTGAAGTGAGGTACCGAGCGCTAAAGTCAGAAGCTAACTAACATTAGCTTTCTTTTTTAGAATGGTGACGTACTGGTTTAGATGTTTTCATAGTTTGTACAAGCCCCCAGGAACAGTGCAGGACCACATGATACACAAAAAAACCTTTTCCCATATATTCTTTACCCAAAGCGACTTACAATACAAGTACATTTGACCATGTGGATATAATCCAACAAATGCAAGAGTCATGCAAGTATATCAACTTGACCATATCCTAGATGGAGGATGGGCCTGAGCCATTCATAGATGGTAGGCAAGTACCTGTATCTAGAACTGGATTTTAGTAGTCACCAGTAGCCAGTGCAGGGTTTGGAGGAGTGGTGCAACTAAACCGGATTGAAGACCAGCTGGGCTTCTGCATTCAGAATTAACTGCGGGGGTCAGATGACACATACAGGCACACCAGCCTGGAGCGAGTTGTAGTAGTCAAAGCGCAACAGCCTGGACCAGAACGGACATATTCTGATGTAGTTAAGGATGAATCTTCAGGAGTGGGTTGTTGCAGCAACACTGGCAGAGAAAGACAGCTGGTCATCCAGGTAATCCAGGGGCAACACATAGTTCTCAATAGTTGTGGAGAGGTCTTGGATGATGGAAGGAAAAGAGGCTCCCTCTTGTCAAGGTTGTATTTCAAGTAGTGTGCGGACATTCATTTATAGTATGGTTTCAGGACAGAGACAGCCCAGAGAGTAAAGAGAGAGGCAAAGTAGAGAGTGCACAGAGATTATTTAAAAGTGTACACTTATTTTTCCTTTTTGTTGGAAGGGCAGCAGTGCAGTATGGTATAGTATATGCGCAGCCTCATACGTGGCCCCCTTTTTTCAGACCTTTTTTCCATTATACTCACAATCCTTACCTTAAGGGATTCAATTTCTCTGGATTTCCACTCCTTTTTCATCCGAGTCTTAGAGAGTCTCCCCTATTGAATTCCATGTATCTGCCGTCTAAAGCTGGATAGCTCATCAGCTGTATGGACCTTAGTGTGTCCATCAGCCTAGTCAACAACACAGCCTCTCCGGCTTCATGGCATTTGTGTTATCGCACACAGGCATTTTTTTCTCTTTCCCTTCATTTCAATTCAGATTTCATTTCAACATTTAAAAAAAGAAAAAGAAAAAAGAAGACTGATGCGGAGCCAACATTGTTCAGCCGAAAGAGCCAATCACGGTGAGGCAAACAACGCTCTTTCATCTGCAGCTTAGACTCAGTTCTGTTCTCTGAGTGAAAATGTGAGTCGGCACAGGCCACAGGTACTGGCTCTGAGTGCGTGTGTGTGTGTGTGTGTGTGTGTGTGTCTCAGTATAACTCAGCAACACAATGCGAAGCTCTGACACAGCCACACACGTTCATCCATATTAAGTCAGTGTGTTTTTATTTATGCGCATTGGGCTGCAGGGATGTGTAGGGAGGAGATAGAATGAGGACTGAAAGCAATCAATTTAACCATTGCACACACAATGTGGTGTTTTTGAATCAGATGGGGATAATAGGCTTACAAGCTCTAAGCTCATGTCCAAATAGATTTAGGTCTATGCCCCTGGGGGCATGGAGATCATATAACAAACAGCCTCCTCTCAGTAATTCCAGACTACTTAAGCTCTTTATGACACAAATATCCAAATAAATGAAAAATAATTTCAAAAAAGCGTTGGCTAACAATTCAGAACAGGGAGAGAATAATAGAAAGGGCACAGCTCTGTGTGATTTGTCTGCTTGGCAGGAGTCTGAGTCTGCATCCCTCCCACAAGGCCCCATCTCCGGAGACTCAGCTGGTTCAAAGACTTGGAATATGTAATTAATATCCAGACACCCCAAAACATCTTGCTGCTGGTTCACCTATTGTGCGAGCCGCTCGTTTTTGCTGGCTAAACTTGGAACAGCGAAAAAGCTTGTTTTCAACCTTGCAGCCTCAGATGCCAATTCTATCAAATCACTCTCAGAGTTCGTGTTACACTCTAATGTTGTCCACTGTGACAACACCAAACACAGCTGAATATGTAGACAGCAACAGGCAGTGAGATATTTGCATGATGTTTTACAAGCAAGAATGACAATAAAGTATCCAGGTAGCCTGAGCCAGGTATAAAGATACAGTGTGTTGAGAAAATACTGGATGCTGCACAAAGACAAGGAAGGTAGCATTATGGGTTGTACTTCCTAAAGATACTACATTTTTGTCACATTATGGGAATTTCTGAGTGCACTCTAAAAAGCATAAATTTCACAATCAAATAATAATGACGAAGGGCAGGAAGGTAGAAAATAGAGATCCAACCAAAAGATGGTATTAAAAGTTGCACTATGGGAAGTGAAGGATCCAATGTTTTTGAGGCTTGACGCATAATAGGGATTAAAAGTGTCGAAGTAAGTAAGTAAGTAAAACTTTATTTATATAGCACCTTTTTGACACAGAGATCCAAAGTGCTTTCCAAACAATAAATAAAACTTTACACACACAAACACAAACATAGAGAGCATGTTAAAACAAAGAAAGGAAGATAAAACAAAAGGGAGGGATAAATTAAAAGAGACACGACAGAAGAGAAAACAAACAAACAAACAAAACTATAAAAAGGCTTGCCTGTAGAGGTGGGTTTTGAGCAGCCCCGAAGACTCAATCACAAGCAGGGCTCAGCTGTCAATCATGACATTTTTATAGCCTGAAATCAATAATTGAAACCAAACTTAAACTTAAAATGCCATAAACTATCTGTGGGATTGTCTTATTTAGTTTGGCCCATCTGCTAACATTACTTTATTACCTATTTATTATTATTTATTTATTACCTATAATGCAGTCAACCACCAGGGGGCGATCAAGATGTTTATATATGGGGGGAAAGAGAGAGGGGAGGGACAACATGCAGCAAGGACGCATACATGGGGCCAGATGAGCTAAAAAAGTCTACCTAACTAGCTAGCTTTAAATCAATCAATAGTTAGCTTGTTAGCAACATACATACTGACATTAGGTAGCTAAGATGTGATTAGGTCACTTGGTTGTCTTTTCAACACACAGCGTATTGTACAGCTGACCGAGGTTCTGCCTGAAGCTTTTATTGGAGCAGGATTTACTGTAGTTCTAATGGGAGGAGCCAACCCTATGGATAGGGAAGGGATGGGTCATTTGGTATGATTTCTGTGTGATTGGCATTATTCTTAAACCAAAATGAATACTTTTACAACTCATTTTAATTAATAAGTTTGATAATCAATGACCTGTTTAAGAAATGTACCAAGAAAATATGCTAAACATGTCTATTTTCCTCTTCTGAACTGTTGATCAGAGAGGAATCTGTATGATCTTTGGCCCCCAGGAACTTCTGATGGGCATTTTTCACTATTTTCTGACATTTTATAGACCAGCCAATTGATCCAAATAGAAAAAAAATAATCAACAGAATAAGTGAACTGAATTATCATTACTTGCAGCCCTGACCATATCTGATGTGTGGTAATATCGCCTAAATTGAGCTGCATCCAAAAGGCTCAGACTCCCAGAGACTCCAGCGGCTCCGTCTGTACATTATAGACGATGCATCATGCCTCCAAGAAATGTCTCATCTGTCTGAGCAGTTCACAAACATCTTGAACTGTGCCAACATTACACCTGACAAATTACCACACTTCAAAATGCAGTTTGCTTAGGTGCAGCTGGATGATTCATTCATCCACAGGTCTCTCTATCATCAGCCGTATTTACTGCGGAGCAGGGAAGAAAATCCCCCTCAGCAATGATTACTCTGTTAGATCTCATCAGTCTCACATGCTCACTGCTTCACACAACTCGATCCATGATGTTCTGATTTACTCATCTTCCTTTAACTAACCTCATATACATTATTTAGTGACTTCCTGCATATCCCAGAATGCCTTTTGATAAAAAGAGAACGGGGATGCACTCTTTGTTGTCAAACCATTTGGATGTGTGTATATACTGAAAATAAAGGTGAATATTGGGGGTATCTGTCTTCCTCATTTAAAGCAGAATATGTGATTTTGCTAAAATGTATTCTGGTCTTTTGACACTACTTTCAGTAGGAAAGAGGAATTCTGCAACTTGCAAAATGTTCCTTCTCTTAAACACCAGTGTTTTGCAAAATATCTTGTCTATCAAAGAAACAAAAACAATTTTAAACTAAAGAGTAAGGCTGGATTTTTCTGTGCCTTTCTTATGGTAAATGTACTGTACCTCTACAGCACCTGTCTCGTCTTCTGACCACTCAAAGCACTTTTTACACTACATGCCACACTCACCCTTTTACACACACTCATACATGGATGGCAAAGCCCATCAAACAGATACTAACTAATTCATTAATTCACATTTACACATTGAAGCACAGCATTGGGAGCAACTTGGGGTTCAGTATCGACATGCAGTGGGAGGAGCCAGGGACCAAACCAACAACCTTCCAATTAGTGGAACGACCCGCTCTACCTCTGAGCCACAGCTGCCCCCTTACTGTCGCTGTAAGACTCAAACCTACAATCTGTTCTCTCAATACAATGCAAAAAAAAAGAATATCAAGAAAGAGAAAAAAAAAACCTTGTTTCTGGGAAATGTGTTTTTAGTCTAAAAAGAAATATATTCTTGTCAAGCATGTTTTGCATTAGAAAAGTAATCTGGTTTTAAGTAAATATCTCTAACTTTGTCTAAATAAGATATTACAGATACTATTATTACTATAATCACTGCTCATTGTCCCCCATCGTTGTTGTCGTCGCCGTCATCATCATCATCAGTCACTACTATTAGTGTAGTTGTGTTGTTGCTACTGTTGTTGCTGTGCACCTTTGTCTCTGTCTGTCTCTGTCTCTCTCTCTCTCTCTCTCTCTCTCTCACCCCAACTGGTCGAGGCAGATGACATCCCACCTAGAGCCGGGGTCTGTCCTAGGTTTCTGCCTCTTAAAAGGCAGTTTTTCCTAGCTGCCGTCGCCAAGGTCTTGCTCATGGTGGTACTGTTGGGTCTCTGTAAATAATGTTATAAGGAGTTCGGTCTAGACCTGCTCTATTTGAAAAGTGTCCTGAGATAACTTCTGTTATGAATTGGTGCTATACAAATAAAACTGAATTTTAATTAATTGAATATTACAGCTAATATTGAGCAAGATTTAACCAGCAACAAGTTACAATAATGGTTTGCACAATATCCCATTTATTTGGTGCTCTAGTGAGTATTTGGGGCAGGTGTGTGAGGGATTGAATAAATTACAGCGTGTGTGTTCATGGTAATGAAGGAACATGTCAGACAGTGCAACAGTGTGGTTCAAAGAGGTTTTGTGGACAACAATTGAGCTCTCTCTGGCACAGAGGCAGAATATACTGTGTGTGGGATACATTTACTCTTAGTTTGGGTCTTCTTATATTAGAATGGTTGGACTGTACAATATTTCATGAACAGATAAACAAATTAAGTTTGCAATAAAATATATAACCAAAAATAAAAGATTGCCTGATTAATCATTGGGTGGTATGTCAGTTAGGGCAAAACATGAATGAGAAACAAGCTAAAGATTATCAATTAATCAAAACTGACACATTCTGGGGCGCCCAAACAGCTCACCTGGTAGAGCTGGTTCCCCATGGACAAAGGCCAGACATGGGTCAGAATCTGACCTGTGGCCCTTTGCTGCGTGTCAACCCCCTCTCTCTACCCCGTTTCCTGTCTGTCCTCTGCTGTGCTATCCAATAAAGGGAAAAAGCCCCCCAGAAAAAAGTTAAACTGTCACTTTCTACACTGTCAGTGTACTCCTGGTGACAAATATCACACAAGACAGTAATCATATAGTTGTCAGGAAGTGCTGAAATGTGTACTTAGATGGGATATAAATATATATAATATATAATCCAACTAAGGGCAATATCATCCTACATGTGCATATGTATGCTATTGAACAGACCATGCTGACACATAAACAGTTTGCACTTCAGCATAACAGTAAACTGTAAAAAGAGTATTTTGTAACGTGAATATTCAAGATGCTTCATGTCTTATAATGTCTTAGTTAACATTATTTAGCTTCCACATGTCCCAGTGTTAATCACTGTCCATTATTTTATTATTTGTGTGTCTTAAATGGCTTTAATTTTGAGTTTGAATCCTTAATGAATCAACAGTCTTCCTGTTTATCACCAATGCTAACTCCAGCACGCTGCTCTTCTCTGCCTCGTAATGACCCACCTCTGCTGTGTGACTCATGCGTGGTGTTTAATTACCACGAGGGCTGAATCAACTTAGCTTCCACCGACTCATTTATTGACACTATCAACTCCGTGCAACAATTATGCTGCTGAATACGGAAGCGTCTCTGGTCTGAAGGCCGTTTTTCATCTGTTTCAATTCAGTACGTCTGTTTAAAGTCCTGCCCCCCTCCAGTCTGAAAACAGTGTTTCTTCTTGTTCCTACAGTGTGATGTTCGAATGATGTCTGTGCAGAGTTTGACAATAGAAAGATGTTTTCACATTCATCTGCTAAAAGTGGAAAGTTTCTCTGTGCTCATTAAAAAACTGATTTTAAGGGGCGGGCCCAACTTGATCTGTGACATCACAAATAGTTGGGAAGTCAACCCTGGTCCAGTATGCAACTTCTGCAACAATAGTGTAGTGCTGTCTAAAGATTTTCCTAGTCTGCTACTTGTTGTTGAATAAAGCCATTAGTGGAACATTTATGATATATAAATATCATAACCAGCAAGGAGACTGAACATTTAGTTCATTCATTTCAACACAGTATAATACTACACCGTCTGGTTGTTCAAAACTTGGAATGATTAACTTCCAAAACAGTATTTGTTTCATTAAAAGAAATTGTTTACTAAAAAAAATACTGGTGTACTTAACAATATGATGGATAACGTCGACAGTTAATCAGAAATTAACCGTGTCTTCATACCCAGAGTCCTAGTCAGAACCACTGGAAATCAGCTGTCCTCTGGTTTTGCAGGGTGTCAGCCCAGTCCAGTTGCACACTTGCATCTGCTCAAGCTTATTCCAGCCCTGCAGTATTCCCCGCTGGGTGCCCCCTCTCTTAGTTAGTAGTGTCTGAACTCCCACTGTCCTTTAATCTCCCAGCCAGCTAATATGACCACTAACTAGCTAGGGGCAGCAGCTAGTACAGTTAGCATATGCAGCAGTGCACTGGTAAGTGGCTCCCTGTGTTACAAGAGAATGAAAAGTGGTTCGATTAAGACTCTTCTCATAGACCAAAAGTTAAGTTGACTATTAGGGGGCAGTCCTACAAGTGTGGTGTTGAAAGTTGAAGCCACCAGTGCACAAACACTGAGAAGGGACTTCACATATAGAGATAGTAATTTTTCAGAGCGATGCATATTTGGTCCTGGGTAAAGGCCTTAAATTGTTATTATCATCACTCCCTGCTGGACTATCCTTGGTGCTTCCTTATGGGGGGTGATGAGCACGTTGTTGGCTATATTCATTTAAATTTGTAGATGTGGGGCTACAATATTTGAGAAATAAGTTCATATTGTTGTGCTGCATTTCCAAAACTTAGGCACAATCAGTAAGTTCTCCCCCACTCGCACAGCTCAAACATTAACAGGGAGTGTAGTTGAAAGATGAGGGTGAAGATTCCTTGGAGGGATTCTGAGACACAGATACATACTGGCCCAGGCCTTTGTGTAGTGTATCACATGTTTACGCTTCAAGTGCACATTGCAAAACTGTTAGATAATTGTTGGCAGCATTTTGGCAGTCTGCTGTCTGTCTTGGCTCAGTAAGTGCCTTCATCCACTGCTGAGCACTAAGTGCCAAATGTCCCATGTGTTGGCCGTTCCAGCCGTGCCATATTCCAGCTTGCAGTAAACCAATAATAATCCACTGATTTACACACGGTACAAACACAATCTGCACAGCTCATCTGTAGCCCCCCCTGTTGTTGCACATGACCGGGGCTGCCGATGTTCAGGGTATGATGTCCTAGATGTATTATTAGTGGGGTAGCAGTCAGGGATCAGCACATATGGGTGTTTGAAGGCTGTTACTGATGTCTTCCAACTCACTAGTAACTGAGGCTGGAAAAGGCTTCTTTTGGGCCAAAAAATAAGTTATTCTTGTCAGAGTGAAAGGAACAGTACTTATAACACACTGGGTGGCTGGGGCTCAGAGGTAGAGCGGGTCATCCAATTCAATTAAATTTTGTTTGTATAGCGCCAATTCATAACAGAAGTTATCTCAGGACACTTTTCAAATAGAGTACGTCTAGACCGAACTCATTATAACAATTTTTACAGAGACCCAACAGTACCACCATGAGCAAGACCTTGGCGACGGGGGCAAGGAAAAACTGCCTTTTTAAGAGGCAGAAACCGAGGACAGACCCTTCGGCTCTAGGTGGGCGGTCGTCTGCCTCGACCACTAATCAGAAGGTTGGCGGTTTGATTCTTGCTGCATGTCGAAGTGCCCTTGAGCAAGACACTGAACCCTAAATTTCTCCCGATGCTATGCATCGGTGTATGAGTGTGTATGAATGATTAGTTCAGTCAGGACCACTTTTGTCAAAATATCTTATATTCCAAAGCAGAATGTTACATCTGGCTTACGGCTCTGTTCTGGGACCTCCTTGTCCTTCCGCGTGCCTACGTGGAAAACCTTAAGGCAGGGAGAGCACACCTCCCTGCCCTTCCATGTGCATACATGGAAAAGTTTAAGACAAGGAGAGCGGCAGCAGAGACCCCCCAGGGTACAGAACAGAGCAGCATCAATGGCAATCAGAAAATGACATTGATTAATTAGAAACAACATAAAAAGGAGGAGCTGTGGTGGAGGTGGGTGGCAAAAAGGCTTGTAGAGGAAGCAGCAAAGATAGGCAGGCAGGCTAAAGCAGCTTAAATAAGGCGCCATGAATGATTTTTGCCAATTGGATGCTTGAGGGAATCAGCTGAGCTGTCAGCTGACTGTGTATAGTTTCCAATAGGAAGCTTAGAGGATCAGCTGATCCATCAGCTGATGCATGTTTATGACTAGCTGTGATCATATGATATAGCTGTAACTGAGAGCTGAGCCTGACTTCGTGGCCTGCCTGAACTAACGCTATGCTCCATTTTCCGTTCTGGTGAGCATGGTGCATGGCAGCCACTGCCATCAGTGTATGAATGTGTAGCATGTAGTGTACAGCCCATTGAGTGGTCGAAAGACTAAAAAGGCGCTATATAAGTACAGTCCATTTACCATTTACTATTTTCTCTGATGACTAAAACACACAGCTATAAACACATACACAACATGTACACTGCATTGTCACAGAACAGTAATGCAAGCCTTTATAAGCATATACGATGTTCACAGCAGGGTGTGTCCTGATAGATTTCAGCAGCCCTCACCACCCACTCCGGTCCCACCTGTGCTTCACTGTGATGGATTACCAATTCCAGTAAGATTCATGTGTCAGCAGGCTGATTTATATGCTATGGAAATGTGGTTGACAGTAATCTTAGGTAAATGTGTTCAGCGGCATTGTCCGGTAAAGTCTAACCAGAATGATGAAATTCATTCCTTTTTGCAGTCGAAAATAAGTGATTTTCAAAAATCTGTTTTAATATTCTTTTTTCATTAAGGGAGAAAAAGGGTCTTTGGATATGAATCCAAAATGTTCCAATGCGTATGTTTGATTGACAGCTGACCCAGCAGAGGCACAGAGTCATAATGTTAACTCTATTATACAAACTAAATGCAGACAGCATTCTGACTGGCTAATGCACAGACAGTGATGTTATCATTAAACCAAACAGGACGTGATTTACAGAGCAGAATGGTACATTATGGTAGATGATTAGGGCCACAGGTGAAAACCTGATGTGAGTTGTAGGTGCCACAATCACAGCAGTACCATTTGTTGGTACAACAGTGGCTTAACTGTATTAGTGTAATCAATTAATTTTGGTTATCAAAGTTTATTCATTATCAAAAGATAATAGAAAAATACTTTATTAATATTAAAGATCCTCCGAGCACCACCCTTAAATAAGGGAAACAATAGCCAATAATTGATTGATTAGTCTCCTAAAAAAACACTAAACTATTAATTTAGAAATCGGATTAATAATTAAATTAATAACTACAACCAAAATCATTATTATTAGTTAAAGTGGAAGGATTTGGAGTTCTGTGTAGAAGAATCACCCACCCACTCTCGTACAAAATTAAATAGGCCAGTATGTATAAACACAAACATTTATTAAAGGGATAATAAAAGCAAACAGAGGAAAATACACTATATACAATCTAACTTAAAGGAACTAAGTTAGAGGAAAAAGGTGTGTGTGTGTGTGTGTGTGTGTGTGTGTGTCTGTGCGTGTGTGTGCCAGAAAAGGTGTGTGTCCAGATGTTTCAGCTGAGCATGAAACACGTGTTGGTTAGAGACAAAGAGCATGGAGGAGAGGGAGGGTTTGATTTCCTTTCCTTGTGTGATCATAGATTAACGGTGCCGTTTAAAGGGAGTTAGTGGCATGCAAAGACGGTGTCTGTGTAAATCATAACATTAAACTAACATCACCTTAGCACTGTCTCAAAGACTACAGTTACTACAGTAACCTACGTTAATCAGATCAACAACACAACAACATAACCTGAATAAAATACTTCAGTCCAGTAACATTAACAGTAATTAAACAGTTCTTGCTTAGCCATTAAATCTGTTAAGTTATCTGAAACTGTCAATGCCCAGTATGTTACTAACAGTCCAAAGGAAGGAGGAAGAAGAAGAAGAGTTGCTGGTGAAAAAAGCAAACTTATCACCTGGTGTGGGCGAGCGAGGTGAGCGAGAGAGCAGCATGAGAGAGGTAAGAGAGAAGAGAGAGAAGTGCAATTTAATGTCAGTTGGTCTTTAAAAGCAGTGTAACCAAGCCTACCTCTAAATAATCAGTGTACAATATATGTTTATCAGAGGTAGACAACACAAGTTGCAGATAACTGACATTACATAGAATTCATTTTACAGGAAACCCGGTGAAACTTTAAATGACGTCAAAATGATCTTTTTTTCCCTTTTTTTCTTACTAACTGGAGTTTGTCTTGGAGGGGGAAAGGCCTCTGCTGTACACATTTTAATAATTTGTTTTTAGTTCCTCAACTTTATGGAGGTGCACTAAATTGATAGAAATGCACAATGGGTTAGGGTTAGGGAGCGTGGCTGTGGCTCAGGTAGAGCAGGTCGTCCACTAATCGGAAGGTTGTTGGGTCAATGCTATGTCATTGGTGTGTGAATGTGAATGAATGAGTTAGTTTCTGTTCGATGGGCTTTGCCATCACTGTGTGAAAGGGGGAATGTTGCATGTAGTGTGAAAGCGATTTGAGTGGTCAGGAGACTAGAACGGTGCTATACAAGTACAGTCCATTTACCAATGGACCATTTACAATAAAGATATGGGTTACCTTTACATAGTTTTATACTACATTGTTGGGGGAATCACGTGTCTAAAAGCATTCAGACTGTAAAAGTGACCCAAATCTGATTTTCTTGTCCATATATGAGTCAGACGTGAATTTTTCATGACAGTGTGCTGTACAGCAAAAATTAAATTAAATCTCATCTTTCCAATTCTGAATTGGGCCACTTTCATGTGTTCCAAATCAGATACAGGTCTTTTTGCAGTTACCCAAACACTACCACTGCAAAAAATCAGACCTATATCTGTAACCCTAACCCTAAATCAGAATTGAGCGCGAAGGATTGCAGTGTTAACATAACCTAACACACTGCATGTCTAATAATTGCAGAAACTACTACTAAAGAGCATGTCAAACCTTTAGACTGTCCCAGTTCTCTGTGATTTCCTGTGAAAAAAGAAAAATCGCTTTCACATCACAGAAGCTGTCTTTAAAACATTCATCAGCCTTTGTAGGGAGAAAGCCACTGTTTGGTTGTAAAACAAAAGCAGAAATAACCTTGGAGTTGCTTTCCAACTCTCCAGATGTGATGGGTGTGTTTTCTTCACAATCACAACATCTCTATTAGAGCCAGCCAGCCAGCCTTCAGGCACTTTTAGACAAAGCAGAAGGTTCGCGTCTTTCTGCTCTCTCTGTTTAAAAGAGCATCAGCCGCTTCAGCTGTGATCAATTCCAGCTATTATGACCCCTTCCATCACTTTTTCAGCCAGAAAAGTTTTCATTTTTCACAGGTGATGTCTTTCTCTCTCCCGCCTTCATTTCTCATAAAAGGTAAGTTGTGCACAATACTGGTTTCAATTCTGTCTGCTGCACATAAAACACATTTTACTAAAGCTTTCATCTTTTTTTGTCATTTCACAAAATAAGCCAAACTTCTTCAACAGTGGCAGACTCAGGCTATTTGAGGGGCAGGTGAATAGACAATGCGTATCCTGCTTCCATTTGGACCGTTGGTTGTGCACATCCTCAAATATTAGTGTGATGCCTTTGCGACACAAATGCATAGTTAAAAAGCTAAAAGTCTATGTTTGTAATAGTGTAACACAGTAGTTTTGCTGTTGGTTGGACAATCATTTGGACAACCTCTTTGCATCTTGCCTGGATCCTTGTGGACTTTTGCCAGTAGGGTTCTCATCATGCTTTGGGATAACAGAAAGTATAACAGAAAAACTTGCTGTTTCACTGCTATAGTGTTACCCACAGCTGATGTCATGATAATGTCATAAACCACCTCTCAGGAGGGGTCCTGTCTTTAGGGTGTAGCAGCAGAGATCTTGAGGTTTTGAATGATTTGTGGTAAGTATAGCTATGGAGTCCTTTTGCTGTGGGCTACAAGAGCCCAGTTACTTTTTCCTGATGCTGTTCACATTTAAATGAATCAGCACTATTAAAAGTCATGCTACATTAGCTAATAGCAGTTCCTCTTTGCAGAAGGTTAGGAGGCAAGATATGACCTTTTAAAGAGCCTGTTTTTTTATTTTTTTATTTCTAGGCAGGTTTATGGACATGCGTGATGGACATAGTGATGTCAGTGGAAGGTTTGAGTTCAGTTTATTCCAGCAATGTGTGCATCTGTGTCTTTAATTGCAAATTCTAGTTGCAAATGTGTGCCAGTAGGGTTCTATGTGGTAATGGTGATGGAATAATGGTAAAATAAAGGGTTAAAATAACAAAAGTATAATATAAATAAGGAAATATCTGATCCTAGATTAAGTGTTGGAAACTTTTCATTACTGCCTGCTGCAGATACAATTCAGTCATGGCTCAGAGAATATGACATTTTATAAAGGAGAAGAAATCCAGGCCGAGCATCTAGTATCATCAGCATATGCAACAAATTCTCCTCTTGTCCTCATTCAGGCTCCGTACAAACGTATTGTCAGGGTGATCGATAACAGCCACTGCAGAGCAGGCCCCTTTTGTTTCCACATGGAGAATTGGCCTAACTATCAATTTTAATATGTAAACGTCAGCAAGGATGGATTTTTAATCCAGAGCTAGCAGGGTGGCGGATCAGAGTGGAGGGAGGTCCCAGCATCAATCATGTCAGAGAGCTGGAGCAGAGCAGGCGTGACAAATGACCAGGCCCGCCATCAGCTTTCGGGCTCTGAATCTCCCATTACAGAATGAGAGGAGCCAGTCATTTATATACTGCAGCCCAGCATGGAGGGGACAGGCCCCCGCACATCCATCCCTCTTATTATGAATGTGGTTGCAGTTGTGGATCCTTCTATCAGTGTTGGTGAATGATTTTCACTGAGCTACATAGAGGCTCCAGGATGGTGACACACACACAGAGCTCTGTCTGTAACTTACATGAGGCTGAGGCCACCAATAAATGCATCAATGCTGCGTCTATTTTTAAGCTACCGTTTCTGCTGCCACTGCAAGATAATGTCTTGTATATTTCAAAGGAAGGGAAGAACAGAGAGCTCTACAGGTGGGACTCTTATCGGTGTCTTCAAATGCAGATACATGTTCCCTCCATGAAAGCAGAGAAATGTTTCCCTAATATGAAATGATTACACAAAGGAGGACCGACTAGACGCAGGTCTGATGTTCAACAGAATGGTGGCGAGGACATGGCATTGTCTGGAAAGTGGAGGAGTAGAAAGAACGACTAAGTCTGCATATAGAGGTGGTGGGGTGGATGGATGTGTCTAACAAACACAGGACTTTAACCCAGAAGGCTGCTCTTGGTGTCCCGTCCAAAACCAAAAGTCAAAGTTGACTTATTTTTAACATATGTTATGTAAGTTAAGTTACCTACAAACATATGTAATGTAACTTACATTGGGCTACATATGTTAAGTTACGCACTTATTTCAACCCAAACTATGATCTTTTTCTAAACCTATCCAAATTGCAAAAGATTAAACTAATAAAATGAGAAATGTGTCCCTGCAGCTTTATGTTGAAAGCATACAAAGACATCACATATGTATTATGTCATATTTTGTTTCAAAGGACCACTGACCAAGCTGACAAATTTCATGAGTTGGGAATGAGAACAAGGAAATTAATGAGTTAGTTTCTGTTCGATGGACTTTGCCATCGCTGAGCGAATGTGTGTGAAAGGGTGAATGTGGCATGTAGTGTAAAAGCACTTTGAGTGGTCGGAAGACTAGAAAGGCGCTATACAAGTACAGGTCCATTTACCATCCATCCAATTACCAATTTGAAAGCCTTAATCAATTCAAGCATTTTCATGCTCTGTACATTTTTAGTCTGCCAAGTTTAAGTTTCATTTAGCTAATCATTTGTTTGTTTTGTTTTTGTTTGTTAATAGGTTTTTATGCCAAAGTCAAACTTGTTTTAGCTGCTTATCCTTCATGGCACTGATGGGAGAATAAAGTATCAAGTTTGTGCTAGTTTGTCAGTTCAGTAAATTGATGAAGAACAAAATGTGTTCATGTTTCTTTCAGCAAGGAGCTCCCATTTTCTGCAGAAAAGATGTTTTTAGTGCAGACTGAACTAGGCTGTGTATGTATAAAGGTGGCCTTTATTTCCACACCTGAGCACTGTCTCTATTGTGGCCACTGAAGAAAACCTTGCATTACCGTTTACCTGTTTTATAAAGCTTTGACAGAACTGGACAGATAACTTCATGCCCAGGTGCTTAACTATGTATTGTTCAATTTCTACAGCACACTGTGATTATGAAATTCAGATCTGCATTACCCTTTGCTCCTCTAACAAATCCATTCAGGCTGACAGACTATCAGATATACACAGTAAGTGCAGCACAAACCTGCCAGTCTAAAGTAATCAAACTCTCACTCAGCACACAGCAGTAGCACAATCACTGTGACTAGAATTCCCCAACTGCTGTTCATGTCATAATAATACTGTACATTCTTGTGTTATATATTAGAGATATTGCTATGTATTGTTAATGCACTGCTACCAATCTGTACTCTACCAATCAGGGCCATTTCCAGAGGGAGGTCCAGAGACGGCACCACCCCTGCCATCTGATTAGTTAGCCAGCCCCCAGTAGTCGTTGCGGGCCGACCGAAGGTAGCTTCTGTCAGCCGTCCCCCGGTAGTTCCCGAGCAGCCAGGAAGCCAGGGAGAGTGGGTGAATGAACGAAGGAAGGATAGGCCACTGAAGCCTACAGTTCACCACAAACAGATTCACGTTACTAATACATTTTCCCCACTCAGCGACACACCCGCTGAGGAAACAACTCTGGTTATTGGCAGCTCCATAGTCAGAAACGTGAAGTTAGTGAAGCCAGCGGCCATAGTTAAATGTATCCATGGGGCCAGAGCGGGCGACACTGAATCATATTTAAAGCTGCTGGCGAAAGATAAGCGTTAATATAATAAGGTAGTTATTCACGTCGGTGGTAATGACACCCGATTACGCCAATCAGAAGTCACCAAAATTAAGGTGGAGTCGGTGTGTAATTATGCAAAAACAATGTCGGACTCCGTAGTTTTCTCTGGACCCCTGCCCAATGTGACCAGTGATGACATGTATAGCCGCATGTCGTCATTCCACCGCTGGCTGTCGAGGTGGTGTCCAGCAAACGATGTGGGCTTCATTGATAACTGGCAGCCTTTTTGGGGAAAACCTGGTCTGATTAGGAGAGACGGCATCCATCCCACGTTAGATGGAGCGGCTCTCTTATCTAGGAATATGGCCAAGTTTATTTCTAAAACCTGACAGTCCAGAGTTGGGACCAGGAAGCAGAGCTGCTGTCTCTGTCACTTCTCTGCTCTTCCATTAGAACAGTCACCCACCCAAAACCCCATAGAGACTGTGTCTGTCCCCCGACCACCTAAATTATTTAAAGAAATAAAAACAAGAGGAATTAAACATAAAAAAAATGTGGACTGTTAAATATCAGGTCTCTGTCCTCTAAAGCTGTTTTAGTGAATGAATTAATATCAGATTATGATATTGATTTACTTTGTCTTACTGAGACCTGGTTGTCCCACGAGGAGTATGTTAGCCTAAATGAATCCACCCCCCCCAGTCATATTAATACTCACATTCCTCGAGGCACTGGCCGAGGAGGTGGAGTAGCAGCCATATATGATTTGAGCGTTTTAAATGGACCCTAAACCTAAACTAAATTATAATTCATTTGAAAGTCTTGTTCTTAGTCTTTCTCATCCGACCTGGAAAACAGTGCTCCCAGTTCTATTTTTTATAGTGTACCGCGCTCCTGGACCGTACTCTGATTTTATGTCTGAATTTTCAGAGTTTTTATCAAGTTTAGTCCTCAAATCAGATAAAGTAGTTGTACTTTAAGGTGATTTTAATATTCATGTAGATGTTAACAATGACAGCCTTAGTAACACATTTATGTCATTGTAAATAAACCAACTCATTGTTTTGATCACACTGTTGACCTTGTTCTATCATATGGCATTGATATTGAACATTTAATAGTCTTCCCACATAATCCTTTTCTATCTGACCATTATTTAATAACTTTGAATTTCTATTATTAGATCTGACAGTGCTGTAGCTCCTATAAAAAGGAAATGATTAAAACATAGGAGATTAGCACCGTAGTACAACCACCAAACCCGCCAATTGAAGCAAAAAACAAGGAAATCGGAAAGGAAATGGCGCTCTTGCAAATTATTAGAATATCGCTCAATTTGGCAAGATAATCTTAAAATGTATAGAAAGGTAAAGTAATGCCAGAGGAGCCTATTACTCAACACTAATAGAAGAAAATAATTAAATTCAATTCAATTCAATTTTATTTGTATAGCGCCAATTCATAACAGAAGTTATCTCAGGACACTTTTCAAATAGAGCAGGTCTAGACCGAACTCTTTAAAACATTAATTACAGAGACCCAACAGTACCACCATGAGCAAGCACTTGGCGACAAGGGCAAGGAAAAACTGCCTGTTAAAAGGCAGAAACCAAGGACAGATCCTCCGGCTCTAGGTGGGTGGTCGTCTGTCTCAACCAGTTGGGGTGAGAGAGAGAGAGCGAGAGACAGACAGACAGACAGGTGCACAGCAACAACAGTATTGGCAATGGTAATCTAGCAGGACCATGGCAGGAGGCTCCACCAGGATCGACAAGAACCTGCGAGACGAGAAAGCACAAGAACTCCGGGGAAGAAGTGAAGTAAGAACAACCCTAGGTTCCTCTTCAGTACTGTAGCCAGGCTGACAGAGAGTCACAGCTCTATTGAGCCACATATCTCCATAAACTTAAGTAGCAATGACTTCAGGAGCTTCTTTTATAATAAAATTATTACTATTAGAGAGAAAATGAGTCACCAAATGCCCTTAACAAGTATCACTCGCTCTCCAAGTTTAGGAACTTTAACTAATGTAAACTCAGATATATATTTGGAATGTTTTTCTGCTATCAATCTTCATCAGTTAAGTTCAATCATTTCTTCATCAAAGCCATCAACCTGTCTATTAGACCCGATCCCAACTAGGCTGCTTAAAGAAGTCGTACCCTTAATTGGCACTTCTTTACTAGATATGATTAATCTTTCTTTATTGTCAGGATATGTACCACAGTCCTTTAAAGTAGCTGTAATTAAACCCCTTCTTAAAAAGCCCACTCTTGACCCAGGGGTTTAGCCAACTGTAGACCGATTTCTAACCTCCCCTTTCTCTCTAAGATTCTGGAAAGAAAGGAGTCGCCAAAGAGTTGTCTGACTTTCTACATAACAATAGTTTATTTGAGGATTTTCAGTCAGGATTTAGAGTTCATCACAGCACAGAGACAGCTCTGGTTAAAGTTAATAATGACCTTTTGATTGCTTCTGACAATGGACTTGTCCCTGTACTTGTATTATTAGATCTTAGTGCTGCATTTGACACCATTGACCATAGTATTCTTTTACAGAGACTTGAGCATCAAATTGGCATTAAAGAAACCACACTAAGCTGGTTTAGGTCATAATTATCAGATTGTTCTCAGTTTGTACATGTTAACGATGAATCTTCCATAAATACTACAGTTAGTCATGGAGTTCCACAAGGTTCTGTACTTGGACCAATACTATTTATTTTATATGCTTCCTTTAGGCAATATTATTAGGAATCACTCCATTAACTTTCATTGCTATGCAGATGATACACAATTATATCTATCGATCAAGCCCAATGAAATCAATCAATTATCTAAATTACAAACGTGTCTTAAGGACATAAAATCCTGGATGAGCTGCAATTTTCTGATGTTAAACTCAGAAAAAAAAATTTAATTCTTGTACTTGGCCCCAAAAACCTTAGAGACTCATTGTCTAAAGATATAGCTACTCTAGATGGCATTACCTTGGCCTCTAGCACCACTGTCAGGAATCTTGGAGTTATCTTTGATCAGGACATTTCCCACATAAAGCAAATCTCCAGGACTGCCTTCTTTCATTTACGTAATATTACAAAAATTAGACGCATCGTGTCACAGACAGATGCAGAAAAACTAATCCATGCATTTGTTACTTCTAGGCTGGATTACTGCAACTCTTTAATATCAGGCTGCCCCAATAAGTCCATTAAGACACTCCAATTAATTCAAAACGCTGCAGCACGAGTACTGACAGGAACTAGGAAAAGAGATCACATCTCTCCTGTATTAGCGTCTCTGCACTGGCTCCCTGTAAAATTTAGAATAGAATTTAAAATCCTCCTCCTCACCTATAAACCTCTTCATGGTCAGGCCCCTTCATATCTTAAAGAGCTCATAGTACCCTATTACCCGACTAGAACACTGCATTCTCTGAATGCAGGGCTACTTGTGGTTCCTATAGTCTCAAAAAGTATAACAGGAGCCAGAGCCTTCAGTTACCAAGATCCTCTCCTGTGGAACCAGCTTGCCACGGAGCCCGGCCAGGCACAACCTGAAGGAGTGATGTGGCCACATCTCCATCCCGCAGGCCCACAACTCACGGGAGAAACCATTGGGGTCGGGTGCGATGCCAAATGGGTGGCAGTAAAGGCAGGGGGCCTAGACAGACCAGACCCGGGCAGCAAAAGCTGGCTTTGGGGACGTGGAATGTCACTTCGCTGGGGGGGAAGGAGCTGGAACTGGTGCGGGTGGTGGAGCACTATCGATTAGATCTGTTGGGGCTTACTTCTACGCACAGTCGAGACTCTGGATCCTTACTCCTGGATAGGGTTGGACTTTATTCTTGGGGATCTTCTGAGGGGATACTAATTAGTCCTCGGCTGAGCGCCTCTACGTTGGAGTTCACCCCGGTGGACGAGAGGGTCGCCTCCCTACGCCTACGATCTGTGGCTATGTGACTATGACTGTTGTTTGTGCTTATGCACCAAACAGCAGTGCAGAATATTCGGCCTTCTTGGGGACCCTGAATGAAGTCCTGTATAGGGCTCCAGTAGGGGACTCCATCGTTCTCCTGGGAGACTTCAACGCACATGTGGGCAATGATGGAGATACTTGGAGGGGCGTGATTGGGAGGAACGGCCTCCCCAATTTGAACCAGAGTGGTGTTTTGTTGCTGGACTATTGTGCTAGTCATGGATTGTCCATAACGAACGCCATGTTCATACATAGGGATGCTCATAAGTGTACGTGGTACCAGAGCACCCTAGGCCAAAGGTCTATGATTTTGTAATCGTATTATCAGACCTGAGGCCGCATGTATTGGACACTCGGGTAAAGACAGGGGCCGAGCTGTCAACTGATCACCCTCTGGTGGTGAGTTGGGTTAGGTGGCGGGGGAAGCCACTGGACAGACCTGGTAAACCCAAACGTGTAGTACGGGTGAACTGGGAACGTCTGGAGGAGGTACCTGTCCGAGAGACCTTCAACTCCCACCTCCGGCAGAGCTTCTCCTACATTCCTGTGGAGGCGGGGGACATCGAACCGGAGTGGTTGATGATCAAAGCTTCTATTGCTGAAGCTGCGGCTGTGAGCTGTGGTCTTAAGGTCTTGGGTGCCTCAAGGGGCGGTAACCCTCAAACACGGTAGTGGACACCTGTGGTCAGGGAAGCCGTCCGACTGAAGAAGGAGGCCTTCTGGGATATATTATCCCGGGGGACTCCTGAGGCAGTTGCAGGGTACCGGCAGGCCTGAAGGACTGCAGCCCTATTTAAAAAGGGGGACCAGAGGGTGTGTGCAAATTACAGAAGCATCACACTACTCAGCCTCCCTGGGAAAGTTTACTCTAAGGTGCTGGAAAGGAGGGTCCGGACGATTGTCGAACCTCTGATTGAAGAAGAACAGTGCGGGTTTCGTCCTGGTTGTGGAACAACAGACCAACTCTTTACTCTCTCAGGTGTCCTGGAAGGGGCCTGGGAGTATGCCTATCCAGTCTACATGTGCTTTGTGGATTTGGAGAAGGCATATGACCGGGTTCCCCAGGATATCCTGTGTGAAGTGCTGCGGGAGTATGGGGTGAGGGGGCCACTTCTCAGGGCCATCCAAGCCCTGTATTTCCAAAGCGAGAATTGTGTCCGGATTCTTGGTCATAAGTCGGAACTCGTTTCCAGTGGGTGTTGGCCTCCGCCAGGGCTGCGCTTTGTCACCAATCCTGTTTGTGACTTTCATGAACAGGATATCAAGGCGTAGTCGTGGGGGGGAGGGGTTGCAGTTTGGTGGGCTGAGGATTGCATCGTTGCTTTTTGCGGATGATGTGGTCCTGATGGCATCATCGGCCTGTGACCTTCAGCACTCACTGGATCAGTTCGCAGCTGAGTGTCAAGCAGCTGGGATGAGGATCAGCACCTCTAAATTGGAGGCCATGGTTCTCAGCAGGAAACTGGTGGATTGTCTACTCCGGGTAGGGAATGAGTCCTTACCCCAAGTGAAGGAGTTCAAGTACCTCGGGGTTTTGTTCACGAGTGAGGGTAGAATGGAGCAGGAGATTGGCTGGAGAATCGGGGCAGCAGGGGCGGTATTGCGGTCCCTGTATCGCACTGTTGTCACGAAAAGAGAGTTGAGCCGAAAGGCGAAACTCTCGATCTACCGGTCGATCTTTGTTCCTACCCTCACCTATGGTCATGAGAGATGGGTCGTGACCGAAAGAACGAGATCCCGGGTACAAGCGACCAAAATGGGTTTCCTCAGTAGGGTGTCCAGCGTCTCCCTTAGGGATAGGGTGAGAAGCTTGGACATCCGCGAGGAACTCGGAGTAGAGCTGCTTCTCCTTTGCGTCGAAAGGAGACAGCTTACATGGTTCGGGCATCTGATGAGGATGCCTCCAGGGCGCCTTCTGAGGGAGGTGTTCCTGGCATGTCCAGCTGGGAGGAGGCCACGGGGCAGACCGAGGACCAGGTGGAGAGATTATATCTCAACACTGGCCTGGGAACGCCTCGGGATCCCCCAGTCAGAGTTGGCCGATGTGGCCAGGGAAAGGGAAGTTTGGGGTCCTCTGCTGAACTTGCTACCCCCGCGACCCGACCCCGGATAAGCAGATAAAGATGAATGAAACTGATTGTAGTAATAATAATGTTAATAATATTAACAATACTGTTACTATTATTACTATTGTCACTACTCATTGTCCCCCATCGTTGCTGTTGTCGTTGTCGTCGTCTTCTTCATGTTCATCATCATCAGTCACTACTATTGGTGTAGTTGTTACTACTGTTGTTGCTGTGCACCTGTCTGTCTGTCTGTCTCTGTCTGTCTCTCTCTCTCTCTCACCCCAACTGGTTGAGGCAGTTTTTCCTTGCCCCCGTCGCCAAGTGCTTGCTCATGGTGGTACTGTTGGGTCTCTGTAAATGTTATAAGGAGTTCGGTCTAGACCTGCTCCATTTGAAAAGTGTCCTGAGATAACTTCTGTTATGAATTGGCGCTATACAAATAAAATTGAATTGAATTGAATTGAATATATAATAATAGTCGATGAATTAGTACAGTGACTGCACTGTAACGCATACTTTTTAATTAACAGATGAGCTGTTAATTAATTTTTTGTTGATTGACTAATCGATAGCTATCATTACAGCTCTAGAATCAAGCCGATGTTGGTATGTTGTCAACAAACCAAAATCTATAAATCAGAACCCCGACTTGAAATGGAAACTATTTACATAAAAGAAATATGGTTATCCTGAATTACCAAGTACAGAGCAGAGTAATGTGGGACTGCTTTACACCAAAAGGCATGCCAAGTCATTTACATAACATGTATGGGATATGGGCTTTGTGCATTACAGAGAGAGAAAATTTGGCAGCAATTATGACCATGTCATTACTTGTTTTCATATATTTTTAGGATTTATTCACTTACAAAATGCAATTACTCTAAATGTGTAAAAAATCAATTGTGATACTGAGGAAATGAGATCAAAGTTGCAGTTTATTTATTTGTTAAAAATGATATTACATAATGAACATTATGAATTGGCGCTATACAAATAAAACTGAATTGAATTGAAATTGAATTGATTAACCACACTAAGTGCCACCTCATTATCCTTAGCTCTTCCACTCCATACTGTCCTGTCACTGTCTTTGAGTGGAGATACTGGTATCATATGATACTAGATCCATCCATTGGTACCAACCATGTCATGCTAGGTTGTTGGAAAGTAGGCTAAATAACGCTCCAAAGTTAGACTAAATCTTAGTGATAGATATACTGACATGGCCATTTTCAAAGGGATCCCTTGACCCTTGGCCTCAAGATATCATAATGAATTCAGCAGTCTATGGGTACCCGTGAATCTCCTCTTTTCAGTCATGTCCATTTTATGCTAATCACACAGATTTTGTGCAAAACCATGCTGTTTTTTGCATGCAGTATCAATGTGTTGTTGTTTTTTTTTTGTCTAGTGTATTTGAATATTTCTACATACTGGGGTCTATAAACAGTATTGGAATTTCATCAATTGTGAATAAGCTGAGACACATATGTAATGCCACCCCTTCATAAGTCAGTGCCCTATTTGTGCCATCCCAGTCAGTGTACTGCCTTTATGTGTTTACAATGTATATTACTATGCATCCCTACTCTTTTGTCTCCATTGTACATCCCTTTTCTGTTGAATTCTCCAGTCAATGTTACCGTCAGAACCAACAATTCCAGAGTACATAAATAAACACTTTTCAACTCGACCTCAGAACAAAAGTGAATGTGTTTTTCTGTCCAACCATGTTGTTTGATGATGAACCGAAACATATATTTCAGCTCCTCAACAAATATACATTAATGTTACCTCACCAGGTAGAGCTCGTGCCCCATGTACCGTGGGATCAAGTCTGACTAATGATTAAAGGCAATATATACACATATATACATATACAACATATATATCACTAAGTCAGTTCTGTCTGACCATTAGTCTGTTTGCCCTGCTGAGGGTCTTTTGTGGACTGGTGGAGCCTCTCCTTGGAGCCACACGCCTCATTACTTCATATCCATACTGTGCCGTACACAGACAGACACTGATATTTCTGAACACGGTAATAAGAATCCCACTAAATGGCCCCCTTCTGTTCCCTTTATCTCTGTGTGAAACCAAACTGAGGGCATCTATCTCCCTGTCAGACGCAGAGTTTATTTCTGACTTGCGCGTCTTTCGCCTGGGTCAACTTATTGTCATTGAAAGGAGAATTAATGCACAAACGGCGGTGCAATTACCAAATTTTTGCTGTTATTTGTCATTTTCTTCCCTCTGAGCTGATGCCTTCCTCTCCCTGCTTTCTTAAGACCCAATCAACATATGGTGGCTCGCTTTGAGAATGAGGCCAAGTGTTCTGGCAACTAAAAAGAGGCTTTGCACACACACATTTACATATGCACCCACTAACACAGATAGAATACATCCACGCAGGGGCACACACACACAGGGAAAGTCTTTGGATGTGTTGGTGAATTGAAAGTAGACCTAAAGGACAAGAAAGCTGCTGTAACCTATTTGCAAGGTAAATGCAGCCTCGTTACATGGTGAATCGTGAAAAGCAGCGCCTCCGCAGCACATCACATGAAAAGCCCCCATTGTTCCACCACTACATGAAGACACTGTCTCTCCATTGTGGAAATAATAAAGTAGAAAACCCTTGTTCTGTGAGCCTTTCATTTCAACAAAAGACAAACAGTGTCTGATTCACTGTCTTATTCATCCAAGCATATTCCACAGAAAGAGAAGGAGTAGAGAAACCCATCACCTGCTGAAATATGTGACGCGGCTTTGAACTAATCAGGTAGGGGAGATCTTTTGAATTTGCCGATATTATCATGCAGCGCGCTTTTCTCCAGGTGCTGTGTGTCAGACAAATTCATACAGCAGCACCGCCTTGAAGAGGGATGAGAGAGATAAATCACTTCTTTATTATTTCAACATTATGTTTGGCTTGTACAGGTAATTATCTAAATTATTGGCCTGTGTTTCTGTCTGCCAGTATGTGCTGGGGTAATAATAGGACCTACATATGGCAAACTGAGAAAGTAAGAGGTGAGAATCAAGAGGCTGGGGTTTATTTTGTCAGTGTGAACAACAGAAATGCAAAAGGTGGAAACAACAAGTTCTAGAGATGTTAAGTCTGTCAACTTTACAATTTTAAGATGCAGTTCAATGTTCAGAGGTAGAGCGAGTCTTCCACTAATCGGAAGGTTGGCGGTTCGATCCCTGGCTGCTCTCACTGCATGTCGAAGTGTCCTTGAGCAAGATACTGAATCCCAAATTGCTCCCGATGCCGTGCATCGGTGTGTGAATGTGTATGAATGAGTTAGTTTCTGTTTGATGGGCTTTGCCATCACTGAGTGAATGTGTGTGAAAGGGTGAATGTGGCACGTAGTGTAAAAGCACTTTGAGTGGTCAGAAGACTAGAAAGGCGCTATACAAGTTCAGGTCCATTTACCATAAACACTAGACTTATGTTCTTTATATAGTTGAGTTGTGTACTTACATCATCCCAAATGTCTCCAACAATGTTCAAACTCAGAGAAATCTGTCATTTTATTCAAGTAAAGCTGCGTTTCACTGGTCGTTGTCAACAGCCCTTTGTGCATGCGTCAGCGTTGTGGTTGTCTGCCAGAAGCTGTCATACATTGACTTTTTATCCAGTTTGAATCCACATTTTTACCATCCACTGTTTAGATCTTGGTGCTTTTTAACCCTAGATTTGAACCGGATGAAGAATTTTAGTCATTGGAGAAACAAGCTGAGCTAAAGTTAGCAGCAGCTCGGCTCGCAGCCCCGTCCCGTCCTTTGTCTGCACAACAGCATAGGAGAAGCAGTGATTTTTTTTGGTGGAACTGCTTTATTCAGTGTTTTGAGTGGTTTTAATCAGTGGGTCAGTTTCTTTTGAAGAGGAGGAGACCTCTGTGGATAATTGGGCTCCTGGTAGAAACCTCCTGAACCATGAACACTGAAGGAATCCTAACCGGGAGAAGATGACTGCAATGACAGCATTGGTGGAGAAGACTCAACTCCCACAATCCCAAGCTACTTCATATCACATCATTAAACTTGATGATAGAAATCATATATTTTACATGGAAGGACCTCACAGAGATGGTAGCACAAATGTGTGTGTAGGAGCATAACACACATATGAGGGTTGCAATGCTGTGCCAATTCTCCAGGTCAGGAGGTCAGTTGCCTTAAGTGATGGCAGATGGCCGGTGGTTTACGATTAATTAATGTCAAGAACAGAGACAGTGAGAGAGAGACACAGAGAGAGAGAGAGAGGGAAAAGCGAGTTACATATACATATACAGATCGTATAGCTGGCGCGGTATCTTACTGATTGATCTGCAACAAGCAAAACATTTACAGAGAACACTATCACCTCCCAGTCTGCCTGACATGCATATTAAGTCTGCACAAGTTTACCCACATTCTCCACACACACAACTGGCACACAATACACTCACACAGGAAAACATTTATATGTTAATGGTCTACCGCTGCTAATGCACCGCCGCCGTCTGCCCGCCAATAAACAGTGGGAGGCAGCCATTACAATCAGGGTCTTGCATTTAACACACAGGACAATAATTTAGGTGCAGTGAAAAGCAGCGGTGTGGCGGATAACTCAGCGAGGATATTACAATACAATCATATTCCCAAACTGAAGGAAGAGGGAGGGCAGCTCCGTCTGTTATCACCCTGCTAGGGCTTGTCACGCTGTGTCTCGCAGAGTTGGGCCGCAGATAATAAATGTGGTTTTTCACAGATCACTGACTGAACTGTTTAAAGATACGCTTCCCGATTTTATTATTGAGCCCCACAGAGCCTCCATATATTACGACAAAGTTTCCTAACAGCTCACTGGTGTTAGTTTTTAAAGGATCTGTTCTCCCAAATGAGTCTAGCTTAGCATAAACAAGAAGCAACACCTCTATAGCTCACTAATGAGCATGTTGTGTATAATTTGTGTAATCTGTACACAGATGGAAATGGAACAAGGGAAGTTTGCTGTTTTAGGGGGAAAGAACAAGTCAGGTGCAGCAGCTTCCTGAAGTTCTCATGCCTGTACTGTACAGAGCACAAACCAAACACCTGTCCTCACTGACTGTATCTGGCAACCCACGCTATAGCTCAAACTGTACAGAAGTAACCTAGCAAGGCAGCTGGACTTGCGAGATCATGCAGGAATCCATCTTGCCTTCACAGAGCGAGCCAGCTTCTCAGATATCTGCAGGCATGGTTGTGAACAAGTGGGAACTTCTCTGGCAACGCCCTGCAGTCCTTTTGGACAGAAGTGTTTCATTTGATTTCAGTAATGATGCAAGGGTTATGACTGCAAAGACAGCCTTGACCCTAGTGCTGTTGTTTGTTTGTTTTGTTGTTCCTTCTTTGTATGTTTATCTTGTATAAATGCTAAATGCTCTATCTTGCCATTGTCCCCCATTGTTGCTGTTGTCATCGTCATCATCTTCTTCAGGTTTTCCGGTTCAGGCGCTGTGTCGAGCGGCAGCCAGCAACAGTTGCTCTCTCTCTTTTCCGCACTTTTAGCTATTTTTTTCTTATTTATTGTTTTTTATTACCGTTTTTTTTTTTCAGTTAGTTGTTGTGCTAACCTTAGCCAACTATGTTTGGGAACTTTTTTCCATGTTTTTTGTCCGTGTGTCTCATTCTTGGGACAATTTTTCCCGACCGCATCTCCGTCTGGGCTCAACAATGCGGTGGGTCTATTGTTTACACCCGAGATCAGCTGTTGTCGCTACAACCATTGGCGTTGATGCGGGAGAGGCCTGAAATCCCCAGAGAACTGAGCAGGAAGTACAGGGGATGTAAGGCTGGACGTAAACACCGGGAAAAGAAGCGGAGATATAAACCATCTCTCCCTTCCATCACCATGGGGAACGTGAGGTCGCTGGCTAATAAGATGGACGAGCCGGCGGGCTTGGTGAGGACTCAGCGGGTGTATCGTGAGAGCAGCGTGCTGTGTTTCACGGAGACGTGGCTCCACAAGGACATTCCAGACAATAATGTAACTGTGGACGGCTTTCAGACTGTTCGGGCGGACAGGAGTCACCGTGAGAGTGGCAAGAGGAAAGTTGGGGGACTTGCTATTCTTATTAACAACAAGTGGTGTCATCCTGGTCACGTTACTGTAAAGGAGCTTGTGTGCAGCCCGGACATTGAACTGCTTGCCGTGAGTCTGCGGCCATATTATCTGCCAAGGGCGTTCTCACACGTGATCATCCTGGTTGTTTACATTGTTTACAAACGCGGTGCGAGCGAGTGACGTCATCCACACCGTCGTGGTGGGACTCCAGACACGGCACCCAGACACATTAATCGCGATATCTGGGGACTTCTATCACATCACTCTGGCTGCAACACTGCCCACTTTCAAGCAGTTTGTGGACTGTCCCACCAGGGAAAACAAGACACTGGACCTGCTGTATGCCAATGTTAAGGAGGCTTACAGCTTGGAAGATCATACCACAACCTCATCCACCTGCAGCCCCTGTATAAGCCCCAAGTCCAGCGGCTTCCTGTGACCACCAGGACTGTGAGGAGATGGTCACAGGAAACCGATGAAGCTTTGCGGGGCTGCTTTGAACTAACAGACTGGGAGTTGCTCTGCGATTCGCATGGAGAGGATCTTGATGATCTCACGGACTGCAAAACGGGGTACATCAACTTCTGTGTGGACAGTGTTGTTCCTACAGTGACTTTACGCTGTTTCCCCAATTACAAGCCGTAGGTCACCAATTCAATTCAATTCAATTTTATTTGTATAGCGCCAATTCATAACAGAAGTTATCTCAGGACACTTTTCAAATAGAGCAGGTCTAGACCGAACTCTTTAACATTAATACCAGAGACCCAACAGTACCACCATGAGCAAGCACTTGGCGACAAGGGCAAGGAAAAACTGCCTGTTAAAAGGCAGAAACCTAGGACAGATCCTCCGGCTCTAGGTGGGTGGTCGTCTGTCTCGACCAGTTGGGGTGAGAGAGAGAGAGAGAGAGAGAGAGAGAGAGAGAGCGACAGACAGACAGACAGGTGCACAGCAACAACAGTATTGGCAATGGCAGTCAAGCAGGACCATGGCAGGAGGCTCCACCAGGATCCATGAGAACCTGCGAGACGAGAAAGCACAAGAACTCCGGGGAAGAAGTGGAGTTAGTAACATGCATTAAAGGGACATGAATGAGTGCAGAAAGAGAGAGGAAGAGAGTAGCTCAGTGCACCATGGGAAATCCCCCGATAGTCTAGGCCTATAGCAGCATAACTAAGGGATGGTTCAGGACTCACCTGATCCAGCCCTAACTATAAGCTTTATCAAAGAGGAATGTCTTAAGCCTACTCTTGAATGTGGTGAGGGTGTCTGCCTCCCGAACCACAACTGGAAGCTGGTTCCACAGGAGAGGAGCTTGGTAACTGAAGGCTCTGGCTCCTGTTCTACTTTTAGAGACTATAGGAACCACAAGTAGCCCAGCATTCAGAGAACGTAGTGTTCTAGTGGGGTAATAGGGTACTATGAGCTCTTTAAGATATGAAGGGGCCTGACCATGAAGAGCTTTATAGGTGAGGAGGAGGATTTTAAATTCTATTCTACATTTTATAGGGAGCCAATGCAGAGAAGCTAGTACAGGAGAGATGTGATCTCTTTTTCTAGTTCCTGTCAGTACTCGTGCTGCAGCGTTCTGAATTAATTGGAGCGTTTTAATGGACTTATTGGGGCAACCTCATAATAAAGAGTTGCAGTAATCCAGCCTTGAAGTAACAAATGCATGGATTAGTTTTTCTGCATCTGTCTGTGATAGTATGTGTCTAATTTTTCTAATATTACGTAAATGAAAGAAGGCAGTCCTAGAGGTCTGCTTTATGTGGGAGTTAAATGACAAATCCTGATCAAAGATAACTCCAAGATTCCTGACAGTGGTGCTAGAGGCCAAGTTAATGCCATCTAGAGTGACTATATCTTTAGACAATGAGTCTCTAAGGTTTTTGGGGCCAAGAACAAGAATTTCGGTTTTTTCTGAGTTTAACATCAGAAAATTGCAGGTCATCCAGGATTTTATGTTCACCAGAGACATCAAGGTCCTGCTGAATGAGAAGAAGAGGGCCTTCAGAGATGGGGACAGGGAGCAGATGAGGCAGGTTCAGAGGGAGCTTAAGGAGAGGATCCAACAGGGTAAAGACAGCTACAGGAGGAACCTGGAGCTCAAACTCCAGCAGAACAACCTGAAGGACGTATGGAGCGGCATGAGGAGCATCACTGGCTACAAACCATCTGGCAGCCAGACAATAGGAGGTGGTACTGAATGAGCCAACGAGCTGAATCTGTTTTTCAACAGATTTGATAAGAGGGCTCTGGACTACCCCTCCCCCAGCTCCTCTACAACCATCCATTTCCAAAACTCCAGCCCTGCTGCCCACCCTCCCCCTCCGTTCCTTCCTGACTACGCCCTACCTGTCCTCTCCCCCACACCATCACCTCTCCCCACCCCCATCAACACACACAACATCCTGCCTGGTACCAGTACCGAAGAAGGCGCGTCCCAGCACCTCCTGCCACTGGGCACTGACGTCTCACCTGAAGAACTCCCTGGAGAGGCTGGTCCTGTCACTTTTTCGGCTCCTGGTCAGCTCATCACTGGACCCTCTTCAGTTTGCCTACCAGCCAAGACTAGGAGTGGAGGACGCCATCATCTTCCTGCTCCACCGTGCCTGCACCCACCTGGACAGACCGGGAAGCACTGTGAGAATCATGTTCAGGGGAGGGTGTTGAACGCACTGGAGAAGTCCATGGTTTCCTGGATTACGGACTATTTGATGGGTCGACCACAGTATGTCAGACTGCAGGATGGTGTGTCTGACACTGTGGTCAGCAGCACTGGGGCTCCACAGGGAACTGTTCTTTCCCCCTTTCTGGTCACCCTGTACACCTTGGACTTTCAGTTCCTCTCTGAGTCCTGCCACCTGCAGAAGTTTGCAGACGACTCTGCAATTGTTGGCTGTGTCAGTGAGGGGAAGGAGGAGGAGTACAGGGGTGTTGTGGACTCCTTCGTCGAGTGGTGTGCAACTAATCATCTGCATCTCAACTCCACCAAGACTAAGGAGCTGGTGGGGGATTTCCGCAGGAGGAAATCTGCCCATCTCCATCAACGGTGTGACTGTGGATGTTGTCCAGGATTCCAAATACCTTGGAGTATACCTGGATAACAAACTGGACTGGGCCAAGAACACTGAGGCTGTTTACAAGAAGGGCCAGAGTCGACTCTATTTCCTGAGGAGGCTCCGGTCATTCAACGTATGTAACATCATGCTGAGGATGTTCTAACAGTCGGTGGTAGCCAGTGCCATCTTCTTTGCTGTTGTGTGCTGGGGCAGCAGGCTGAGGGCAGCAGAAGCCAAGAAGATCACCAGGATCATCAGGAAGGCTGGCTCCGTCCTGGGGGTCCAACTGGACTCTTTGGTGGTGGTGTCTGAGAGGAGGATGCTGTGTAAACTGCACAGGTGCTAACCTCGAGCAGAAGCACCTTCAGCAACAGACTCTCTACTTTTGTATTGCAATTGTTACAGAGCAATTTCCCTCGGGATAAATAAAGCTTTTTGAATCTTGAATCTTCATGTTCATCATCATCAGTCACTACTATTAATGTAGATGTTGCTACTGTTGTTGCTGTGCAACTGTCTGTCTGTCTCTGTCTCTCTCTCTCTGTCTCTCTCTCTCTCTCTCTCTCTCTCCCTCTCTCACCCCAACTGGTCGAGGCAGACGACCACCCACCTAGAGCCGAAGGGTCTGTCCTAGGTTTCTGCCTCTTAACAGGCAGTTTTTCCTTGCCCCCGTCGCCAAGTGCTTGCTCATGGTGGTACTGTTGGGTCTCTGTAAATGTTATAAGGAGTTCGGTCTAGACCTGCTCCATTTGAAAAGTGTCCTGAGATAACTTCTGTTATGAATTGGTGCTAAACAAATAAAATTGAATTGAATTGAATTGAATATATAATAATAGTCGATGAATTCGTACAGTGACTGCACTGTAACGCATACTTTTTAATTAACAGATGAGCTGTTAATTAATTTTTTGTTGATTGACTAATCGATAGCTATCATTACAGCTCTAGAATCAAGCCGATGTTGGTATGTTGTCAACAAACCAAAATCTATAAATCAGAACCCCGACTTGAAATGGAAACTATTTACATAAAAGAAATATGGTTATCCTGAATTACCAAGTACAGAGCAGAGTAATGTGGGACTGCTTTACACCAAAAGGCATGCCAAGTCATTTACATAACATGTATGGGATATGGGCTTTATGCATTACACCAGGCTGTGACACACCGTGCAAACCTGTTCCTGTGATTTAGTAGAGAAGGGATAGAATCATGAGCAGGGAGGTTGTAATAGGCAGAGAGAGAAAATTTGGCAGCAATTATGACCATGTCATTACTTGTTTTCATATATTTTTAGGATTTATTCACTTACAAAATGCAATTACTCTAAATGTGTAAAAAATCAATTGTGATACTGAGGAAATGAGATCAAAGTTGCAGTTTATTTATTTGTTTAAAATGATATTACATAATGAACATAAAGTAATTTCCTGTATATCTTCCACAGGTTTTTCTATTATGCTGTGTTTGTACTAAACTGAAGAGCATGGTTATTAACCATGTTTGGTCCTCCACAGAATACTGACTTCAGTATGTGTTGTGCTGTTTGTGTTGAGGGGTGTGCAGATGTAACCTTGCCAGAACCCTTTCAAAGTGGATCAGGAAAGCATAATGCATGTGTGCTTACCATGACTGCCTGCTTCTGGCATACCACTAGTACATGGGAAAGCATATGTTAGTCTCTGCCAGCATGGCTGCAGCACATGCACTTGCTATGTGAAGTAAGTACATACATGGCTTTCTAGTAAATCCATATCTATGTAAAGGAAAGGCAACAATAATGTGGCCAATGAAAACTATATGAGTCAGAATCATCTGCAGATCAGTCCCTTTTAGACGCCTTCCTAAGCAAATTGCTATCCCCTCCACCAGCCTCTCTCCTTAGATGAAGTCTATGCAAAGTGGTTCCCCCATCAAATTTTTTAAAACCTTTACAAATGTCTTGGTGAAACCCATGCTTGAAGCCCTTAACACCAGATTACTAAGCCATTATCTCTTTTATCCTGAAGAGGGACTAGGATCTACTTGCAGCTTCTGGCTAATAAGCCTGTGACATTGACCCAATGAGAGTGGTGTCACCTGGTCTATTAATCATGAATTCCTGTGCATGGTCCTTGGTTTTTTTAGGGACAGGGATGATGATGAAGGTCCAGCCCATTCTCATTACCAAATTGCCAAATACTAATGTGTAGCCACACAAGATACCCTTTAGGGTTTGCATGACATGAACTGGGGCGGCTGTGGCTCAGAGGCAGAGGGTCGTTCCTTAATCGGAAGGTTGTGTGTTCGATCCCCGGCTCCTGGTGCCACACGTCGAAGTATCCTTGAGCAAGATACTGAACCCCAAATTGCTCCCGATGCCGTGCATCAGTGTGTGACTTTGCCATCACTGAGTGAATGCGTGTGAAAGGGTGAATGTGGCACGTAGTGTAAAAGCGCTTTGAGTGGTCGGAAGACTAGAAAGGCGCTATACAAGTACAGGTCCGTTTACCATTTACCATCCATGAACCAGGGGTTTCAACCAACTCCTAAACCAGTGGGAAACCACAAGGTGCCAGGGGGTGCCTGAGGATAAGGGAAAATGCTGATTCCAACGTCCTGGCTAAGGTTCTGGCTCTGAGACAGGAATCTTTCCTACCAAAAGCTTGTATCCTGGGTGGGAGGGTTCAGCCACAATCCAGGGATCGACCTACACAAATTTCTCCTGAGGGGGATAAATATAGGAATATTTTATCTTATCTTATCTTATCTTCCAAGACCCTGAAGCATGCAGGTCCTGGAGGGATGGCAGATTGCAGCCAGTCGTGTTGTTACGCCCTTAGCGTTTCATACAGACGCACAAGAATGGGTTCCCACTGTTTTTCCTAAAACAGTGTTTTTGCAGAGTGGGGACCAGACAGGAGTTGCCAGGGGGCCTCAGCAGATTTTGAGGGAAGATGAGGGAATAAAATGAAATAAAATCAATAAAATGATGTGTATTTTATCAAATATAATTTATAATAATTATTATAATAGAAAATATAATAATAATAAATAAAAAAATCCATTACATAAACTGTGTGTGTGGTAATGGTAATGGTCTGTCTTACACATATGTTAGAAATTATTTTCACAGACTAATGTCTGTGTTTGTGTATGTATGTGAGGTATGTGTGTGCGCATTTAAGTAAAGTGAGTGGTGGGAGGGACAGACTAATGGAGCGATGTGATATAAATAGATAGACAGATGGAGAGATGGACAGATAGAGATTGATGAAGACAGAGAGACAGAATCAGACAGACAGAAAGATATATTCTCTCAGCCTCTCAGTTTATCTATCTGTCTGTATTCCATTTGTCCCTCTCCCGGCCCAGCTCTGGCTGCCTCTCCATATCTCATCCTGCTCTATTCTCCCTCACTCAGACATAACTCAGCATCAAATGGTCCCAGTATGAAGCACAGTCACCCACACGGCCCATACACATTCATAAAGGACTGCAGGGGCAGCCAGCATCTTTATTCACCAACACTCTGCCTTCATTCTTCATTTCATTCCTCCTCCGATGTTCGGGGAAACAACCTGTGAGGGAGGAGAGTGATGGATTACATGTATCTGGGTTACAGTAATTTGATGAGAAAAACGGTAATAATACATTGCAGTAACAGGGAACAGAAAACAGGCTGGACAAAAAGGATGGAAATACAACTTTATTGTAACCATATGTTGCTGTTGTCCTACTGAAAGCATGCAACTGTAGAGGATTATCATGTTTAACTTCAGTTCAAATGTGGCAAATTCATAGCATGGGCTTCAGGAAATTATGTGATGCTTGGAGCTTATTAAATCAATTTAAGGGATAGAACATTTTGCACTTCTTCGAGAGTCAAATGCTAAGAGGAATATCATGTCTGTGTGTTACCTACAGAGCTGGAGTCAGGAGGTAGGTAGCCTAGCTAAACGTTTGGACTGGAAGCAGGGTGAGGTCTGTCCAAAGTTGATAGTTTATATGGGAACCGGATGAAGGATTTTAGTCACAATATTGTTTCAGTTCATTTTCATCTAGTTTTTATTTATATTTCAGTGTACAAAAAATATTTTTAAAGTTAAATATAGTTATATTTTTATTTAACTATGATAACCTTGGAAACCATTAATTCCTGTATGGTATGAAAATCTATTTACAGGCTCTTAAAAAATTGCTTCACTTATGTAATCCATCACAGTGAACATCAAGTCAAAATTGATTTTGCCAATTTAGTTTAAGAGCAGATTGATTTGAAACTCTGCACTGCATTACCTCACAAAAATAATTCATTAATGCAGACATGATGTTCACCGTGATGGATTACACAGCTGAAGCAACTTTCCAGGGACTTCATGATTATTATGTCGTACGGAGAGAAATGGAATGTTTGGAACAGTCGACAGAAAACATCCAAGTTCCAAAACTGTAGTGCACATGACTTGTAGTAAACATGTTATTTCCATGAAAAGCTGTAATGAATGTGTACCCTGCTGTCCTTTTTTAAATGTAAACTGTATTGTTAGAAACCTTCAATTTTAATGTTTGCTCATAGACTGGGAGCAGATTTGTAAACTAACATCTAATTTATAAAGGGTTTTCATATTAACTATGGAGGAGTGATAAACAAGAACCTAATGCCCCCCTATACAGATGGCTTCAAGATAATGTAGTAGGAAATACTACGGAAACCAAACAGAATTGGGAATTAAAAATTATTATTAGGGGGCGCTAGTGTGCCGCATATGGAGTAATACGTCTCTGTGAGAGCTCCTCTCCATTCAGTTTATATTTGTTAAAATTTGCCGTCTTTAACAAGTTTGCTCGAAAATATCATCCCAATTTTGTTTCTATATCCCCGCGTGACCGTTTAAGACCAAGAAATGTCGACTACCGCTAACTCTAAAGCCAAAGAAAAGAAGGACAAGCCGCTGAGGCCGAGGCAAGCTAGCAGCAGCGTGGTAATGGCTAGTGAGGGCGTCCCCGGTCATCAACACGCCATATGCAGCGACGGGGGTTCCGTGAGGCTATGGCAGCCCTGCGTGAGCTGAAAATCAAGCACATCCTGTGTTTCCCGGCCAAGCTCCACTTCCAACACAACTGGCTTCAGAAGATATTCACCTCTCCCGAGGAAGCGATGATGTTCATCTGCAACTTGCAGCGGGATACTGGAAATGACTAGACATGGTCTGACCGGATTGTGAACTGACAGTCGTGTTATGTTCACAGACTTTTGCACAGAGCATAAGGAACACTTTCACAATCATTGACGTTAATATTTTAATTTTATATGCCTACTTTTGGCTGTTTAGAACGGTAGAGGGGCACCTAGCTTGTTTAGCTGAAAATGTTCGGTTGGTTAGACTTGTGTTTACAAGCTATACACAGGGAAAATATGCTTCATTTGGGGAAGTTTCTGTGGGGAGGGAGGTGGGGTTTATTTGTGTTGTTTTATGTTGAAGATGAGTTAGTTGAGGCAATTAAATCATTTCCCTCTGGCAAAGCAGCTGGCCCAGACGGGTTTGGCTGCGAGTTTTATAAGGCATTTCATAAAACACTCACCCCACTCTTGCTTAGGATGATCAAAGACTCCACTGAGAGAAAAACATGTCTGGGGTCGCTGTATAAAGCGAATATATGCCTTTTGTTCAAAAAAGGCAAGGAAGACACCAAGCCTGTAAATTACAGGCCCATTGCTCTCCTCAATTTTGACCAGAAGTCCGTCACGAAGGTGCTAGCCAACAGGTTAGGAAGGCACGTCTCTTCAGTTATACATCCTGACCCAACAGGGTTTATCCCAGTAAGATTCTCATTTTGTAATGTGCGGCAGCTTCTGAATAACATATATACCAACCAATCAGGTGACTCCAGAGCAGCTGTCTTGGCACTCGACGCGGCCACGGAGTCTCTTAATACAATTAAATTTTATTTGTATAGCGCCAATTCATAACAGAAGTTATCCCAGGACACTTTTCAAATAGAGCAGGTCTAGACCGAACTCTTTAAAACATTAATTACAGAGACCCAACAGTACCACCATGAGCAAGCACTTGGCGACAAGGGCAAGGAAAAACTGCCTGTTAAAAGGCAGAAACCTAGGACAGATCCTTCGGCTTTAGGTGGGTGGTCGTCTGTCTCGACCAGTTGGGGTGAGAGAGAGAGAGAGAGAGAGACACAGAGAGAGAGAGAGAGAGCGAGAGACAGACAGACAGACAGGTGCACAGCAACAACAGTATTGGCAATGGCAATCTAGCAGGACCATGGCAGGAGGCTCCACGAGGATCGATAAGAACCTGCGAGACGAGAAAGCACAGGAACTCCGGGGAAGAAGTGAAGTTAGTAACATGCATTAATGGAACATGAATGAGTGCAGAAAGAGAGAGGAAGGGAGGAGCTCAGTGCACCATGGGAAAAATGACAGTTAAATGACAAATCCTGATCAAAGATAACTCCAGGATTCCTGACAGTGGTGCTAGAGGCCAAGTTAATGCCATCTAGAGTAACTATATCTTTAGACAGTGAGTCTCTAAGGTTTTTGGGGCCAAGAACAAGAATTTCGTTTTTTTCTGAGTTTAACATCAGAAAATTGCAGCTCATCCAGGATTTTATGTCCTTAAGACATGTTTGTAATTTAGATAATTGATTAATTTCATCGGGCTTGATTGATAGATATAACTGCGTATCATCTGCATAACAGTGAAAGTTAATGGAGTGATTCCTAATAATGTTGCCTAAAGGGAGCATATATAAAGTAAATAGTATTGGTCCAAGTACAGAACCTTGTGGAACTCCATGACTAACTGTAGTATTTATTGAAGATTCATCGTTAACATGTACAAACTACGAGCAATCTGATAAATATGACTTAAACCAGCTTAGTGCGGTTCCTTTAATGCCAATTTGATGCTCAAGTCTCTGTAAAAGAATATCATGGTCAATGGTAATAATAATAGCCTCCTCTGGCATTACGGAGGGCCTTTCTATAAGTTTTAAGATTATCATGCCAAATTGAGCGATATTCTGATAATTTGGAAGAGCGACATTTCCTTTCAGATTTCCTAGCTATTTGTTTTAACTGGCGGGTTTGGTGGTTGTACCACGGTGCTAGTCTCCTATGTTTTAATAATTTCCTTTTTATAGGAGCGATAGAGTCTAATGTTGATCGTAGTGAGCCTGCAACACTATCGACAAGATTATCAATTTCAGAGGGACTAAAGTCGTTATAGGACTCTGTTAAATTCAGACATGGCATTGAATTAAACACTGAAGGAATCTCCTCCTTAAATTTAGCTACAGCACTGTCAGATAGACATGGTATGAATTCAAAAGTTATTAAATAATGGTCAGATAGGAAAGGATTATGTGGGAAGACTATTAAATGTTCAATATCAATGCCATATGATAGAACAAGGTCAAGAGTGTGATTAAAACAATGAGTTGGTTTATTTACACTCTGACAGAAGCCAATTGAGTCTATTAATGATATAAATGCGTTACTAAGACTGTCATTGTTAACATCCACATGAATATTAAAATCACCTACAATAATTACTTTATCTGATTTAAGGACTAAACTTGATAAAAACTCTGAGAATTCAGATATAAAATCAGAGTACGGTCCAGGAGCACGGTACACTATAACAAATAGAACTGGCTTGTTTTCCAGTTTGGGTGAGAAAGACTAAGAACAAGGCTTTCAAACTAATTAATTCAATTCAATTCAATTTTATTTATTTGTATAGCGCCAATTCATAACAGAAGTTATCTCAGGACACTTTTCAAATAGAGCAGGTCTAGACCGAACTCTTTAACATTAATTACAGAGACCCAACAGTACCACCATGAGCAAGCACTTGGCGACAAGGGCAAGGAAAAACTGCCTGTTAAAAGGCAGAAACCTAGGACAGATCCTGCTAGAGGCCAAGTTAATGCCATCTAGAGTGACTATATCTTTAGACAATGAGTCTCTAAGGTTTTTGGGGCCAAGAACAAGAATTTCGTTTTTTTCTGAGTTTAACATCAGAAAATTGCAGGTCATCCAGGATTTTATGTCCGTAAGACATGTTTGTAATTTAGATAATTGATTAATTTCATTGGGTTTGATTGATAGATATAACTGCGTATCATCTGCATAACAGTGAAAGTTAATGGAGTGATTCCTAATAATGTTGCCTAAAGGGAGCATATATAAAGTAAATAGTATTGGTCCAAGTACAGAACCTTGTGGAACTCCATGACTAACTGTAGTATTTATTGAAGATTCATCGTTAACATGTACAATCTGCGAGCGATCTGATAAATATGACTTAAACCAGCTTAGTGCGGTTCCTTTAATGCCAATTTGATGCTTTCGAAAACGAAATTCTTGTTCTTGGCCCCAAAAACCTTAGAGACTCATTGTCTAAAGATATAGTCACTCTAGATGGCATTAACTTGGCCTCTAGCACCACTGTCAGGAATCTTGGAGTTATCTTTGATCAGGATTTGTCATTTAACTCCCACATAAAGCAGACCTCTAGGACCGCCTTCTTTCATTTACGTAATATTAGAAAAATTAGACACATCCTATCACAGACAGATGCAGAAAAACTAATCCATGCATTTGTTACTTCAAGGCTGGATTACTGCAACTCTTTATTATCAGGTTGCCCCAATAAGTCCATTAAAACGCTCCAATTAATTCAGAACGCTGCAGCACGAGTACTGACAGGAACTAGAAAAAGAGATCACATCTCTCCTGTACTAGCTTCTCTGCATTGGCTCCCTGTAAAATGTAGAATTGAATTTAAAATCCTCCTCCTCACCTATAAAGCTCTTCATGGTCAGGCCCCTTCATATCTTAAAGAGCTCATAGTACCCTATTACCCCTCTAGAATACTGCGTTCTCTGAATGCTGGGCTACTTGTGGTTCCTATAGTCTCTAAAAGTAGAACAGGAGCCAGAGCCTTCAGTTACCAAGCTCCTCTCCTGTGGAACCAGCTTCCAGTTGTGGTTCGGGAGGCAGACACCCTCACCACATTCAAGAGTAGGCTTAAGACATTCCTCTTTGATAAAGCTTATAGTTAGGGCTGGATCAGGTGAGTCCTGAACCATCCCTTAGTTATGCTGCTATAGGCCTAGACTATCAGGGGATTTCCCATGGTGCACTGAGCTCCTCCCTTCCTCTCTCTTTATGCACTCATTCATGTCCCATTAATGCATGTTACTAACTCCACTTCTTCCCCGGAGTTCTTGTGCTTTCTCGTCTCGCAGGTTCTCATGGATCCTGGTGGAGCCTCCTGCCATGGTCCTGCTTGACTGCCATGGTCCTGCTTGACTGCCATTGCCAATACTGTTGTTGCTGTGCACCTGTCTGTCTGTCTGTCTCTCGCTCTCTCTCTCTCTGCCTCTCTCTCTCGCTCTCTCTCTCTCTGCCTCTCTCTCTCTCTCTCTCTCTCTCTCTCTCTCTCTCACCCCAACTGGTCGAGACAGACGACCACCCACCTAGAGCCGGAGGATCTGTCCTAGGTTTCTGCCTCTTAAAAGGCAGTTTTTCCCTTGCCAGAAATGTACACATTTAAAATACTGTAAAAAAAAATGAGAAAAAATACATGCATTTAGCAGGTGGAAGAAATTCTTCAAATTTATTTGCAACAATTTAGTTGCAATTAAAATTTCCTGCAACCCACGTTTTCAACACTGAGTAAATACATAACTTCGATGTAATCTTTACAGAGGGGAGTACTTGTACTTGTATGTGATGGTAGACATGTATAGTGATGTGAATGGGAATGTGTATAAGTACAGTGATGGTTAACTGACAAAATGTTTGTGATTTCTCCTCATCCTTTCCTCTTTAACTTCTGGAGTGTCCCAATGAGCATATGAATAAGTGTATAGGTAAACTGATGAGTGATTACAGAGGGATTAGAATAAGGCTAACAGGGTCCCTATGTCTGTGATACCTCTTTGAGTTGAATGTTGATTATGAGAGGCTGACTTTTGTACCATGTTTATGTGTTCATTTTATATGATTGCACATGGAAATAAAGGTTAAGTGCAAAAAAGTTTGCTTAAGTGGGTTTTTAATTTGTTTTTACTTGATACAGAACATATTTAAAGCTCATTGCTGTGGTGTGTTTGCACCGCATTTCCCAGAGATCATATGAGTTTAGCCTTTGACGTCTTTACTGGGTTTTTTCATTAACTGTCAGGCTCATTCTGTAATCATTCCACTGTTAAACAGATCACTTGCTGCCAAACTATGATTGCATTGCATCAATTAATGTCAAAGACTAGCAAAACTGACAATCTAAAAAACATCACAGGTTGTTATTTTAAAATGCACTTGGCGGTTGATGAAAAAGGCTCCTGACAGACTGCAACATGCACAAACAGGCTGACAGACAGACGGGCTCATGGGTAGATGGAGAAACAGACAGACAGAAGTACAGCGAAACAGATGCTGGCTGATCTTTTCTTGTCCCTAGGGCGATGGACAGATTGGTCTCCATGGATACAGGATTAAAGCAGCATAAGACCATCCTGCTGTTAGGGCATGCATATATGTTAGTGGGTTTGTGTGTGTGTGTGTGTGTGTGTGTGTGTGTGTGTGTGTGTGTGCGTGTGTATCCAAGAGGATTTGTGTATTCACCCTGCAAGTATTTCATAGACTATGATCAGGATGTTGTCAAATTCATCAAACCAGCCAAGAGCATGTTTTTCAGAAGATGATGTTAAAAGCTAACTCTTCTGAAAATGTTTTTAAACTTATATCAGAAAGATATTTCCATGTCTATTACTCAGCTAACGGCTCAGGACAACTACACACATAAAAAAACATAAAAATGTTTGGAACTAGCTGCTAAAATATCTCAACAAACATTGGATGAACTTCTATGAAATTTTGTTGAGACAATCCACACAGCTGGTCTTTGTGGTTTTGTGTGAAATGTTCGTCCTTTACACATTCAATACGTCGGAGGGTCCCAGACAAGCATACAGGGATGACTGCATGGTCCATCCAGGTCCAGTAGAGACTTGAGTCAGTTTGTGTTCTGGGTCCCTGGGATTCTTGTTGATGCCGTCACGGCAAAGCTGCAGTGGTACAGGGCCAAGCTGTACCATATTTTGAGATTAGCTATCACCCAGGGGAAGACTGGCTGTCATTTCCTTGTAGAAGTAGTGCAAGGTTCTAGGTGGCATCTTGGGGGATTCAGGGTGAGTTAGATAAGCTTAGGCCTTGTTTTGGACCATTCTCCAATTAGATCTTCGTACATATTTACTAGTGTTAATTGTGACCTTCAGATCTGGGTTGACACTTCCCAATGATCCAGTCTCAGTAAAGCCTGCTGTGTAAGTCATCAAGGTCTGCTGAAATGTTCTTTGTAAAAAACATACCTAAAAATCGGGTCAAATCTTCCTCTCTTGTCTGTTCCTTCTTGTTATGTCACTATATCTTTTCCGTCCTTTTTTTATTATGTTTCGTATGTCATGCGTGATAAGTACAAGTCTTGATGTTATGAAGGCATGCAATGAACAAAATAAATAATAATCAATAATCTCCCTCAGATGCATGAAAGCTGCGGGAGGTAACTTTTATGAAAATATCCTTTTGTCATATTTAGTGAAACTTTCACTATATCCTGTAGTACAGTAGTATATGACACAGATAATCTGTAAAAAAAAAAATCTGGTTTCTCTGGCTCCTCCTTGTGCTCCTAATGGCATTTACAAAAATCCATCGGGTCTGGACGAAAACAAAGAAAGATAGTTGATTGTTGAGTCATTCCCAAATCGTCAACAAATCAATGCTGAAAATGAGACTCAACGATCAGCTATCTTCAAGCCACCAACCCAATGTCATTCCATCTTTCTCGGCTCTGATTGTTTTTTTTTCATTATGGCCCGGTGGATTCTTGTAAATGCCAGGAGGAGGAGCCAGAGGAACCTGATCTTTCTCATGTACTACTGTCAGGATATAGTGAAAGTTTAAGCAAATGGGACAAAAGGATATTTTTATAAAAGTAACCTACTGCAGCTTTAAAACTAAAATAACAAGCCTGTTTTCAAAATTTAAGGAGTAGAATGTACAGATAGTTATGTAAAAGTAAAAAGTTGTCAGACAAATAAATACTAAGGTAAAGTACAGATACCTGAAAACTACAGAAACAAGGTATTTGTACTTTGTTACTTAACCATCATACTGTAAAAAAGTGTGTGTAAGAATCAGTGTGTGAATGGGCAGAGGTGGCAGTCCTGTTCTAACCTCCCTGCACTGCAGCCACTTGCAAACATACATCTGTCACACTATCCCACTCAGAATCCATTTAGTTTGGAATTTAGAATTCAGCCCTGTCCAACTCCAGCACCCTGTCTCTGTATGCAGTCCAAATGACTCTCCCAATCATTATTCAGAGCTGCCCCTCATTTGTGTGCGCAGATAAACGGTCACCGAACGCGACTAGCTTGTAATCATGCTTTGAAATTGTTTCCAAGTCCACGGCGTGCATGCACACAGATATATGCATGTTGATGTGTGCAGGCAGCAGCCCCCTGCAGTATCAAAGATCAATACTGTTTAAAGCGTTGCTGTGTACTGGCAGGAGGGCGAGGTGAGTGCAGTGAGAGTGTGCTCTAAAATGCCACAGGCCAAATTAAGGATTACTCTGGATGAAGTCCTTTGGTTTAAAAAGGCAGAGAATGGGCCCCATGAGGCCTCCACAACAAAATGGCTCCTCAGTGGATCTTTAGCCAGCTGTGATTTAGGTAGACAAGAGGGCAACTAAAACCACACCGTCTCAACAGTCTGCAGCAGAGGTCGGCAGATAGTAGTCGGACTTTGGTTGGCTGCATGAACTAGCATGCAGGCTTCCCTTCTTTAATTGTTCTATTTATATATATTTCAGTTGTATTGATTAAATATTCATATGCTCTCAGCAGAAAGCCAACATATTCAATCACCCAAAAGTTTGAATCTTTTAAAGGTTTTCTCTTTCTGTTTCTGAATCCACATATTAACTACTAAATGAAACTACAAGACAACATCATTAGCTTTAATTTAATGGTGTAACAGGTGTAAAACTGAGATGTTATTCTGCAGATCTCGTACTGCATTTGCACAAAATCTTCTTGCTTTTAGATAGATTAAACAGGAAATCTTTATGAATAGATCACAGGTAGTGAAATCCAGGATGACACAAAGCTCTATTCTGAAGTTCCATCTATGTTCAACATCACAGAGCTCCCTAAGGGTCCAGCCAGCATTCCTCCTACACTGAACCAACGGATGCAACAACTGCACACTGTTCCTTCAGTTGGTTCCCTCAGTAGAGAGATACTGTATGCATTCGGCGTACTGAATCATTTCCGGTTTACTTCCTGCTCTGTGTACACTGTTTGGTGCTGTAGCTCTGTCTAGTGAACGCTAAATATAAATTAGTTTTACTCATTACAGCGGTTATTTTCCCGCTTAACATTTAAACGTAGACTAGATGAAACACTTGGAGCTACTCCTTCTTTAAGCGACTTTTCGCTAAAAAAATTAAAACGTTTTCACTGACGCTAGTGCTTTAGCATTTAAACACTTAACGATGGCTTCTCCCTCTCCTCTGTCCTGCTCAGTGTGCCAGATGTTCACTTATTCCTCTGCCTCCTTTATTGATAATGGTACATGTATTAAGTGTAGTTTATTTACTGCACTGGAGGCGAGGCTTAGTGAATTAGATTAGATTAGAACGGTACCGCACCACAGAGCTATCTTTACCCCTACCCAATGTAACTGGTGATGACATGTATAGCCGCATGTCGTCATTCCACCGCTGGCTGTCGAGGTGGTGTCCAGCAAACGATGTGGGCTTCATTGATAACTGGAAGCCTTTTTGGGGAAAACTTGGTCTGATTAGGAGAGACGGCATCCATCCCACTTTGGATGGAGCGGCTCTCTTATCTAGGAATATGGCAAAGTTTATTTCTAAAACCTGACAGTCCAGAGTTGGGACCAGGAAGCAGAGCTGCTGTCTTACACACTTTTCTGTGCTTTCTTTAGAACAGTCACCCACCCAAAACCCCAGAAAGTAATTATTGTAGGTGATTTTAATATTCATGCGGATGTTGACAATGACAGCCTTAGTAATGCATTTATGTCATTAATAGACTCAATTGGCTTCTGTCAGAGTGTAAATAAACCAACTCAGTTTTAATCACACTCTTTCAATTCAATTCAATTCAATTCAATTTTACTTTGTATAGCGCCAATTCCTAACAGAAGTTATCTCAGGACACTTTTCAAATAGAGCAGGTCTAGACCAAACTCTTTAAAACATTACTTACAGAGACCCAACAGTACCACCATGAGCAAGCACTTGGCGACAAGGGCAAGGAAAAACTGCCTGTTAAAAGGCAGAAACCTAGGACAGATCCTTCGGCTCTAGGTGGGTGGTCATCTGTCTCGACCAGTTGGGGTGAGAGAGAGAGAGAGAGAGAGAGGGAGAGAAAGAGAGAGACAGACAGACAGACTGGTGCACAGGCACAACAATATTGGCAATGGCAATCTAGCAGGACCATGGCAAGAGGCTCCACCAGGATCGATAAGAACCTGCGAGACGAGAAAGCACAAGAACTCCGGGGAAGAAGTGAAGTTAGTAACATGCATTAATGGGACATGAATGAGTGCAGAAAGAGAGAGGAAGAGAGGAGCTCAGTGCACCATGGGAAATCCACCGATAGTCTAGGCCTATAGCAGCATAACTATGGGATGGTTCAGGATTCACCTGATCCAGCCCTAACAATAAGCTTTATCAAAGAGGAATGTCTTAAGCCTACTCTTGAATGTGGTGAGGGTGTCTGCCTCCCGAACCACAACTGGAAGCTGGTTCCACAGGAGAGGAGCTTGGTAACTGAAGGCTCTGGCTCCCGTTCTACTTTTAGAGACTATAGGAACCACAAGTAGCCCAGCATTCAGAGAACGTAGTGTTCTAGTGGGGTAATAGGGTACTATGAGCTCTTTAAGATATGAAGGGGCCTGACCATGAAGAGCTTTATAGGTGAGGAGGAGGATTTTAAATTCTATTCTACATTTTACGGGGAGCCAATGCAGAGAAGCTAATACAGGAGAGATGTGATCTCTTTTTCTAGTTCCTGTCAGTACTCGTGCTGCAGCGTTCTGAATTAATTGGAGCGTTTTAATGGACTTATTGGGCCAACCTGATAATAAAGAGTTGCAGTAATCCAGCCTTGAAGTAACAAATGCATGGATTAGTTTTTCTGCATCTGTCTGTGACAGGATGTGTCTAATTTTTGTAATATCATGTAAATGAAAGAAGGCAGTCCTAGAGGTCTGCTTTATGTGGGAGTCAAATGACAAATCCTGATCAAAGATAACTCCAAGATTCCTGACAGTGGTGCTAGAGGCCAAGGTAATGCCATCTAGAGTAACTATATCTTTAGACAGTGAGTCTCTAAGGTTTTTGGGGCCAAGAACAAGAATTTCGTTTTTTTCTGAGTTTAACATCAGAAAATTGCAGCTCATCCAGGATTTTATGTCCTTAAGACATGTTTGTAATTTAGATAATTGATTAATTTCATCGGGCTTGATTGATAGATATAACTGCGTATCATCTGCATAACAGTGAAAGTTAATGGAGTGATTCCTAATAATGTTGCCTAAAGGGAGCATATATAAAGTAAATAGTATTGGTCCAAGTACAGAACCTTGTGGAACTCCATGACTAGCTGTAGTATTTATTGAAGATTCATCGTTAACATGTACAAACTGCGAGCGATCTGATAAATATGACTTAAACCAGCTTAGTGCGGTGCCTTTAATGCCAATTTGATGCTCAAGTCTCTGTAAAAGAATATCATGGTCAATGGTGTTAAATGCAGCACTAAGATCTAATAATACAAGTACAGTCCATTGTCAGAAGCAATCAAAAAGTCATTATTAACTTTAACCAGAGCTGTCTCTGTGCTGTGATGAACTCTAAATCCTGACTGAAAATCCTCAAATAAACTATTGTTATGTAGAAAGTCACACAACTCTTTGGCGACTACTTTCTCCAGAATCTTAGAGAGGAAGGGGAGGTTAGAAATCGGTCTATAGTTGGCTAAAACCACTGGGTCAAGAGTGGGCTTTTTTAGGAGGGGTTTAATTACAGCTACTTTAAAGGACTGTGGTACATATCCTGATAATAAAGAAAGATTAATCATATCCAGTAAAGAAGTGCCAATTAAGGGAACAACTTCTTTAAGCAGCCTAGTTGGGATCGGGTCTAATAGACAGGTTGATGGCTTTGATGAAGAAATGATTGAAGTTAACTGATGAAGATCGATAGCAGAAAAACAGTCTAAATGTATATCTAAGTTTACATTAGCAGAAGTCCCTGAACTTGGAGAGCCACTGATAACTGTTGATGGCAGTTGGTGATTAATTTTCTCTCTAATAGTAATAATTTTATTATAGAAGAAGCTCATGAAGTCATTGCTACTTAAGTTTATGGGGATATGTGGCTCAATAGAGCTGTGACTCTCTGTCAGCCTGGCTACAGTGCTGAAGAGGAACCTAGGGTTATTCTTATTTTCTTCTATTAGTGCTGAGTAATAGGCTCCTCTGGCATTACGGAGGGCCTTTCTATAAGTTTTAAGATTATCATGCCAAATTGAGCGATATTCTGATAATTTGGAAGAGCGCCATTTCCTTTCAGATTTCCTAGCTATTTGTTTTAACTGGCGGGTTTGGTGGTTGTACCAAGGTGCTAGTCTCCTATGTTTTAATAATTTCCTTTTTATAGGAGCGATAGATTTTATGTTGATCGTAGTGAGCCTGCAGCACTATCGACAAGATTATCAATTTCAGAGGGACTAAAGTCGTTATAGGACCTCTTGACCTTCTTCTATCATATGGCATTGATATTTACATTTAATAGTCTTCCCACATGATCCTTTTCTATCTGACCATTATTTGATAACTTTTGAAGTTCTATTATTAGATTATAAGCCATTAGGCAAAACTTCCTACAGCAGATGTCTATCTGACAGTGCTGTAGCTAAATTTAAGGAGGAGATTCCATCAGTGTTTAATTCAATGCCATGTCTGAACATAACAGAGTCCAATAATAACTTTAATCCCTCCGAAATTGATAATCTTGTTGGCGCTCTTCTAAATTATTAGAATATCGCTCAATTTGGCATGATAATCTTAAAACTTATAGAAAGGTAATGGTAAATGAACCTGTACTTGTAAAGCGCCTTTCTAGTCCTCCGACCACTCAAAGCGCTTTTTACACTATGTGCCACATTCACCCTTTCACAGACATTCACACAGCGATGGCAAAGCCCATCGAATAGAAACTAATGCATTGATACACATTCATAGCAGATGCACGGCATCAGGAGCAATTCGGGGTTCAGTATCTTGCTCAAGGATACTTCCACATGGAAGCCGGGGATTGAACCAACAACCTTCCGATTAGGGAACCCGCTCTGCCTCTGCGCCACAGCTGCCCTAGGCCCACTGTAATGCCGGGGAAGCCTATTATTCAGCACTAATAAAAGGAAATAAGAAGGTTCCTCTTCAGCACTGTAGCCAGGCTGACAGAGAGTCACAACTCTATTGAGCCACATATCCCCATAAACTTAAGTAGCAATGACTTTATGAGCTTCTTCTTCTTTTATAATAAAATTATTACTATTAGAGAGAAAATTAGTCACCAAATGCCATCAACAGTTATCACTGGCTCTCCAAGTTCAGGAACTTTAACCAATGTAAACTCAGATATATATTTAGACTGTTTTTCTGCTATCAATCATCATCAGTTAACTTCAATAATTTCTACATCGAAGCCATCAACCTGTCTGTTAGACCCCATCCCAACTAGGCTGCTTAAAGAAGTCGTACCCTTAATTGGCACTTCTTTACTAGATATGATTAATCTTTCTTTATTGTCAGGATATGTACCACAGTCCTTTAAAGTAGCTGTCATTAAACCCCTTCTTAAAAAGCCCACTCTTGACCCAGGTCTTTTAGCCAACTATAGACCGATTTCTAACCTCCCCGTCCTCTGTAAGATTTTGGAGAACGTAGTCGCCAAAGAGTTGTGTGACTTTTTACATAACAATAGTTTATTTGAGGATTTTCAGTCAGGATTTAGAGTTCATCACAGCACAGAGACAGCTCTGGTTAAAGTTAATAATGACTTTTTGATTGCTTCTGATAATGGACTTGTCTCTGTACTTGTATTATTAGATCTTAGTGCTGCATTTGACACCATTGACCATAATATTCTTTTACAGAGACTTGAGCATGAAATTGGCAATAAAGGAACCGCACTAAGCTGGTTTAAGTCATACTTATCAGATCGTTCGCAGTTTGTATATGTTAACGATGAATCTTCCATAAATACCACAGTTAGTCATGAAGTTCCACAAGGTTCTGTGCTTACGAAGTACTATGATTCACTTTATATATGCTCCCTTTAGGCAACATTATTAGGAATCACTCCATTAACTTTCATTGCTATGCAGATGATACACAGTTATATCTATCGATCAAGCCCGATGAAATTGATCAATTATCTAAATTACAAACGTGTCTTAAGGACATAAAATCCTGGATGAGCTGCAATTTTCTGATGTTAAACGAAATTCTTGTACTTGGCCCCAAAAACCTTAGAGACTCACTGTCTAAAGATATAGCTACTCTAGATGGCATTACCTTGGCCTCTAGCACCACTGTCAGGAATCTTGGAGTTATCTTTGATCAGGACATGTCATTTAATTCCCACATAAAGCAAACCTCCAGGACTGCCTTCTTTAATTTACATAATATTACAAAAATTAGATGCATCGTGTCACAGACCGATGCAGAAAAACTAATCCATGCATTTGTTACTTCTAGACTGGATTACTGCAACTCTTTATTATCAGGTTGCCCCAATAAGTCCATTAAGACGCTCCAATTAATTCAAAACGCTGCAGCACGAGTACTGACAGGAACTAGGAAAAGAGATCACATCTCTCCTGTACTAGCTTCTCTGCATTGGCTCCCTGTAAAATTTAGAATAGAATTTAAAATCCTCCTCCTCACCTACAAAGCTCTTCATGGTCAGGCCCCTTCATATCTTAAAGAGCTCATAGCACCCTATTAACCCACTAGAACACTACGTTCTCTGAATGCTGGGCTACTTGTGGTTCCTATAGTCTCTAAAAGTAGAACAGGAGCCAGAGCCTTCAGTTACCAAGCTCCTCTCCTGTGGAACCAGCTTCCAGTTGTGGTTCGGGAGGCAGACACTGTCTCCACATTCAAGAGTAGGCTTAAGACGTTCCTCTTTGATAAAGCTTATAGTTAGGGCTGGATCAGGTGAGTCCTGAACCATCCCTTAGTTATGCTGCTATAGGCCTAGACTATCGGGGGATTTCCCATGGTGCACTGAGCTCCTCTCTTCCTCTGTCTCTCTTTCTGCACTCTTTCATGTCCCATGAATGCATGTTACTAACTATACTTCTTCCCCGGAGTCCTTGTGCTTTCTCGTCTCGCAGGTTCTCATGGATCCTGGTGGTGCCTCCTGCCATGGTCCTGCTTGACTGTCATTGCTAATATCACTGATATTACTGTTATTATTATTATTAATATTATTATTACTACAGTTACTATTGTTCAATTCAATTCAATTCAATTCAATTTTATTTGTATAGCGCCAATTCATAAGAGAAGTTATCTCAGGACACTTTTCAAATAGAGCAGGTCTAGACCGAACTCTTTAACATTCAATATTGTCACTGCTCATTGTCCCCCATCGTCGCTGTTGTTGTCGTCATCATCTACTGTTAGTGTGCTTGTTGCTACTGTTGTTGTTGCTGTGTAACTGTCTGTCTCTCTCTCTCTCTCTCTCTCTCTCTCTCTCTCACCCCAACTGGTCGAGGCAGAAGACCACCCACCTTGAGCCGAAGGATCTGTCCTAGGTTTCTGCCTCTTAACAGGCAGTTTTTCCTTGCCCTTGTCGCCAAGTGCTTGCTCATGGTGGTACTGTTGGGTCTCTGTAAATGTTTTAAAGAGATCGGTCCAGACCTGCTCTATTTGAAAAGTGTCCTGAGATAACTTCTGTTATGAATTGGCGCTATACAAATAAAATTGAATTGAATTGAATTCGGCTAGAAACAACTTGGTGTCTATTGTTTGGGTAAAATTCTAATCTTTGTTTTCTGTAATAACCTCTATGATACATCATTACATATTTAAAATCACACTACGTTCGGAAAATGAACTTGAAAAGGACGTCATGTTCCAGCTGCATCTTAACACTGTGTGACTGCACCTTCCAGACAAGAACTCCACTTTCCTTTTTACGGAGATATGCTCCATTACAAAATAACTGTCAGTTTAAAGCAGTGTTCTACTTTCTCCACCTTTATTCATGAAAACAAGGCCTTTAAAGCAATTGCATTTTGAGAATTACATTTCTTTCAGTCTGATCCTTTTAGTCTTCCAGCTCACACACAGACATGAGATTAAAGAAAGCATATAAATGCATTTCCCACTACTGATTGATGGATTGACACTCATTTACTGTGTTTAATTTCAAAATATCTGTCAATCATCTGTTAACCCAGTCTCACTCCTAAGTCATCAAATACTACCACCTGGCCAGTGGTCCTCCACTTTACAATTAGACACTGGACACAGGTATCTCTCTTGCGTCATTTTTGGATGTGCACACCGTCAAAGTCAGGTGACATAGTATATAGAGTAAGAAAATCCACATATGGAGGTGGTGGTGTGGATGGATGGCTCAAACAAACACAGGACATTAACCCAGGAGACTGCTGTTGGTGTCCCATGTAAAACCAACGGTAAAGTTCCCATGAAACAGGACACAGAGTGCTGTTTGCTTCTTCATATTTACTTGTATTCTGTGTTCAGCCCACAGCACTGAGTGAATGTTATGGTCCTACTGCTATGCAGATGACTATGAGTTAGCATCAGCGTCTGCCTTCCACTGAACACAGCTGGACCAAGAACTGAACGCAATCTCTGAGACTGATGGTGCCAGTTTAACAAGGAATATTATCGTTTTTGAGGAAATGACAAACTAAAATACCTTAAAATAATTACTTTGTCATTGTTGGGCCAGATACTGGAGTAAAGGTGACGTGTAGCACTAGGCTATATGATAAAAACATAAATTTTGATACTTAAGTTACGCTAGGTACGTAATGTAACTTACGATCTTTTACTGAACCTATTTTGCCCATTTCACAATGTTATCCCTGCAAGCTTTATTTGAAAGTCCAACTGGACATTGCTAGATGCTCCATGGTCAAGCTTTGCTTTAAGTTATTTTCAGTGTCATATGTTGAAGCGGAATGCCCTGACCAAAGGCAATATTTGATGAGCTGGGAGTGAGAACATCTTGAATGTGGGGAAATATTTATACTGCCTTATAAGAAAATCAGTGTATTCTGCATATGGTACAAGAGGTAATATTTGTTCCTAATTAAAAATTATAATCATCCCCACAGAATCCCACCTCCATTTGATTTTAGGAGTACACAGTGTCACTTTCGTGTGAAGGAAAGAAGAAAAGTACACAATTAAATAGGCATCTATTCAGGCAGTCTAAGAGCTGAGAGGTGTTATGGGTATTTAGGCAAGGCAAATAGCTTCCTCAGGGGTGACAGACTCCCTTTTAGTGGCATGATTTATACATTTTCAGAAGCACACAGGTGCCTTTCATAATTTGAAGTGCCATTGTGAAATCAATACAAGAATAATGACGTTTCAGAGAAGAAAATACTTCCAACTGCATCAGAGTGCCATTCCCCTGCTGAGAGGTCTGTGAGCTGCCACTGCTGCCCGGATATTAAGCAGGATGAATAGATTCAAAGGACTAATTGTTGTGTGTCCACTGTACACTGAACAAAAATGGCTCTGTTGGAAAAGGCACTGCAGCATCCATTTTGGCTGTATTAATAACTACTTTTTTAATAGCTTCAAAAAAATGTATTTCTTCTTTTTAAGAACCACACTGGCTTATTGAATCTGACGGTGCAGTTTACAGTAATTTATCAAATCAGGGCTTCCTTGAGTCACACAGTCACACACTGTTGGAGGAACAGTCCAAAAATCACCCCCCTGCAGTCCAATACTAATGAAATTAGCATTGTATTTTTTGTAATACAATGCAAGTAATTTTAACAAAAAAATTGTTGAAAGGTATTACAACAAAAACTAAATTGTCATACTCAATTCAAAACTCAATTTTCTAAGTTAAAAATATTCATGATTAAGCAGCTTTTATGAGTATTTGTAACTCACTTAATTTTTTTGATATAATCAGATTTTAACAATTTTTTTGTTGAATTAACTTACCTGGTTTTACAGTGTACAGTATAAGGTTACGGTATAGTACGGTTAGCCCACTACAACAGAGGTTAGAGAAAGGTTGTGGTTACCGTTAATAAAAAGGCCACTGACAGTTTCAGATCTGTGATGTTTTATGATACACACCCATTCACCATCCAGATTTCCACACCCTTGGCTCTGCCTGGCTACATGAAGAACACATAGAATCATTCAATATGGATGAAGTTCCCTGGAATACTGGGCTGATCAAGTGCTGCTTTTGATGAGCTCATGTATGAGATTTACATCTTAATGCACTAAAGCCCCCTGGTTAGGCTTTCAAAGGACTCCATCCATCTATAACTTAGCCAATACAACAAGGTCAGTGACTTTCATAGGGTTATAAAGTAATTCAGAAATGTTGCATATCAGCATCAGAGCCCACATTTTCTACAGGAAATGCTTCTCTGGTTTAGTCTTCTTAATTAAGAAATATTGCTAACAGGGATGGAGCCAGACATAAACATCTGGGGCTTATCCCAAACCTAGGGGGGAGATTTTTTCCAATTTACATCAGCTATATGCACTATTTTTCAAGCTAGTTGAGATAATAGAATGCTCAAAAATCTGTACATCATTTACGAAAAAGGTGATAGTTGCCCAGGAAAAACATCAACCTGTACAACCTACAGCCTATTGTTCTCCAGTGGCCTTCATCATTCTGAAAGCAGAAATCAACAAATGCTAAGGACGACTAATTGTCCTTCCTGCCACCTAGAAAGAGGCAATAATTACTATTTTAAATCAAAAATGTTGGGTAGGAATTTGTCATAGCATTACTAATCCTAAAACCTACGTATTTTTGTTAAGCTACGCTACACAGAATGAAGTAGAAGAGTGCACACGGTAAAGTGTGGATCTCCGCCAGGTGTGTCTGGGTCTTGTGGGTAGGGAACAGGGAGTGCAAACTGAGGACAGATACCAAATCCATGTAAAAAAAATTGCTAAATTTAAGCCCCTACTCTCATCTTGGCTATTATTGTATGTAATGAATTTTATACTTATTTAAGCCTAGAAGCACAATTACTCCAACTCCTTATTTACCCTGTCAAAATTTTAATATTGGTAAATGGACCTGTACTTCTATAGAGCCTTTCTAGTTCTCCGACCACTCAAAGCACTTTTGCAGACAGTCCCAGTTTTCAAGAGATACTCACTGTCCACATTATCAGATTTAGTGTGAGTAATTGTTGTGAAATGAATAAACTGAAATGTTGCATGTTATCATTGTAAATTTTATGTGTGTAAACTTTCTGTAATGCTATTGTTTTCACAAGGTAGTTATGTGCACAACATGTTGAGGATAATTCAATTCAATTCAATTCAATTTTATTTGTATAGTGCTAATTCATAACAGAAGTTATCTCAGGACACTTTTCAAATAGAGCAGGTCTAGACCGAACTCTTTATAACATTTACAGAGACCCAACAGTACCACCATGAGCAAGCACTTGGCGATGGGGGCAAGGAAAAACTGCCTGTTAAGAGGCAGAAACCTAGGACAGATCCTCCGGCTCTAGGTGGGTGGTCGTCTGCCTCGACCAATTGGGGTGAGAGAGAGAGAGACAGAGAAAGAATAATAAATACAAGTACCCCATAAACCTGATATCCACAGCACAGATGGCTATCACTATCACATAACCTTTTTTTTGTGTGTGTGTGTGTGTGTGTGTGTGTGTGTGTGAGTGTATGTGAGTATGTGTGTTTGAGGGGTTACTATGCTGGAAGGAAGATAGTGTTGATATGAATGCTCAGATTTCCCCTGAGACAATACAGGACATAGCCTCTGATGCTCTGTGTCACACTTACTCACACACACACGCACACACACACAATGGGGGCCATACAGTCTGGAGTCGTCAATGATTAATGTCCCAAGCCAAGCCACATCACAAAGCCAGCCCACCCGAATGACAAGCCACAACAGTTTGGAGAAACTGTGTGTGTTTTTGGAAAGCTACTTTTTAAAAAAAAACATCAATAATGCTTATTACCTTTGAATCAGATCGTTATATTGAAATGGAAATGCTCTGTTATTTTTATTGGCCTGCCTCATGAATGGCTCTACATAATCGTCATCCATTGAAATGTCTGATCAGACTATTTTCTTCTCCTTTCTCAGTCAACTCTAAGTGATGCATTTTTTCCTCCCATGAGGAGTCAGTTAAGCATGTCATCAAAGCTGCTGCTGTTGTTGGGTTTATAGAAAGGTGTTGCAGAGTACCCAAACAAATCATTGCAAAGTGAAAATGTCTGACTGTGAGAAGCGATGTTTCTGTGATTTGAGTTGGACTTAAGTGAGTTACCATAAAGCCTATGGAGCTTTTATGCCAGGTGACATGAAGTGCCTTTTTATTCTTGCAAATGTGGATGTCACCCTCGTCTGGAGAGTTGGTGGGTGTTTCTGTCTCTCCTGCTCTGCTGTCTGGCTCTGTCTTCTGGGGTGTCAGGGTAAAGACGTCGCTCCAACGGCTCTCCAGCGTTTGCTCTCATACCCTCAACCACTTAGACAAGTAAATCCTTGACACACATGAAGAGCCATTGATGATGAATCACTAGGAAAGAAACAGAGACATCTACTTCAAGTGCATTGTCCTGCAAACCGATTATGAAACCATCAGACAGTAGAACAAGCCTTTCCACAATATATAATGAGAAAATGACAAATAACAGCATTATGGATATTTACTAAACCTGCTGCAAATTATAGCTCGTATCACAGATTTCTACTTCACCAGGTTGCCACAATATGTGATTGGCTGCTTTCATCATAATACGAGGAATTGGACTTCTTGTGAGCTGTTAATTGTTGTTATTACTAATATTGCAGTTATTATATTTTCCCATTTTTGTTTTTTTGGCCACTGCTCCAATATAGTGTTTTATACATGAATCTTGACATCATATTGCATCTCTAAGGTTTTCACATATGAACAGTGTCCTTGCCCTTTCACACCTTTTGTACACATTTTACCGGGCGGCTGTGGCTCAGAGGCAGAGCGGGTCGTTCCTTAATCGGAAGGATGTGGATTCGATCCCCGGCTCCTGGTGCCACATGTCGAAGTATCCTTGAGCAAGATACAATGCCGTGCATTGGTGTGTGAATGTGTATGAATGAGTTAGTTTCTGTTCGATGGGTCACTGAGTGAATGTGTGTGAAAGGGTGAATGTGGCACGTAGTGTAAAAGCGCTTTGAGTGGTCGGAAGACTAGAAAGGCGCTATACAAGTACAGGTCCATTTACCATTTACCATTTACACGTAGCACACAGCAGAAGATTGTCCGTGTCAGGCATGTTCTAACATGTTGGAAATAGTCTGTGAGGTTAAGGCGAGGGGTGACACCTGGGTAGAGCATACGAGCGGAGGAGGTCTCAAGTTATAATGAGAGGTCCCAGATTTAAATCCCGGACAAGCCCCTATTCTGTCACAATCTGGCTCAAACGTCTGTGGCAAAAGAGAATGTAAATAAAGCAAACAATAAACTAGTGTGTATCTGTCAGCAGGTTAGTATGTCTGCAATGTCTGTACGAGTGAGTAGTGAGGAGTGTCTGGAAGAGTGTGACACACAAAGTACAAACAATGTGTGTTGGCAGGCCATGGGCCTTATTTCTCATTTCCTCGTTTCCTCATTTCCATATTTTGTGACCATACATAGGAATGCCATAAATACATTCTAAATTAGAAGAGTAGTCCAGCCATTTAGTGTTTTATAAAGCTGAAGAACTCAAGAACTGATGACAATATTTCACAATTAGCTGGGAGTTGGTAACACTTTTGACTGAAAAGTCATTGGTTTTCATATTTTCATCTCATGCATTCTGCCTTTCTCTTCCTGCCACATTTAGAAGCTATACTCTACAATAATTCACATTAACCTAGTAATCAATACATGCATAATGTCACTGATACCAGTGACATTATGAGATAACTTACTCACGATAAACTTCATACTTATTCAATTCAGTGGCTTTCTGTAGTATTTACAACATATATTATATGTCTAAAATTATGTAATTTTTTTAGCAGTTCTACTATTCTGTCAGATCTTCAGTAGCAGCCACATACTGCTAGACTAACATTAACATGCTAGTTTCTATGTAGCACCCCTCAATCTTTCCTATATAAGAGCAAACACCCATTTTGTCATCACCTCTAACCAGAACATGGCATCGGTGAAGAAATATGACCCCAGTGAATGTTAAAGACTAAAGAAGCAAGACATGATGGTGGTAAACGGACATTTTCTTGACACTCAGAATGCTTAACTTGAACATGAAGAAGATGATGACGACGATTGTACCTCCGAAACTCACTGTCTAAAGATGTAGTTACTTTAGATGGTATTACCAAGGAATCTTGGAGTTATCTTTGATCAGGATATGTCCTTTAACTCCCACATAAAGCAGGCTCAGGTGAGTCCTGAACCATCCCTTAGTTATGCTGCTATAGGCCTGGACTGCTGGGGGATTTCCCATGATGCACTGAGGTCCTCTCTTCCTCTCCCTCTCTTTCTGCACACATTGATGCCCCATTAATGCATGTTACTAACTTTACTTCTTCCTCGGAGTTCTTCTGCTTTCTCGTCTCGCAGGTTCTCATGGATCATCTCCCTCTCCCTCTCCCTCTCTTTCTAACCCCAACTGGTCGAGGCAGACGGCCACCAACCTAGAGGCAGAGTCTGTCTGAGGTTTCTGCCTCTTTAAAGGAACTTTTTCCTTGCTGCTGTTCTTGCTCATGGTGGGAACTGTTGGGTCACTGTAAATAATGTCATAAGGAGTACAATGTAGACCTGCTCTATTTGAAAAGTGCCCTGTTATGAATTGGCGCTATACAAATAAAATTGAATTTAATTGAATTGAATTAACTAGAATGGCCTGCTTTGTTCCACACTGCCATTTTGCGAGCAGGCAGGGAGACATCAGGCCCGGCTGTGAAATGACAGATGTATTGAGATGTAATGGGCCTATCAGTGGCAAAACCAACTTGTGTTATGAGGCCCTGTTGTGGAGTGATGGCTGATGTCTATTACTGGGCTGACAGTGGTGCTGGGGAGGTACTTTTACAGCACTGTGTCTCCAGCAATATCAGCTTTGTGACTCTGACAGATGTGAAGGGTGCGTCACAACAGCCAGTACGCTCTCAAATAGATTAAAGTGGAGAGTCGGATGATTAAAGAAGAAATGGAGAGAGAGAGATAGCAGTGTTGGGCAAACCAATGACAAACTGTTTGACAGAGAACGTCAACGGCAACCCCTGCTGCATCAACACAGTGGTCTCTATCTTGAAATGGATTAGGCTGCTTAAAGAAGTCGTACCCTTAATTGGCACTTCTTTACTGGATATGATCAATCTTTCCTTATTGTCAGGATATGTACCACAGTCCTTTAAAGTAGCTGTAATTAAACCCCTTCTTAATAAGCCCACTCTTGACCCAGGGGTTTTAGCCAACTATAGACCGATTTCTAACCTCCCCTTCCTCTCTAAGAGTCTGGAGAAAGTAGTCGCCAAACAGTTGTGTGACTTTCTACATAACAACAGCTTTTTTGAGGATTTTCAGAGAGTTCATCACAGCACAGAGACAGCTCTGGTTAAAGTTAATAATGACCTTCTGATTGCTTCCGACAATGGACTTGTCTCTGTATTTGTATTATTAGATCTTAGTGCCGCATTTGACACCATTGACCATGATATTCTTTTACAGAGACTTGAGCATCAAATTGGCATTAAATGAACCACACTAGGCTTGTTTAGGTCATACTTGTTCTCAGTTTGTACACGTTAACGATGAATCTTCCATAAATACTACAGTTAGTCATGGAGTTCCACAAGGTTCTGTACTTGGACCAATACTATTTACTTTAAATATGTTTCCTTTAGGCAATATTATTAGGAATCACTCCATTAACTTTCATTGCTATGCAGATGATACACAGTTATATCTATCGATCAAGCCCGATAAAATTAATCAATTATCTAAATTACAAATGTGTCTTAAGGACATAAAATCCTGGATGAGGACAATTCTGCCGCAAAATGAAACTAGGGGTTAATAACACAAGTATACTGAGTTCATCCGTTTTCTGGGATATGTTTTCATGCTAATCGAACGTGACCAGTTTTAGCACAAACTGCTAATTACCTTATAACGCTAGCCAACGGGGCACAGAGTAACGTGAAAAGAAATCGCTTTTTATACCACTAACAAGGCTCAAAATAGCACCACACTTACACGGTAGCATAATGAGGGCCCCTACCTGTAAACCGAAGCATTGAGAACTTTGTAAGAGTACAGACAGTTTATTAAAAAGATAGTTTAGAACAACAGTAGCGATCACGTATACAGGCGGGCGCCATCTTGGGAAAATAGTCACGCGACCTGTCGAACTCTCTGAGATGTGAAGTGAATCTTGCGTGAAACATTGTTGCCGGAACAGGCGTTGTATGAATCAGAAGGTGCGAGGAAGGTGAGCGAACAGTACGTGTGCATAGTGAAGAGAAGAGAAGAGAAGAGAAGAAAATGGTTCGTGTTTGTGCTTTTCCCGGCTGCGATAAGAAAATGAAACGCTAAAATCCAGAAAGTTTTCACAGACTTCCTCTGCAGGACAGCGATATGTTGAAGCAGTGGCTGGTCGTATTACACGTCGATGTCGAAACACCGGTAGAAACGCTGCGAGAGATGGACTACCGCGTCTGGTAGTCTGGAAATGCAATCAACTAAATGTAAATTTTTAATGAAGGTATCCTACAGCTTTACTGCAAAAAGGCTCGACTTTAGCAACAGCAAGCAAATAGTTTCTAGTTTCTACAAACGAACGGCTAGCTTATACAATTACGGTCTAGTAGATCTATGACCAAACAAATTCACACATTACCTCATCCAGATTATCCGCTTGAAGTGATTTTTTCTGGGAGGGTTGGAGGCATTTCTGGGTATGATGAAGTCGTCCTTGTCGAAATGGTTACTGCAGACGCGGTAGTCCACCTTCACACCTTCTGATTCATTCTCTCTCATACTCTGTGCCCCATTGACTAGCGTTATAAGGTAATTAGCGGTTTGTGCTAAAACTGGTCACGTTCGATAAGCATGAAAACATTTTTTCAACAATGGTTCATTTTGCGCCGGAATTGTCCTTTAAACTCAGAAAAAACTAAATTCTTGTACTTGGCCCCAAAAACCTCAGAGACTCACTGTCTAAAGATATAGTTACTCTAGATGGCATTACCTTGGCCTCTAGCACCACTGTCAGGAATCTTGGAGTTATCTTTGATCAGGATATGTCATTTAATTCCCACATAAAGCAGACCTCTAGGACTGCCTTCTTTCATTTACATGATATTACAAAAATTAGACACATCCTATCACAGACAGATGCAGAAAAACTAATCCATGCATTTGTTACTTCAAGGCTGGATTACTGCAACTCTTTATTATCAGGTTGCCCCAATAAGTCCATTAAAATGCTCCAATTAATTCAGAACACTGCAGCACGAGTACTGACAGGAACTAGAAAAAGAGATCACATCTCTCCTGTACTAGCTTCTCTGCATTGGCTCCCTGTAAAATGTAGAATAGAATTTAAAATTCTCCTCCTCACCTATAAAGCTCTTCATGGTCAGGCCCCTTTATATCTTAAAGAGTTCATAGCTCCCTATTACCCCTCTAGAACACTACGTTCTCTGAATGCTGGGCTACTTGTGGTTCCTATAGTCTCTAAAAGTAGAACAGGAGCCAGAGCCTTCAGTTACCAAGCTCCTCTCCTGTGGAACCAGCTTCCAGTTCTCTCCACATTTGAGAGTGGACTTAAGACGTTCCTCTTTGATAAAGCTTATAGTTAGGGCTGGATCAGGTGAGTCCTGAACCATCCCTTAGTAATGCTGCTATAGGCCTAGACTATCGGGGGATTTCCCATGGTGCACTGAGCTCCTCCCTTCCTCTCTCTTTCTGCACTCATTCATGTTCCATTAATGCATGTTACTAACTTCACTTCTTCCCCAGAGTTCTTGTGCTTTCTCGTCTCGCAGGTTCTCATGGATCCTAGTGGAGCCTCCTGCCATGGTCCTGCTAGACTCCCATTGCTAATATTACTGATATTATTATTATTATTAATATTATTATTATTATTATTATTATTATTATTATTATGTAGTTGTTGCTACTGTTGTTGCTGTGCACATGTCTGTCTGTCTGTGTCTCTCTCTGTGTGTCTCTCTCTCTCTCTCTCTCTCTCTCACCCCAACTGGTTGAGGCAGACGACCACCCACCTAGAGCCGGAGGATCTGTCCTAGGTTTCTGCCTTTTAACAGGCAGTTTTTCCTTGCCCTTGTCGCCAAGGTCTTGCTCATGGTGGTACTGTTGGGTCTCTGTAAATAATGTTATAAGGAGTTCGGTCTAGACCTGCTCTATTTGAAAAGTGTCCTTAGATAACTTCTGTTATGAATTGGCGCTATACAAATAAAATTGAATTGAATTGAATTAGGGGACTGAATTCTGTCAGACAGTGTCTCTGTCTGATCACGGTTTAAGAGTCGTCGAGTTTAAGAGCTAGCTACAATAGCTCTGTGAGGCTATACTTGGAGCAGTGCTTTGAGCTAAAAGCACAATGACAGTGCTAACATGCTGATGTTTAGCAGGTATAATGTTCATTGTTTTAATTCAGTGTATTCACACATTATACATTTGAGAATTATTTTATATTTGAGAGATGATACAATTCTGAATAAAACTTAATACTAAATATAGCTATAGAATTTTGTTCATAGCACACAGCTGTGTCTTCAATGTTTTATTTTATTTCATCTATTAAAAAACACAGCTTACATACATTACAATGAATTATGTTTTGAGAGGATTTATTTTGTTGTTTTTTGTTCAGCCACACTGTTTCCTCTTTATTTGAAAGACAGCTTCCTTATATGTGGGAGTAGAAGGATTTGTTTGAGTTCTGTCCCATTTCTCTTTCCGTGAAAATTTTTATTAAGACTGGATCATGGGTAATCCCCACCACACCCTCTAAATATGTTTTGCCTGTGATATGATAAGCCTATGATGTTTTGTTTTCCACTGTGCCTGTGTTCTGCTGTATATGTTTGTTTCATGTTGCCACTGTGTGTACTCCCACAGTGCTCCGGCAACTGCACTTTACATCGTGCAACCTAAGTGACAGAGATGACACAAGTGCACTGAAAGCACATTTACAAACTCCCAGTTCTCACAGAGCCACTCAAGTATTCTTTGCATTGGGTCCCGAGAGACTCGACAATACAGCTCTTGCCCAGCCTTGCTATCTTGATTGCCACAGTAACTTCTCTCCCTGAGGACCAATCAGCCAGACTCTTTGTCAATAAAGCAGACTGTTTTCTCTTGCCTGGCTGAACTGACCCTTCGCAATTGCTGCTTGACCCATGTCACAGTGCAGACAAGAAAATACACACCAGTGGCAAAGAAGACCCGCTGTCAGCTGACACATCTACCATCCAGCAAACACAGCTGCCAGGTGGAGGGAGGAGGAGAAATTGAAAAAAAACAACATTTGGCTCTGTGTTTTTTAACCTTTATTCATCCAGGCCTGACCATGTGTCATGCTTATTCCAAGCAACCCTCTGCTTCAATTATTTATATGAATGTTGGGGTTGGACAACCGGGTCTCACTCTTAAGTCGGGGAGCCGCTTGGTCAGTGGCCCTCCGCTTCAAGATATCACTCTGTAGGTACCACTCTTGCTTCATCTCTGGATGCACCCGTCATCAAGCTTCAGAGGGGAGGTTGTCCGTAAATGTTAAAAAATGTTTCTACTGTTCAACCAAGATGTGGTCCTGGTGTCCTTGTTAGGCCTACAGCTGAGTGTGAAGCAGTCAGGGTAAGTTTTAGCACTTCCAGGTCTGAGGTCATGGCACTCTGCTGGACTAATGGGTTCAGAGTGAGCTGTTGCCATAAGTGAAGAAGTCCATGCATCTTTGAGTTTTGGTCATGGAGTGTGAGATTGACAGGTGCTCAGCCTTAAGGTGAACCCCTGAGTTTACCACTCCAGTAAAAGTACTTGAGTAAAACTCAAGTAAAGTGGTGTGTTTTGAATATTGCCTGAAAGGGTGAGATTACAAATACAAGTGGCCAAAATTAGATGCAGGGTGTGGAGTAGCCTCTGGTAGCTTACCAACCAAGCTTGTTTGAAAATGGATGGGATATATAGAATTAATCCTCGTCTACTACAACTCAAATTTTATTTTGTCTTTTTGCACATAATTTCTCAACATGTTCTTACTCCGAACTCAAAAAATACTTTCGCTTGGCCAGTGTCCCGTTTCTAAATATGACACTGTAGGTACCAGTCTCGCATTAGTTCTGGACATGCAGGGGCTCCATGGTCAAGTTATCAATAATAAATGTGCAACATCTGCTTAGACTTTAAAAGTAAAGCTAGTGGGGTTATTGTTGTGAAATGGTCACAGTATGGTCAGGTTTACGCACAAAAAGTATTTGGTTTGGGTTAGCAATCTAAAATATTTGGTTAGGATTAGGAAAAAATTGTAAGTTACATTATACTTTGTAACGTTCCATAAGTGAACTTAGGCTATATAAGTTACAAAAATACAATTAAATTTTATTTGTATAGTGCCAATTCATAACAGAAGTTATCTCAGGACACTTTTCAAATAGAGCAGGTCTAGACCGAACTCCTTATAACATTATTTACAGAGACCCAACAGTTGATGAGCAAGCACTTGGTGACGGTGGCAAGGAAAAGAGGCAGAAACCTCCGGCAGACCCCAGCTCTAGGTAGGTGGTCGTCTGCCTCGACCAGTTGGGAGGATAGATAGAGAGAGAGAGAGAGAGAGAGAGAGAGAGAGAGAGAGAGAGAGAGAACAGAGGTAACGACAGAAGGACAGAGACAGAGACCAAGGTGCACAGCAACAACAGTAGCAACAACTGCACTAATAGTAGTGACTGATGGTGATGATGGTGATGATGATGATGATGAACATTAAGAAGATGACAACGCCGACGACAACAGCCACAACGATGGGGGACGATGAGCAATGATAATAGTAATAATAGTAACTGTAGTAATAATATAGTAATAATAACAACAACAATAATATCAGTAATATTAGCAATGGGAGTCAAGCAGGACCATGGCAGGAGGCTCCACCAGGATCCATGAGAACCTGCAAGATGAGAAAGCACAAGAACAAGAAGTGAAGTTAGTAACATGCATTAATGGGACATGAATGTGTGCAGAAAGAGAGGGAGAGGAAGAGAGGAGCTCAGTGCATCATGGGAAATCCCCCGATAGTCTAGGCCTATAGCAGCATAACTGAACGAATTGTGTAACTAAATGAATTGTCTTGGTTCCACAAAAGACATAATAAAAGTCCTGTGTATGTTTGAGCAATCTATCCACCCCACCACATCCATATGCAGACTTTCCTGGTCTTTATCTTTGACGGTGGCCATATCCAGAAATGATACTATGCTAAAACCAAAGTACTGGTCAGATTATCTGTGGGAGAACTGAGATGCTGTAACTTTTCAAAAATTGGCCAGGAGTGTGGAAGTATTGAAGTAGGCAGATTTGAACTTCTTTATCAAGCTTTCTTTTTTTAAATTCTTTAATCAACTACTTCCATCACTTTGTGTGTTTTCAACCAAGAATGCCTTCAAGGAGAGACACTATTCCCATTTAATTCATCATGTCAAGACTACAAAGACACCCAAAAGACACAAACTGTTTTTTGTTGATAAATCAGGAAGGCAGTGGGATGCAGGAGGAAGCTGGAAGGAATATTCAAGAGAGTGGCAGCCTTTTTGTTTCTCTTCCTAGTGTTTTTTCAGAGATACTGATACCCTCTTAGCAATTAACTTGGCATGTTGTTCAGGTTTGCTTCCAAAACTCTTCTCAATAAACCGGATGTCATCTACAATACTGCCATTAGTTTTGTCACTGGTGCCCCTTTGAACACCTATCACTGTAATCTGTAGTCGGCTGGTCATCACTCCACACCAGGCAATTGATATCCTCTGGTATCAGTTCATTTATAAAACCCCTAAATATCTCATAACAAACCGGAATTTACATTCTAGCAAATTCATTAGTATGGTCAATCCCAAAGTCCATAACTCTTCAGCCATCACTCACTCTGTTGAATTTACTTCTCTGGAAGTACATATACTATATCTCTGTCATTGTATATACTGTGTATATTATGACATTTGAATTTTTTAATATCGTTTTATTGCAATAGCTGTATCTCTGTTTTAATGTCTCGTATCAACTTGTCAACTTCTGTCGCCACCTCTTGGCCAGAGGCTTTATTGTAAATCAGAGTTGTTCTCAACTGAGATTTTTTAGGGACAAATAAGGGTAAAATAAAAACAATACATTCTTACTGACAAATACAAAACTAACACCCAAGTAGTATGAAACCAGAATTTCACTTTACAAATGTATACACAGCATGTATTGTTGTAATCCTTATTGTTACAATATAAGGTAACAGTTACAAAGATAATGTACTAATCCAAACATAGTGATACAGAGTACATCTGCCTATGTCTTCATAAATTCCCAGGACCAGCAGACAGCAGCATTCACCGGCAACCTAATCTAATGTAAAGTTCTTTAAATAACATTATCCATCATCCTCACTCTTAAAATAAAAGTTACTAAGGGCACAAGCTTCAAAACTCATTGTCTTTGACTCCTGCTGGGTTGTGCTAATTACTAACAAAGAGCCATATGCATGTGCCCATCTGACTGAAATAAGGAGTGGATTCCAGCGGTGTCGATTTGTTTCTTTGACAAGTTGTCACCAGCTGCACTGCCCAGGGGATTCACACTGTAAAAAAACTCTGCCCCCACACCATGGAAGACACGATCCACTCTCCTATACAATGCTGCCTTGCATTGTCTGTTGCGCTATTTGTAGCTGCCTAGCTAACTCGTAATGAGAGCTGCTTGCTATTTACAATGACAGAAGCATGATGCACCTGCATCAATACATAAAAAGACTTCAAAGGCACCAATGTCAACACAACAAGGAGAAGACAGAGGAGATGAATAATGTAGACACACGCAAGTTCAACTGCACACACACACGTATGCACATCCATCCACTGCACACATAGTCAGAGAATGGATGTGAGTTAAATTACAGATAAAAACCCCAAGGGAGCAGCAACCATATTATTAGTCCAATGAGAAAGAGAAAAACGCTACATTAATGTATCTTTCATGAGCTTGGCCCCTTGGCCCTAGAGTCCCTCAGCAACCAGCCTGCAAGCTGGCTGCCTCCCTGTGGCCCTTGGATTTCCCCCACTGGTAGCCCCATGCAGCACATCTGGGGACTGAGAGAGCTCTGGATCAGATTACTCTCACAGCCTGGTAATATATACACACCACTACCCTGGGGTGGACTACAGAGACAGGTGTGTGTATGTGTGTATGTGTATCAGTGTCTCACACCATGACAGACTCTGCTATCAGTCTTCATCAGTCCTCAGCTAGTCTTCTAATCCCTCTACTGACAGAGGACTGCTCAGTTACTTCTCCAGGTTTAAATATGGATGACCAAGAGAGTACTGAAAATTGTTAATTAACTGATATTTAACATGACAATTAAACACAGGATAAAGGAAAGGCCTGGATAAACCCTTTCATTACAAAAGACTCTGAATTCCATAGATTAATTAAACTACATCAACTAACAGATAAATAAATATAAAGAAATGGCATGATTATTAGCATAGTCAGTAATACATGTCCTCAGCGTGTAACATTTAGGAGGATCTATTGTATATTGAATATAATATTCATAGGTATGTTTTCAATAGTAATAACCTCAAAATAGGAATCTTTCATACCTTAGAATGAGACGTTTTTATCTACAGACTCCACAGGTCACCTATCCTGGAGGTCGCCATGTTGAACTGCCATGTTTCTACAGGAGCCCAGAATGGGTAAACCAAACACTGGCTCTAGGTAGGGGCGTTTGTGTTTTTCTTATCTTTCACAGACACCGTAGCTTCTCCTTGGCGCTTGGAAGGGAACGGTGTTGGAATTGCGATCTGCTACTACACCACTAGATGCTAGACTAGATTCCCTTTGTAATGGAACATATTATAACATATATGTCGTGCTCAGTAGGGGGCAGGATTTGTAATATGTAATAATCAAAATTAATTATTAGGGTAATTAAGCAATTTATATTTTGATTATTAATTATTGAATTGTCCTCGGGGCACCACCGTGTTTCCAGGAACTAATATCAAATCTGCAATTTACAGTCTCAAAATTCTATGGAGGTTACTTTAACTTTTAATATCAAAATATTTAAATTACAGGGGAAACCATACATACGAAGGCGTGAATACAAGCACTGACCCCGCCAACCAGCAAATTGTACAATAACACTCCACACAATGTCCACAGAAACCGACTATTTAAAATATAATGCAGTTTATTTAACAATTAGTCATCAATTTAACTTTAATCATATAATTATAATGATATACAACACTAACCACTACTATAGAAATCAAAGATTGGCGAATAGGAATGCCTGGATATAGTGTATGTGTATGTGTGTGTGTGTATGTGTATGTGTATGTGTGCCTGGGAGAGAGAGGGAAGGGTCAGGAGAGGTAGGCGAGACACACCCACGCGAGGGGAGGTGTGTATCAAGGTGATGTTGATGCTGATTCAGCTTGGTCCTCAAGCTGAATAGCGGAGGCCAGGCCCGGCCCTAACCAATTTGGAGCCCTAGGCAAGATTTTAGGTGACGCCCCCCTTGCATCACAGTAAATTCTACTGCCAGTTATATACATACATATACTCACGCAAGAAACTGAATAGGTTTGTCTTTGACATTTTCTTTTCTTTTTAGAGAAAACAAGTTGCTCAATCAAAACAGTTAACATGAAAATAATAAATTAGACATAAATAATACAAGAAATGACAGGACAGGAGGATCACTTGATGCTGTTGAAGTGGCGATGACTGTAGATGGCCCAGAATTTGCAGAAGGTGGATTTAGATATTTCAACAGCGCATCTGAAGAGAGAAGAGGAGTAAGTGACACCGTTGGGTGTTACAGTGGAATTTTTTCTGATATGCAAATTAGATTAGATTGAATCTTATTGTCATTACAGTGAAATGCTGATTAGTAGAATGCAAAGAAGCAGTAAACTACAGTATAATATAACATATGGGAATGTATTAACATTAATGATGTGCACTTTAACATGGATGTAAAGTTTGCTCTCCACATTTAAATCATGGAATTAGTCAACTGGTCTCTCAACGCAATTGACAGAATTTTCTCGACGAGAAGCTTGGATTCGGGGGAACCTGCCTGCCCTGAAAGAACGTTTGCCGCTGGTTACACGATGGACTCCTGGGAGAAGTGGAGGGTTGTGTGCCTGGCGATTATTTCCGTAGAGGACATCGAGGATCTCTACATATTCGGAACCATGATAACAGGCTATCTGCTGATTGGATTAGGCATTGCCCTGGTGTATCGGAAAATTCGGAAGACGGTGTCAGCAGTCCAAAGCCCCATGAAGCTGCCCGACATGATAAATGGAGTGAGCAGAGCTGTTAGCGCTCAGACTGTGGGTATAAACCGCAACAAGGAAAACACCTTGGAAAGAGCTGTCAGCGCACTGATGGTGGTTATACACCGCAACATGGAAAACATCTTGGAGAAGTTTTCGGCTTTGCAAAGGAGAATGAATCGATTTGAAGACCAGAATGGACAATCAGAGTAAGTCGTGTCTATTGAAATGCGACTACTCGCCCCAACCCAAACAATCATAATCTAATCTGCATTCCGGCCCTCAGTAGCACGGTCTTGCTGGAACAACTCCTCCAGGAGATTGCTGCAGTGAGACGCTCTGCCTTATTCCTCCCTCCCCTCCCACACGGACACCTGTTGATAGTTGACTCTGTTTAGGACCTGATCAGGGACGTCTCCATGGCAACCTGCTGTGTTAGCGCGATGACACCATGTGAACTGAGGCACTGATTGAGAGGCTAGACGAAGAGAGTCTCCAGGCTTATGTGCACACACGCACCCATGGACACTTACACATGCGCATATGCAACACACCCCTCTATAAACACATCTTAGACAATACTGAACAAACAAACAACAAGGCATACAACTCTAATATATAAAGGTGTGTGAAAGGAATATCATTTGACTGACTGTTACAAGCAGAGCAAACGCTAACCAATAATAAATAAAAATAAAAATGTAGACAAATGTAAACTACGGTGGCCCGGAGGTGTCAGGCCGAATACAAAAGCCACAACACGAATACAAAAGCCACAACGGAAGTGAATGGTAAATAACAAAAAAATCCACCCCCCTCCTCCTACTATTAGTGTAGTTGTTGCTACTGTTGTTGCTGTGCACCTGTCTGTCTGTCTGTCTGTCTGTCTCTCTCTCTCTCTCTCACCCCAACTGGTCGAGACAGACGACCACCCACCTAGAGCCGAAGGATCTGTCCTAGGTTTCTGCCTTTTAACAGGCAGTTTTTCCTTGCCCTTGTCTCCAAGGTCTTGCTCATGGTGGTACTGTTGGGTCTCTGTAAATAATGTTATAAAGAGTTCGGTCTAGACCTGCTCTATTTGAAAAGTGTCCTGAGATAACTTCTGTTATGAATTGGCGCTATACAAATAAAATTGAATTGAATGCAATTGAATTGAAAAGTAATTGATAAATGTAAATGTTGCAGCCTGGACGCGGAGTGGTGTGTGTCTCCTCTCTGCTCTGACTGCTGCGTGGGGCTACTGTGAGACTGACCGCCTGTGAGTGCTTTTGGACGGGGGAGGGGCTCACTGCAGCACCCGCTGCTTGTTGAGCACAGTAACTGCAGAGTGATACGTGCTTTCGAGTCTCCAAACACCACAAAAGTCTCCAATAACACCAGTAAAAGTTGCTAGATTTGTCGCTAGTCGCTTTTGACAAAAAAAGTCGCCAGGAGGATGATTTGTTTGTGTGTTATAATAGTCCAACCACTTGCATTTCGACATGGGGGGAATTTTCGTGATTTTTTTTTTCTGATTTTTTTCTTTTTCTTCCCATCCTATAGCCTACTTGCACCCCCCGGGGAGAGTGTCCGCGCCCCCCCAGGGGACTTGAGAACCACTGACTTACACCAAGGCCTCTGACAATCCCTTTGTTTAAGCACATGGCCAGGCCCAACATATAGAAACAATAACAATTAGAACATTTTAAATTAAGTTGAAAATATGAAGGTTAACTTTGCTGTGTTCCAAATTTTGTTATCGAACACAACCTCTCAAAATGTCCTTTAGTGACAAAACCTACAAACCGCATAAAATCATAATAATAAATGAATAATAATTGTTGAAACATTCAAATTCTCTTTCTTTTTGGACTTCTTGGTCTAATAGCTGTCACGAATCCCCGGCCATGATGACTGTGTGTTTGTGCTTGTTGTGTTTTTGTGTTGTCACTCTTCTGGCAGTGCTTGGGGGGCGTGCCTATCCCTGTCCACTCTCACACCTGGCTGAGGTCATCACCACACCTGCTGCTCGTTAATCGCCTGCAGTACTTTAGGAGCAGCCACACATCCAGTCTCTGCTGGATCATTGTGAAGTATAGAGTATGCCACTGCTTTCCAGCCAGAAATTCAACGTCGCAACCTTTTTCTGCCTGTTTCTGCGTGCCTGAGCCATTCACTTACCGTCTGCTATTGTCTGCTACTAATCGTGTCTCTCTGCCTCAGGAATCGTCCCTGGAACCCAGTCCACTCAGCCTACGCCTCCTGTAAGCCAGCCACTGGATCCCCCGCACTCCAAGCTTGCCAGCCAGCCAGCCACTCTCTGGATCACCCCCACATCAGGCCTACCACTCTCGCCTGCCGGCTCCCCCTTCTTCACAAATTCACTCGTTGTCAAATAAACTGTTTACACCTTACCCCTTGTCCGATCTGCTTCTGGGTTCCCCTCTGAATCCTGACAATAACTTTTTATAGTATCACATGAAATCACTGCAGCATACATATTCACATAGCCCATTCACATAGCGTGTGGCTAGTATTGAATTTATACACATATTAAGAAAATTGAGGCTCCAGTAATAGGAGAAAAATGGAACAGAGGAGAGAAGAGCAATAAATGTAGGAGGCTCCAGAACTGAGTCAATCTCCATAATGCCCTGTATTTAAACGACTGACTTTACAGCAGCAACCTGGTACAAAAAAGGTTTTGGTCTCTATCACAAATGTCCCTGTTCATGACAACTGAATGGGGGGTGATTAAATATATATATATATAACTCACCTGTTTAAATTATATTAATTATATTAGTTTAGTGACAGGTGGGTGTCGTCACAGGCAGCTGTTTTGAGTAACCAGACCTCTGCTCCACCTTCACCTCTCTGCCCATTTTTGGATTAGCTGGGAGCCGCCAGAGTCAGAACTGCCAACATGGCGACAGCGAGAGCCGACCACACTGAGCTTCACAACGACTCTTCAGAAACCTCTGTGACATCACAAAGACTACGTCCATTTTGAATTATCCGGTCTATGTAACGCAGTGGATCAGGGGACACAGGAAAGAATGACTGTTAACAGCTCAGTGTAGCATGGACAACTTATATGGCACTTTGAGAGAGTTGCAAAATAATAATTTGGTGTGGAGTTCCTCAGGTAATTTGATTATTACAGGGAGCTATAACAAAATAAAAACAATTCTGTTGCAGAAGTGATACAAAACTTCATCCTTTGATTAATTCATTTTCTAGTTTGCTTGATCAATTGCATCCCCATGGTTTCCTTGCCTGCTCAGTCACTCACTTTGCTGTCAAACTTTGTTAATCCACCATGAGATGTAACAAGAGCTCTCACTGGCTATCAACTGAGCGTGGTGGTGTACCACTGCTTCAAAACTTTAATGGAGTTTTCAGGTACCACAGAAATTGTAAGTGTGGTCTCATTTTATTCAGCACATGTGAGTGCTGGAGTGTTTTTGCAGTCCATGTTCATTGGCCACAAACAGCCAATGGATGTGTTCCCAGACTGACAGCACTGTGGCTCTAACATGCCCTGAATCTGTGTGGGAGTAAAGTGTGCATGTCAATGTGTGTGACAGCTCATACTCATACATCAAATGATTAGCATCAAACACAAAAAATGTACCTTTTCTTTACAAATGTTCTGCTAGCTTCTCTTAATTTTCCTCCTGTGTCTTTACATTAATGAAGTTTCTTCTCCATCATGATATTTCCAGCAGCTGTTGTGAATCCCTAAATGTTTGTTTTGCATCACTGTGTAAATTCTGTGTTCAAGTTGAAACAATTCAAGTTTGAATTTTGCCTCTATTTGAAAAAATTATTACTCAGTTTCACTTGATTGACAATTGCATCATTAGAACTCATTCCTGTAATCAGTGGTCTGTCAGCACCAAAGGTGGAAGTTATGTTACACTGGTATAGAGTAAAAATACCTTTCCTGGAGGAAATTTGGTAGAATGGATCAAGAAAAAGTTTGAAATTTTTTTTTTTCCTATCAACAATAAACAACAATCAAATTCATCATTTATTGTTGACCATTTACAGTTCGTGCCTAAACCATTGACAGTATATAAGGCAGCATATAATTAGTGCACAGTGGCCCGTTAAGTAAAACCAACATCTAATGGACAGCATGGGGGCAGCTCCATGGGCTGCAAAACATAATTCAGATAGTATTGAGCCTTCATCCAGACTATGAGAACGTGTGTGACCAGACAAGCTGCCATTGTTTCCTGCTGTGGACAAGTTGAAACCAATGAGAACAGCTCCACTCGAAGTATGTCACCACTGCTGGCCCCAAAAAACTGGCATGGTGACAGCCATGATGCCAAACTTGAGGGTTCAAAACAGTATTACACAAACTAATGGATGACGTCACAATAGATTCACACCTAGCACTCTAAACCAAGGAGGTGGCAGATCAGAAAATAACTGTAGCAGTGCTTTGGCAGAAATTTGGAAGAGATCAACAGATGTCCTGTAGACTAGGGCATCACTCTGGAAGGCAAAATGACAACCTTCCAACATTCTAATCACAAACTGTGATACTAACAAAATTCAGATTCCAAGGCAAAAGGAAACTCCATAAGTTGACCACTGACTTACAGATGAATTTACAGATGTGAATTTAAAAACGGATGAGTGAGTACGCTATTATCTGTATCTGTCAACCAACTGCATTATTCATATATGTACTTGGAATTTGACTTGGAAGTGGGAACTAACTGAAAGTTGATAATTTATACCTAAAATTGATGCTGATCAGAAGTTGCAATGTTTTGGATCACATGAGTAAGACAACTATTTGCAGAACAAGTTATTTTATAAAAGTTGCTATATTTAGGAGTTTGGATATTGACACGTTTTACTTGATACTCGTCAGCCGAGTACTCGCTCAACCCTATTAAAAACCTACAAAGCACAGCTTGATATGCACCAATAGAACAGAAGATATGCTCATGTGATTCATCTGCTCATTTAAATGTAAACATGAAAGCAACAGATATGTGTTATGTTCTCGTCAGTGGCCGCGCCATTTGTAGGTGTACAGGGCTCCGCGGGCAAGAATAAGTATACAACATCCAGTTGGATGTTGGTTGTTAGGTTAGGTTAGGTTTAGGATGAACTTAAAAATATTGTACATTATGTTACCAGAGGTTTAAGAGTTAGTGGTAGGGTTACCTGACGTAACTTAAAGACATTTTTTTATTGCCTTATGATAGTAACAGCTGAAGATAGACAGGAAAGGGGGGCAGAGAGAGGGGATGACACACAGCAAAGGGCTGCAGGTCAGATTCGAACCCTGGACCATTGCAGCAAGGACTCAGCCTCGGTACATGGGTCGCCAGCTCTACCCACTAAGCCAACCGGGCACCAAATTTATTTGTGGTTTTAAACCCTTGTGTGTATTTGAGCCATCCATCCACCCCACAACATCGCTCTTTACACTAAGTCACCTGACTTAGGCTCAGGAGGAAGCTCCTCCTGCTGCATGCCGAAGCTGATGCTATGTATTTGTGTGTGAATGTAAATGAATGGATTAATTTCTATTTGTGATGAATTTTTGCCATGAATGTGTGTGAATGTGACATGTAGTGTAAAAGTGCCTTGAGTGGTTGGAAGACTAGAAAGGTGCTTTACTAGTACAGTCCATTCACTATGGGTTGTGTCCTACAGTGTCATATTTTGAATCAGAGAGCCACTGACCAAATGGCAGTATTTGACAACTTAGGAATGAGACTGTGTTTGTTTTTGCACTTTCATTTTGTAAATATATTTTTGTGTCCCTTGGTCTCACTCTTTTGATAAATCCTGTTACTATGTTTGAGAAACAAGAAAAGAAGGCATAGACATCCTCCCCTATACAGATATAAGTGGAGTAACTGTAGCAGCTCATGTCCAGTGATGTCTACAGAAAATAAATGTATGTAGGTCATGTGTAGAACACCCTGGGGCCTTTGTAGCACAAAGCGTATTTCAACACCCTTTGGCTCCCCATGGAGACATGAGCCACAGGTTAAAGGTGGGTGTTTGTGCAGCATTGTGTAAGACCTCCTTCCCTTTCACCAACCAGAGCCTCCAGGCTCTGTGCACACATCAGCTAGGCACACATCAGCTTTCAAAAAGTAGTTGCATGCAGAGGCTAGCTTATCAAAAAGACCAGCACTGTCATTGTCAAGAGCATCCATAGGCTTGGTGTGTGATGTGCAGGAAGTTCAGAGGTTGGAGGTTTAGAGCTCTTTCAAAAGCGCTCCTTTGTCTGAGGTCAACTACACTCTTTTATTTGTATTCAGGACACACACACAACCTGTGTCGTCAGTAGAACAATTCCAAATTCAGGTGATTACACACTAATGAAAACATATCTATGGATATTTTATTCTATTACTACCAACATTTTATTTTCAAGTACCATTTCAGTTGAAATCCTAAAAATGTATTCCAGCACTCAGCACAACCCCTGTTCTATTTATGTTAACATGTCTGATGATGTTGTATTAACCATGAAGTCTGAGCAGTGCCAGATGTTGTACCAGAGCCAATTACTCAAATATTTGTAGGAGTCCATGTTTTCTGGGAAATTACACATCAAGTAATAATTTAATGTGTACAGAGCTGACAAGCACAGTTTGTATGGTAGAATGAATACAAGATCCTTTTTGTTTTATTTTGTAAGGCAGCAGACAAATAAATAATTAGTGACTGAGAGCACTGCTATGCATGTATAGCTTCATTCTACAAGTCATACTGTAAAACCTGAAAAAGATTGCCTTAAACCATTTAAGTTTATTAACTCAAAGAATTCAAGCATTAAAAACTATGTGATTTGAATAGAATAGAAAGTAATTCAATTTGTTAAGGTAACAATTGTATCAATTCCATTAGGTTAATTGAACTTAAAACTAGTAAGTATATTACACTTATATGCAGAATTTAAACTTATTTAAAATGTGTTACTAGAATTTATTAGAACTTAAATGCATCTTCTTACAAATACAAATGTTTCCACTAAAGCAAATTATATTTAATATCAGATTCTATATTATTAGGTTATTCACTTTATTAAGATATGCTTTTAGGTTTTGCACCACAGGGAGAGTTTAAAAGATGACCAAGAAAGTAGAAACCAACATAAATGTTGAATTAGAAATAAATAAATAAAATAAATATATAAATATGTTCTATGTTTGGGGATGAACTGCTGCATTCCCTCTCCCGCAGAAGATGTGATCCATTGGTTCCCTCTTGATGGTGATGGACAGCTTGCTCCTCTCTGTGCGTGGGAATTCTTCAAAGCAGCTTGCTGCATGTTACAGACAAACAGAATGGTAAAAGAAGCTGATGGACTTAATTTATTAAATCTCCCAGTAGAGCTTGTTTCACATTTTTTTTATCTAATTCCCACAAACATATACTATCATGTTGCCATAATTTCCTTTCAATTAGTGCATTTTTGGTGTCTGAGGGTACATTATCAGGATCAGATTCAATGTGGTAAACAAGCCATCGGCAGCATCAGAGTGAGTGAGAGTGGGAAGGGCAGGGAGACATCTTCCTTCAAAGTGATATGCAAATCAGCCTTCATGGCTGTGTTGGAGAGACTGGAGGTCTGTGTGCTACACATGTATTCACTGGGCACTGAGAGAAATGTGACAAGATCCTCACTATCAGCTTCATATTTTTTGCAATAAGTACATGAAGGCCATTATCTCCTGCAGTGCTCTGGTCATCAGGGCTGCATACTGTGACAGTGACTGTCGGCCTAGCAAGGGCTGCAAATGTATTACCTCTGCCATGAAGTGCTGTGCCTCTGGATGAGGACACCCAAAGAGGTTAATATCTGACTTGTAGCTTCAATATGAGGTACAGTAGTTCTTTTATTTTGGTTGTGTTCTGTTCTTTTAAAACCAACTTTAGGTCATATGACATGTAAATGTAATCAGTTTTGCAGGTACACACGCACCCTGCCTGTCTGTGGTAGGACTACAAGGTGTCACATTTTGAGTTACACATTACGCAATTACTGCGCATCCAAAATAAGATAGAAGCTTACACAGATGTGTGACTGACATAAGGAAGCTAAGAAGAAATTGTTTTTTGCAAGCAAGCTGTTTATTAATTCATTTTGGTACTTTTGAATCCGGTTCTGAAGCATGCATCATCATCATTTCTTAAAGTTTTCGTTACAAGCTTAGCAGACAGCATAGTCGAATGCACATCACTCATTCATTCACACATTCGCCCTGCTGCAACATAAATTCAGACCTTCAATCAAGTAAGTTACAAATACTGCAGATATTAAGAGAAGCACATTGAAATCAAGTCCCATTCAGCATCCATTAGGCTTTATTATAGCATTGAAAGCCAGTGGTATGCTAAGTAGCCTTGCACTTAACACAAAGTATGTACAGCTGAGGATGATGGGAATCTCATTAGTTTTGCAGGTATACAGTCATGCTACAAAGTATAAAGTCAGTAGTGCAGGCAGACTGTGGCTGCGGCCACAAACTTAAAAAGGGCACCAGCTGCATGCAGCGGGCTAACCATGAGCAGGAGGTTGTGATGCATTTATAGTTCAACCCTGCTGAAGTTTAAAATGGTTTTAATTCAAATGTAAAGTATAATAACAACACCCTTGTAATAAAAACACACACCTATTTAACCATTTAGCACATAGAGGTCAACTCATGTTCTGGCATATACAAAAATCCAGCAATCGGAGCCTGCTACGTTATACCTGATGTACTGTGTAGTACTACTGTACTAGCTATCAATCAAGAGTTGCATTAAATAAACACAGACCAGTTATATTATTAAAGAAATTGTAGTTAGGGTTCATGTTTTTTCATAGATATTACATTCATGAATTAATGGCCTGGCATGTGGACATCTTGGTCCTCTGCACACCCATAAATAATTAGTTTTACCTTACATTGTTCAAAAACAATTTCATATACAATCACATGCATTTCTTGAAGAAAACTGCTAAAACACAAATCCATTATTCACTAATTCATGAAGTATAATCTGTAAATGTCATTATAATAATTGTGTATTTAGAATGAACTGAGTGTGTAGCCTAAACTTTAACACAAATATAACAGATATGTATGCTGCATGTTCTGTACATCATTCAGAAACTATTTCATGTGGAGAAAATGTATGTGCACTCTCTACTGCTATATAGCAGTAATTATATGTATTTGATCAGCATGCCATACTGAGCATTTTGAAATCAGTGAGTACAGTATACTATAACATAATAGCTCTTTTCCTTTTGATTGTTACTCATTTTCACAAAAAAAAGATTTGTTTTTAAGGAGCAGAACAGTTTAAACAGTTACTTTAAATGGAATATATGTCCCTCCACATCCAAATGTTGTAATTTGTGCTCCAAAAGACATTGTTCCCGTCTTTACACCAAACAAGTCGTCATACGCTGAGTACAGCTGACAATATTCTTCCAGTAATGAAAATAAAGGATGGAAAGAAAATGTAAATCAGCTGCATGCTGATTATGATTTCCTTTAAAGTAAAACAAAAGAAAGAAAGGCCGTGCCCCGTACTCATTCATTTCCTGCCAGTCCCACTCGGTCTTTGTCATTGCCACTGTCCTTTCCTAATACTGTCACTTTGACTTCAAAATACATTTAAAACAAATGGTGACATTCACAGTTTCTACCCAAAAACCTGAGCAGGTTCAAGGACATGAGGGAATTCTTTTAAATGTCAAAGTGATACGTTACCGCTGAGACTTCCATATTGGACCCCTTTCAGCTTTAGACTGTATATTGTAAAAACATAATAAATGTCACAATGTTATTCTTCTCCCATTCTATAAGAATCCTGCAGGACCCGAGAGACCAGGGATCAGATGTCAGGCTCTCGTGTGCACCTCCTTCCTCCTCAGAGTTGTGAATGCAGTGAAACATTTTGACGTTTCCTCCGTGTTTCTGAAGACATCTCCCAGTGCAGACCTTGATTTTGCAATGCAGACAGTGGCCACTACAAACACAGCAAACAAAGCAGTAGTCTCGGCACAGGGACAGCGGGCTGCACACAAACACAGCTTTGTCTCTGCTCAGGTCAGTACATGACAAAAAACTTTGTATACAAACTGTGACATTGCTCAAAATCATCATTGCCAGCACACAGCTGAGTCTGAGAAGAAGCTGTAGTCTGGAAAGATTACAGACCTTCACATGCAGCACAACAGCCTCAACGTCCCCTGACCACAACAGTATGGTTACAGTTGACATATTTAGATTCATGTGTGACTGTATCCACAGCTTCTACCTTCTTATTAAACATGTATATCATTTTCAAAAGGTATAGTTGGTTTTAAAAATTATTTTGGACATTTCTTGCCTTTAAGAGATAGCCATAGTGGAGAGCAAATCAACTTAACACAGTGATTGGTCAAGGTTTCACAAAAAATGCCCTGCTTCTGTCACTTGTTTGTCCACAAACCATAAACCACTGTGCAACCATGAGAATATCTAAAAATGTGCACCAGTATCCTCATTTGAAGAGTTACCATGGGCTGACCCTCTTTATGACGACAGACTTCTGGCCCCACCTTCAAATGTGGCCATTAGAAACAGGTATAAATACTCACACCCTGGGCCTAAAAACATGGACTCCTGAAGAACTCACTGTTAGTGTGAATGAGAGGGGAACTGTAAAGATCTTTGATCACAATTGTGGAAAAGTGCAGTTAATTTTCTGTATGTGTCTAATCTCTATAACCAGATGTATGCATATGAATGCTCAATCTGTAGGCAAGGGACAAGATGTTGGCGTTGGAAGCATTCTGGGTTCTGTTTGTAGACGGAGTAATAATATCAATCATGTTTGAGCAGGTTTTGGTTGCATGCAGGTAATCAGTCCCTGATTAGGGATTAGATCAGGTTAGCTTCTAATTAGCTTTAGTCTGCTTATAGATTAGCAAAAATGTTGATTTCTAGTTAGGGATGTCCGATAATATCGGCCCTCCCTACTTTTTTATTCACTAAAAAATGTAATATCGGGAATTATCGGTATCAGGTTTTTATAACCGATGTTTGTTCTGTAGGCTTCAGCATTTCCGAGCCTGCATGAACGCATCATGGGACGTTTACCGTAAGGTGACCAGATTTCTGAAATGAAAATCGGGGACATTATCAATGCGGTGGTGAAACATCATTAAATATTATCATTATGAAATAAAAAACTCTTCTTCCTCTTCTCTCCTTCACTCTATTGTTTACTTCCTTATTTCTGCCTTTCCACACTATTCTCCTGCTCTTTTCCTATTCTCTCCTTCACTCTTTACTATCAGTCTATCCTGTACTTGTCTCTCTAACTCTACAAGTTATACCTTTACTAACAACAGTGACATACAAAACAGTGCCTGAGGGCATCAGCTAATCACATGGTCTGCATTTATAACTACTACAGTCATTGGTTACCCACACAGCACTGTCTGGTGCCAGCCCGACACAAAATACAGCAGTTAGCCTAACACACACACACAACTATCACTATTATTCATTAATTTATTATTTTAACAGAGTCTCAGGTCCCTATGCCTACAGGAAAATCATATGCTACCAAAGCAGTCCTCCACCTCCCCCTCTTCCAAAACAGAGCCACATACAATGTCATCACCTGGTAATCTCATGCTAATGTTAACGTTCACTGACTTTTATAATGTTACGTTAGGTTACTTTAACGTTACATCACTTCACACACACACACACACACACACACACAGCCAAGTCTACTGCCAGTTCACACAAAATAAATAAGTTCATACACAACATACCATTTATCGAGGCCGCTGGTCTCCTTTTCTTTCCTTTTTGCCGCCTCTAGGTTGACGCTGCTGCGTCTGTACGTCATACGACGTCTTCTTTGGTGATGTGTTAAATGGCTATCGTAATAACTTGTGTTTGAGTCTGCACGCATTTTTCCCCCATTCAGTGTCAAAATCTGGGACATTTTCGGGGACAGCTTTGACTGGGGACAGGTCACCCAAAACGGGGACTGTCCCCAGAAATCGGGGATGTCTGGTCACCTAAGTTTAACAACAACTACACGCTAGACTGGTTGGTTGCTAACCATGGCTAACAAGCAAACAATTTAAAGCTGAATGATTTTAATATTAACACAAACACATTAACCAAAGCTAGTGCTTAGCTAGCGATTAGCACGTAGCTAGCGATTCGTGCATAGCTAGCGAAGTTGTTCTCTTATTTTGCACAGACAGTGTTTACATTTGGAAAGCCATGTTGCATTTATGTATGCATCCAGTGGGGCATCACAATAAAATGAGACATAATGTGTTAATTCCACAATAGGAGATATGTTATGTTGTTACCTAACAGTTTTGGTGTAAAAATCCTGCATATATCGGTATCGGGTGATATCAGTATCGGAAATTGAGAGTTGGACAATATCGGAATATCGGATATCGGCAGAAAAGCCAATATCGATCATTCTTGTGTATCAACTTGCTAATCATACCGCACAATTCAATTAAATTCAATTCAATTTTATTTGTATAGCGCCAATTCATAACAGAAGTTATCTCAGGACACTTTTCAAATAGAGCAGGTCTAGACCGAACTCTTTATAACATTATTTACAGAGACCCAACAGTACCACCATGAGCAAGCACTTGGCGACAAGGGCAAGGAAAAACTGCCTGTTAAAAGGCAGAAACCTAGGACAGATCCTTCGACTCTAGGTGGGTGGTCGTCTGTCTCGACCAGTTGGGGTGAAAGAGAGAGAGAGAGACACAGAGAGGGACAGAGAGAGAGACAGACAGACAGACAGACAGGTGCACAGCAACAACAGTATTGGCAATGGCAATCTAGCAGGACCATGGCAGAAGGCTCCACCAGGATCGATAAGAACCTGCGAGACAAGAAAGCACAAGAACTCCGGGGAAGAAGTGAAGTTAGTAACATGCATTAATGGGACATGAATGAGTGCAGAAAGAGAGAGGAAGAGAGGAGCTCAGTGCACCATGGGAAATCCCCCGATAGTCTAGGCCTAAAGCAGCATAACTAAGGGATGGTTCAGGACTCACCTGATCCAGCCCTAACTATAAGCTTTATCAAAGAGGAATGTCTCAAGCCTACTCTTGAATGTGGTGAGGGTGTCTGCCTCCCGAACCACAACTGGAAGCTGGTTCCACAGGAGAGGAGCTTGGTAACTGAAGGCTCTGGCTCATGTTCTACTTTTAGAGACTATAGGAACCACAAGTAGCCCAGCATTCAGAGAACGTAGTGTTCTAGAGGGGTAATAGGGTACTATGAGCTCTTTAAGATATGAAGGGGCCTGACCATGAAGAGCTTTATAGGTGAGGAGGAGGATTTTAAATTATATTCTAAATTTTACGGGGAGCCAGTGCAGAGAAGCTAATACAGGAGAGATGTGATCTCTTTTTCTACTTCCTGTCAGTACTCGTGCTGCAGCGTTCTGAATTAATTGGAGCGTCTTAATGGACTTATTGGGGCAACCTGATAATAAAGAGTTGCAGTAATCCAGCGTTGAAGTAACAAATTCATGGATTAGTTTTTCTGCATCTGTCTGAGGTAGGATGTGTCTAATTTTTGTAATATTACGTACATGAAAGAAGGCAGTCCTAGAGGTTTGCTTTATGTGGGAATTAAATGATAAATCCTGATCAAAGATAACTCCAAGATTCCTGACAGTGGTGCTAGAGGCCAAGGTAATGCCATCTAGAGCAGTGTTTTCAACCTTTTTTGAGCCAAGGTACATTTTTTTCATTGAAAAAATCACGAGGCACACCACCAAACAAAAATGTTAAAAAATTATACTCTGTAGCCTATATTAACAATTTAGTAATTCTTATCAAAGTGTCTTGAATATGAATCAAATAAACACAAAGAAAAAAATAATTCATCATCTTTTATATATCTTCTTTCAAACAAAAAGTGCACAAAGGGTGTTTCGTTTGGAGATGGCGTTTAAGCTTGCTTGGTACCATAGCACCGTTGGATAGCTTTTCACCACACACCAAGCACAACGGAATCGGTGTTGTTGCATCCCCGGTGAAAGTAAATCCAAATGAAAGGTAACTCTCGCTGTATTGCCTCGAGCTCACCGTCTTTGCTTTCTTTTTGACCTCCACTCATACTAGGGCTTTCATCTGGGTCCGAATTTTGTCCAGGGCCCAGTTTGGAGTTAGCATTTTTCCTCTTGAAAAACGTATCCATCACTGTCACCGCAGTCTCACTAGCCAAAATGCTGTCACCGCCACCTGTCACATTCATGCATCACTAATTCTCTTGTCTCAACGTACAATGCAATTCGCTACCTGCTGCCATCTAGTGATATGGAAGAGTATTACATGATTACGCTGCCAGTCACTACTACAGCGCAGACACTCGACAATGGCATATTATTTGCAGATAATTAATTATTTGTTTTCAAAAAATGTTTTTAGACCAATTAGGTGAAATTGGATAATTTCCCACGGCACACCTGACGATCTCTCACGGCACACTAGTGTGCCGCGGCACACTGGTTGAAAAACACTGATCTAGAGTAACTACATCTTTAGACAGTGAGTCTCTAAGGTTTTTGGGGCATAGAACAAGAATTTCGTTTTTCTCTGAGTTTAACATCAGAAAATTGCAGCTCATCCAGGATTTTATGTCCTTAAGACGTTTGTAATTTAGATAATTGATTAATTTCATCGGGCTTGATCGATAGATATAACTGCGTATCATCTGCATAACAGTGAAAGTTAATCGAGTGATTCCTAATAATGTTGCCTAAAGGGAGCATATATAAAGTAAATAGTATTGGTCCAAGTACAGAATCTTGTGGAACTCCATGACTAACTGTAGTATTTATTGAAGATTCATCGTTAACATGTACAAACTGCGAATGATCTGATAAATATGACTTAAACCAGCTTAGTGTGGTTCCTTCAATGCCAATTTGATGCTCAAGTCTCTGTAAAAGAATATTATGGTCAATGGTGTCAAATGCAGCACTAAGATCTAATAATACAAGTCCATTGTCTGAAGCAATCAAAAGTTCATTATTAACTTTAACCAGAGCTGTCTCTGTGCTATGATGAACTCTAAATCCTGACTGAGCCAGCTAAAGCGTCATCAGATGATAGCATATGGGTTCCAAGATAAACATGTGCCTGGTTAGAAATTTTCATTTAAATTTATATCCAAGAGGTGCACACTTACTCAGACCAAACTTCTGCATCAGAATGTGCTGAAAAAAACCCACCAGAAGTTCACCAATGAGGCAGCCAGCAACACTTAAAACCAGTCGCATTAGCAGGAATGTCACCCTTTCTTCTCCTCATTTGACTCGGCAGGAACACACACACACACACACACACACACACACACACACACAAGTGGGGCATTAACACACTTACACATACACCTGCTGTCAGCCAGGGAAATGGCAAACTTACCGTCTCAGAGGGGGAAAGTTGGAACATCAACGCACAAACACACACTGTGAAGCAGAAAAGTGACAGTGATGGCAGCAGGGTGGCCATTTGTCCGGTTTTAGGCTGGACAGTCCGGCTTTTAAATGCCCTGTCCAGCTGCAGGCACAGCCTTAAGTCGGACACTCATTTGTCCTCCTTTTGAGAAAATAACAAAAACGGTTGCCTTTTGACACATTACCTTGTTAGTTTAATACTTATTGGCTAAAAATGTGTGTCAAAATAAGTCATTTCATTGGTTACAGTTTCCTGTGGTGACCTATCAACACATGGCTAATTTTAATATTCAAATGAGCCATGTGTTGATTCACAACATGCTCATGCAGTTGCTACCACCAGGCTGTAAATCAAGCTCTCAGCTACAGAGAACATAACAAGCTACCGTCGGTTGTTGGACTGAAATTCTGAAAATGCTCATACTCATATGTAGATAGGCAAAGCCTATACACCTGATACAGAAGGTGCTGCATTTTTTCCCCCTTTATCTATCCAGATAAAAACATTAAGAACAGTTTCTGGATGATGTTTATTAGACCTATGTAATCTGAATTGGAAGGCCACGTTGTCATGAGCTGTATCTTGTATATTTATTATCAGCTATGTGGTATGTGTATGCACCTTTATGTAATCTGGTGGAAAAACATTAAAATTTAAAACCAGATCATACCAAACAAATATCTGCTTGCGTGCCCCTGTGTATGTAAAGTGTCCTCCTTTTTGATGTGAAGGAAATGGCCACCCTAGATGGCAGGGATGTGCACGTCGCCACACACACATACTTTACATTGTAAGGTGTAGAAAAAGCTTTTGCAGATGTCATTAAGAACTAACCTTGTGTGTGGAGTCTAATTAGCTGTCTCAGTGTGTATGTGTGTGTGTGTGTGTGTGTGCATGCATCAGGGAGCAGCAGTCTGTCAGGTTGACTGGAGCGTGTTGTAGTGATTTGTAACTCTTAAGTCACGTCGGCTGCTTCGCCACTTTCAATTTACAGCCTCCTCATAACGAGCTAACCTCAGGCTCCCAACCCCCCCCCCCACACACACACACACACACAGACACACAAACACACACGCTCACACCTCCAGCCTTCGTCCCTTACTTATTCTAATCATTACCTCACCATGCCAGCCCCGGCCCTCACACCTTCACACTTTGTTTCTGACAGCCCTTTTTCCCCAGAGCATCTGGGTGTGGGGATTGAAGGTGGGATCTGACTCCCGTTTTGTCCCCGGCAGGCGTACACCCCGAGCAGAGACAAGAGAACTGAACGCTCTGCTGCCTCCCTCGCTCTCTCCCCCCTCTCTGCCTACCTTTGTCGTTCTGCCTGCGGGGAATACATAAACAGCAAAACATTATTTCTGTGATTTCCAACACATGTTTACTGGAAGGTTTCCTAGCAATCCATGGAAGGAGGTTTGATGAGAGTAGGTTGTGTCTAGATAATGAGTGGAGGCCAAGCGACAATGATGTTCTGTTTCTCCATGGAATGCTTTTGATTCTGTTTACCCCGAGTCCTTCTCTCTTTTTACCCATCAAATGCATGAAGAGACCCTTGTCAGTGGCTGTCAGACTTCAAACAGCCTCGGAGGAATGGGCACTGGAAGGGAGGTTGGCAGTTCAAAGGTCGGGATAGCCCCAAGACCTCTTTCCCCCACTCCCAAACTGTCTTCTTAGTAATGCTACAAATACACATTTGTTTCACCATCTTTGAGAAGACATTGTCTGGGTGCACAGACCACCAAATATCATCCCCCTATTCAATAGCCTTTAACACAGAGTACTAATTATAACGCGTGATGGTTATTTTGCACAGAACTCACTTGTCTCACAGAACCATATGGATCACAAATACAAGAGTAAGACCCAAGTTGAAAAGTATTGGCATTTGTCTGAAAAGTGAGATCATATTACAAGTGAGAGACTTGACATTAATGACACACATATGGGTTCTGAGGAGGGTGACTTTCCAAGCCCAAAAAAGTTTGTGCGAGCCCAATCTACGGCAGCAGTTTTGGGCCTGAGCCTGACCCGAATTTCTGCTTGTGTCGTGTCAGGTTGTGTCAGGTCCAATGGGGTTTGGGCAGAGAATCAAAGCTGAACCCTGCATCATCAAAACACAAAATGAAAGAGCATCAGCACACATTTTTGTTTATTTTTAGGAAAGGTTCATATCTTACAGAAGGCTGGAGCACTTTCAGAAACACATGTAGTCTTGAGCTGAAGACAGATGACTGCCCAACCTCTCCACGAAGACATGGAACTATTTCTGCTTCATCTCCTAGTGACCGACCTCCATGTTGTTTGTGTGAAGGAACAATGTCTCCTCTGTGTCGCTGTCTGTTTCTGTCTCATTACACACACACCTCTGACCTTTGGCCCTTGACTTCAGAGAGGAAGTGGAGACAAATTAAAGCGCTGTGCTTTCAATCAGCACAGGAAGCCCCTCCCTCTCCAACTCCATAATCACTTTAATTTAATTTCCTTTCATTAATCTTCCTCTTTAAATCCTCAGCACCAGGTCACATGACAGGCCAGCAGGGAGCAAATTCAACATCATCACTCCTGAGTATTCATAAAAAGAAAGTCCTAACAGTCTAGGACCCCCCTGTCTCTTCAGCCACCACTCTTCTAGGAAAGGCTTTTCACAGGATGTTGGAGTGTGTCTGTGGGAATAAGTGTTCATTTAGCCAAAAGAGCATTTGTGAAGTGATTGATCAGTGAGGTGAGCACTGATGCTGGACAAGAAGGCTACTGAATTCTTCTCAAAGGTGATCAGTGGGGTTGAGGCCAAGGGTTTATGCACAGCGACACAGTCCTGCTAGAACAGCAAAGGGCCTTCCCAAAGCTCTTGCCACAAAAAATTGTTCAAATCGACCGGTCAATCCGGCATTATGTCTGAAACACATATTATATATGACAAAAATACAGTCATTGGAAAACGAAGCACAGGGTTTGGATTAAAGAGCAGTGGACCGTTAGATGATCCACCCAGCTAGATCTGCCGGGCAAGGGACTACAGCGGTGTGACTGCCCCAGAAGGAGAAGAAGAGAGCTGGGATGACAGCCATGCTAACTCAGCTCGAACTTTACAGTAGACACTATGCATTCATAGGTAATTCAATTAAATTTTATTTGTATAGCGCCAATTCATAGAAGTTATCTCAGGACACTTTTCAAATAGAGCAGGTCTAGACCGAACTCTTTAAAACATTAATTACAGAGACCCAACAGTACCACCATGAGCAAGCACTTGGCGACAAGGGCAAGGAAAAACTGCCTGTTAAAAGGCAGAAACCTAGGACAGATCCTCCGGCTCTAGATGGGTGGTCGTCTGCCTCAACCGTAATGGAGGTACCATGGTAGTAATGTGCAAAACAAACACTCCAAAAGTGCACTGTAGTATATAGATCAATATTAATAGCTGTCACTTTCATTGTGGAAGTGCAATTGACAAATTCTGACCTGACAGTTATTTTTGTGTTTTTGATGCTGTTTTTATGTGTAGTTTAGGATGAGGAACTTGTGCATTCCCTGGACATTATTTTGCACATTTCTGCTCATACCATCTCTATTTCACCTTTATTTATATCGTTCTATGTTGTTATACACCAATATAACAATATATAATATATACAATATACAATAAAACAAATTCTGATTCTGATTCATTTTATGGTTTCATATTTATCTACAGCACATGGATGCAGACAGCATTTTAACCAACCAAGACAAGGTTAATAGCCTGTCATCAAGTTACTCATTGAATTAGCGTTAATTAGCTGATATGACCTGCTGCCGGCACAGTTTGTAATTTTAACTGGCGAAAGCAATGTCAGCGCCGGTCACAAATGATAAGCTGCAAGCTAAATGTATTGTACACTACCACTCTTTGCTAATAAGAGAGAAAAAAAGAGAGACTAAATACTACTTTGTTTCTCTGTACTGCACTTGGTAATTCATGACACATCATGTAAATGTGAATTTAACATTACGTAACAATGAAACAGGAAGACTTAGTAGAAGTAAAGCAGACTTGACAGAAATAACTGACAAATTCACAATAATAAAAAAATGTGTTATGCTCATATTGTCAAATAGCGAAGTTGATTCAAGTCCCATGAAGTCAAAATTGATGTTATAGTGTTTTTATCACTTGTGTCTTGTCATCTATTGGCCAGTATCTGGCCCAACAATGTTAAAACAATGGTAATTTTCTAGGTATTGTCAGGTATTCTTAATGGTATTTTAGAGATTGTAATTTCCTTAAAATGATAAATTGACTCATCCTGCACTCAGGGACGTATACTAATTTTGCGTCCAATTAAATGCTTTCTTGGTTATGAGGCCAGGCCGGCCCTTACTGATTTCTGTACAAAAGCACAACTTTATAACTTCATTCACTGATTTTGCTGAAACTGGATCATATTCCATAGATACATTATTTTCTAGTACAAGTTCATTCAACTAAAATAACTCACTTACTGTACTTACAATTACAGTGTAGCTAACTAGTATAGGTAACTGCAAATAAACTTCTATCTGGTGTTAGCAGGCAACAGGACTGGGCTCGACAGCTGGACCAGACCAGGAGCCAACACAGGCTCTGAGACCGACAGGTACCAAGGTCATTTACAGAGTTTCCTGATGGAAAGATTGATAAGTAGTGGACCGCTAATCCCTGGGTGCCAGGATTGTGTTTGTTCTGGCTGTGTTCATTGGAAGGTAGATGCTTATACAGCTCTACCTGCATAGCAGTGGGGGTGTAACGCACATGCAATGCTATTAGCTACTGTATACGCCAATCAATGTCCACAATGAGTCCCTCGCTCGCTGCCTGTTTTTACAGGAAACATGTAATTATGAGAAAGCAATCTCTCATGGGGACTTTAATTAGAAATTTAAATTTCACATCATGTCTTCTTTGAACATTAAAAGCGTCCAGGTGTAAACAAGTTAAATGTATTTGGAACAAGCATCGTATTCGCAAGGCTTTCCTCCTCATCCTGTGCATTTACAGCAATGGTGTGGGAACAGTGGACCTATCCTACTAACAAGGAGAGAAACTACTCCAAAACATCCTTGTTGACATGTTTGAAGCTGCCCTGGGCAACACAAGCTACCGCTATGTGCATTTCATTACCAAGAGCAAACCTATTTTCAAATCCTGTTAGGACTGTCAGTGGGATGCAGAGGGTTTGTTAACATGAGAGGGGGATTTCATATGAGTTCATGACTGTGTGGGTGGAGTGTGTATGTGTGTATGCATGTGTATTCCACTGAGACTTCCACAAACTACTAAGTTTATACAAAAAAATCTAAATGATGTCAGCTTTAAATTGGAAGGACGTACTGGAGATATTCACTCAATAACAAGCACATATATCATGATCCCTCAAAGACACTTACTTGTCTTTTGCCCTCTCCATATGGAGTTCAAAGGTCAGGCCAGATTAGGTGTGAAACAGCAGCTGAAACATTATGCATCAATGATATGAATGAATGATGAGAGTTTTTATCTGTAAGGCACACTTATTTTTATGGAAAAAAAGGAAATTTAACAGTATTTGTTTAGAATACTAACAAGAAACACAGTGAGCACCTGAAACTGGACCCAGACAATATCACACGTCCAATTACAACCCACATAGTAACAGCAGCAGCATTTTAGATCTGTAGATCAAGCAGCAACCTCCATGACTGAAAAATTAAGCCCGCACAGAACAAAAACTGCAGTTCCTCTAACAGCCACGAGAGGCCGAGTGAGTCAGTCTCCATTAGGCCCCATATTAAAATATACAACTTTACAGCAGAAATAAACATGTTTACAGCCTGGTACAAAAAACCCTATTGGTCTCCAGTTAATTTCCCCATTCATGTACGGGGGTGATTTTTTATATAACTCACCTGTTTAAATTGTAATAATTGCTTTCAGCAGTTCTCAACAGTGCTTTGCATTTAGTGAGCAAGGTGAACTAGCAGAATCTCTCGAAAAATATTACAGTGTATAGTCAAATAGATAATCTCTCTGCTCCACACACCAAACAATGCCTTTATCTAAGAACACTGCTGAGCCACCATCACTAATTTGCTTAATTAAAAACATTTTTCTAATGCTATTCTTGCCCCTGAAAAAGAAACGAAAGAAAAGCACTGCAATTAGTTTGAAAAGTCGTCTTTTGAGTTTTTATTAGCATGCATGAATTTTTCTACATTTCCATTAACCTTAATTGTTTAGATACAACACCAAACATATACTGGCACACATCTGGGGCAGATACCAGAGCTCAAATAATACATTTCCAGAGTGCCAACTCAGCCAGAGATGTCGCAGTGGTTCAATGTAAAACTGGAATCTTAATGACATCAAGTGTGAACATATTGTGAGATCACCCATCGCGTCCTATTTGTAAGCCTCAAGTTTTGTATTATGGTCATTGCCATGTTGGTTTCTTGCAGCCAGCAGAGATGAAGTACTGCGAGCTGAGCGGCTCTCATTGGTTTCAACTCCGTCATGGCAGGAAACAATGGTGGCTCGCCTAGTCACAGTACACTAAAATATGTGTCTGAAAAGATTTGAGGAGAGTATTTTTACATATTTAATCAGTGCTGCCTAGTTTGACAGTTTGAGAGTTTGGTGCTTTGCGCAGAATGACTTGTCAATCACAAGGTAGCCACCCGGTGTGGGTTAGAGGAGGTATGAGGTGTGCCTCCACAGGGGGAAACAGAAGAGTTTGAGGGGGGTGTGGAAGGTAAAATATGAGGCAAAGATACTGCATGAGGTGACAATACTATTTTACATTACTATGGCTCAGAAGGTCCTTCTTATATTGGTTCTTATATTCCTGGAACACTGACTCTCCTGTATCCACTCATACAGAAGTTTTGGCGGAGGCACAGTTGTCTTGATTTTTTCTGAGGGCGTAGCCCGGAGTGTCAGACTTTGAAAACCCCTGGTCTAATGTCTAATATATCAGTAGTATGATACATCACATATGGTGAAAAAAGATAACTCCAATGTTATTTATGTACAGGACATGTTAGCTTGCAGATAAGAAGCTTATATTGTTGTGTTGTTGACGTTTTGGTCTGTGATGCCTCAGGCTGTATTCGTATATATTTGGATAGCATACAAGGTCTGAGGCCCTTTTTTTCATAATGTATTGCTGAGGAGGGTGGGGGCTCTGAACATATGATAAAACATTGATTAATGACTTTACTGCTACTTGCAGTTATAAATGTATTTACTATCAACAGTTTGACAATATTTATTTTACTATTTATCATCATCATCATCTTTTTATTCATCATGTCATATTGTCCTAAACTTGATATTGACACAATATCACACCTCTACTTACCTATTTCTGTCTTCACCTTCCCCTTGCTCTCTCATATTTCTCCTCCTCCTGCGCCACCCCCCCCTCCTACCCAGGACCTTCATCATTCTGGGGCCTACGTGGGTGTAGCCTCTGTGGATGGGCTTCAAGTGGTGTGATTAGTCTGGGCCTCTGTGGCTGAACTGCTGCCCTACACCTGTACAGAGAGGATTTCTTCCTGGACTGTGGTGTGGGCGCAGTCTCTCTCGTGGTTCAGGAAGTTGCCCTGTACTGGACCTCCGGCTAATGCTCCAATATGCTCCTCCCTGCTCCGTCCTGAGGTGACCCTCCTTTGTGAGGTGTTCTGGCTAACTGGCTTTTGGCCGCCATGCCTCAGGGACCCTCCTACAGCCCTTCACCTCCTCCTTATTCTTCATCATCTCTGACTTTTTCCTTTTGAAATCTGTTTTGTGTGTTGTATGTTTCTCATTGCTAAAAATACACACAGACCTCATGGATTACAACTTAAAGTGTTAAACAGCTGCTCAGGAGCAACCAAAGTCTGCTGGAAGAAAATCAATCAGGCTGTATTGACAACTTTAAATGAATGTGAAGGCTTGAATTCTTCCCAGTCATTGCTTTTAACAAGTTGTATCGACAGTCCCTTTCTCACACGATGTAAATGTAGCAACACATCAAAGGAGGTCTGATATTCAGATTATCGCTCAAATTCAATAACACCAGTTGGAGTCAGCTCTGACACTGTTTACTGCAGAAAAACTGACGCTTCATAAAGCATAGGGAGAAACAAATGATTCCAATATAATAGCTGCTGCGGTGCACAACTCATCTTTTGTGATGAGATTAGAAACAGTTTCACCACTCTGCTTCAAGATGAATCCTATTAAAATCATGATTGCAATCTCATTTTCATGATAACCATTTGGCTGTATTTGCAGTAGAAGGGAGATCGGTTGCAACAAACCAAGCACTTCTAACGCATCAAGAAATGACAAGGCTAGTGTTTCAGCACATGAGAAGCATTACATGGGTGGGGGCCAGAACAAAAAGAGCCAAAATCAAGGAAATCATCCCAGTGATGAGGAAAATCAACAGCTGACCAACAGTCCACACATTCTGCAAGCAATGTCTAACACAATCCATGTATACTCCCACCTACAGTTTCACCACAATATACATTATGATAAAATTCCAGACTTAAAAATATTTGCCTTGCTGTCTGACTGCATGAATATCTGAAAAGGAAAAGTACTGATACAGCACGGTACATTATCATATACATAACAAAGTCCTAAAAGCCAACCCTGATAAACTTTGGGAGCCCTCTGTGTTCCCTTATTAAGTTTAGTTATAATAGCTATAATATTTAACACTTCCACAATAAAATGTCTATAAACACTAACCTATGTTATAGATGTTGAGTTGTGTACTTACATTATCCCAAACGTTTCCAAGTGTTCATTTTATTCACCAAGAACATTATGACCACCAGGATGCCCAGGTGCTCACAATGTTATGGCTGATCAGTGTATTGGAAATGGAATCTGTATTTAGCGTCAAGAATGTATTTAACTGGCTTTAAAACACTGATGTTCTCCCTATAAAAATACACACAGATACATGATATGGCCCAATTTTTGTATGGACCATTACCAGAACCAGAAGAAGTTGCATTAACAGCTTCGCTAATAAGTTAATTAGCATGTAGATTTTCCCTAATGAAAGATTACTTAAATTGAAGACAACATGTGCAGGACAACTCAAATGATAGAGATCCCTTAAAAACACATCACAGATATGCTTGGCACATTGACCAAATGCTCCAACTTCAGCAAAGCCTTTGCTCCGCAAGTCCTCAGAATGAGAATGACCATTTAAGGAATAGCAGTCTCTGCTCCACCCACTCCTGAATTCATCAACAGAGGAACTCCTCCTGTAACGGGGGGAAGAATGAACCCTATAGCAGCACACGGGAAACAACAAGTCAGTGAGAGTGAATTTATTAGTAGCACGGGTGAAACTAAACAGTGAACAAAGGGTGTCTTCCTTCTTCGGTGGGAAAAGGCAGGGAGTGAGAAACTAAAGGTAGGGAAGGGGGGAAGCAAAGGGTTGCCAGTGAATCTTCTTGGGGAGTTATGGAGAGGGGAAGGGACCAGGGAAAGCAGACACTCACGCAGGGGGTAGTGGGATGACGGACTCCTCTTTGAAGGGGTAGAGGGTTGCAGGCAAAACCGCAGACGTCTCCGTACAGGAATGCGATCAGTGTCCAAAGGTCCAGGGATCAGGCCAAAGCAACGGTCAGAAAACAGGCAGGGTCGGCAACCGGGGATCAGTCCTAATTCGCAGGCTGGAGAGTCATGCATAGCAGTGGAACAATCTGGCAGTGAGCAGAGGGTGAGTGAGGCTCTATATACTGTGGTGACCAGGTGGAAGCAGTTGCGCTGATGAGGGGGTGTGGCTGCAGGAGTGGCTGAGCAGGGGTGGAAACTTCCACTGCAGGTAAGCGTGAAGGGAAAGGAGTGTGGCTATGAGCAGTGCAGGAGAGAGAGACTAGGCGTGACACCTCCAAAGGTAATGGCAGGGTTTTTGTGATGGCAGTGTTTTAGTTTTTTGTCATTTAAAGCTCTAATATGTTAAATTTCTGCATTAATATATTTATAAACACTAGACCTATGTTTTCTATATTTCCAACAATGTTCATTTTATTCAGGTAACGCTGCGTTTCACTGGTCGCCTGTCAATGGTGTCATTTGCCCTTTGTGCCTGCATCAGCGTTGTGGTTGTCTGCCAGAAGCTGTCATACATTGATACGGATAAAGGATTTTAGTCATCCAACATCTGGATCTTAAGTTATCAGAGAAACAAGCTGAGCTAATGTTAGCAGCAGCTCGGCTCGCAGCCCCTCCGGGACGTCCTTTGTCTGTCCAACAGTGTGGGAGAAGCAGTGATTTTTGGAGGCGGAACGCTTTATTCAGTGTGTTTAGTGGTTTTAATCAGCAGGTCCAGTTGTTTTGGAGAGGAGGAGACCTCTGTGGGCTCCTGGTAGAAACCTCCTGAACCATGAACACTGAAGAAATCCTAACTGGGAGAAGCCGACTGCAATGACAGCAATGGTGATGAAGACAAAAACTCCCATGATCCCAAGCCACTTCACAACGTTATCAAATATCTTTTTTTTATTGTTTTGACGTGAGAGAACCCCTAGTGGCAGAAATTACATATTGTACATCAAAGGTCTGGTTTTGTCGCTTTCTTGTACACATAACTTCTATTCAGATTTCTTACTTATGCTCCCACAAAAGGTACATATGCTGTATTTGTGGTAAAGTTGATTAAAGTGTGGATGGCTTTGTACGTGGTTATTAGTTACATGGAGGGTGGATATAAGGCCACAGTTCAATGCTTAAAGTTTGCTAATTGTTCTCAGCATCTCCATGAAGACCCAAACTAACGCCTACCATCCACAGAAAAAACTGATCAAAAATCTCTCCAGTCAAAACACCCATACAGGATTAATAAAAACACATTGAGGCAGCCTTAACTGTACTGAAACTGTATCAGAATCTATTTCTGATCATGTTTGATAGCAGGGTTTCAAAACAAAGTTAAAGAAGAATAATGAAAACATCCATCAGTGAATTTGGAATAGGAAAGAATAGGAGAAAGTCTCAGGGTTCATTATGGTGCAAATGGTCTGGATCCCTTAGCACAAGCCTAAGACAATATATCATTGGATCAAAGTTTCATTATAATTTCGATTTTATTTATCTACGCAGGCAGAAAGCAGAACATACTCTTTGAAAAGCCACGGTGGTGCCAGAGGATATTTTCCGATGCAAACCTCTCAAAAAGATAATGAAAGTTGCCTTGACGGTGGAGCCAATCCCAACTGTAATGGAAATTCTCCCTTCAGCACTCCTACTAATGCCTTTTTACAGTAGATAATTCAGGGAGCCACTCTCGGATTGCCATATAAAGTCAAATAACATTAGATCAACACTTAAGAACAGCCACATTTAAAGGGAGGAGCTTGGGATTTTCTAGGCTTGGTAATTGAACTAATTGGCTAATCATAGCGAATGCAACCCAGACGCACGCACACACACCCTCTGCTTTCCAATTACTGAGCTGAAGTAGTGCATTAAATAATACCTCAAATCCTTGAAATAAATTAGTAAATTACAAAGCTATTACGAGTGTGCTTGCTGGTGGTGGGTACCTATAAGATATTTTACATGCTGGTAATTGGCAAATAATGGCAGGAGGGAGAAGAGCGAGACGATAGGAGTTGTTCCCTCCCTCGACGGACCAGCAACTCATTATTCTTGTTCAGTGAGGTGGAGAAACACCCCTTTCTTGGGAATACCCCGCCACACACACACTGACAGTGAGTACACACACACATTGCGCAGGGTTCCTGTGAGACATTCCAAGTTGATTGTTGTACGAGAGGTAGTTTTAAGCGAAAATAAGGCAGCTGACGCCATCATGAAATAGCTCTCCACTGTAAAAAAAAAAAATTGGCTCGTTCAACTTAAAATAATTTGTAACCCGGCTGCCTTCAAATTTTAAGTTGGACAACAATTTAAAGCTTAAATTGTTGAGTTTGGCCAACTAAGTAACTTATGTTGTTTTAACATATATCTGAGTTTAAACTTAGAATAAATAGTTGGGGTGACAAAGGTGAAGCTGTCAAATTAGTCCCATCATTAAGTTTAATCAAGTTTTTTTTAGTGATACCAACAAGATATTTCAAGTACAAACCTAAATCCTAGTTTAGACAACATAAAATGACCAGTAAAACCAACAAACTTGAAACAATATCTTGAGTTGTACAAACCTAACAAAAAAAGTTGTTCAAACTAAGCATGTTGTACAATTAACTAAGAATTTCTTGTTGTGTAAACATAGTAATAAAACAGCTGAATTAACTTATTTTTTCAAGGCAGCCAGGCTACTTTTTCCAGGAATAGTTCATCTAAGTTGCAATGTTAAGTTCATTCAATAAAAACTGAACTGCATCTTTTTCCCACACAACTTAAATCTATAGTACAACATAAAAACTATTCTTCAACATCAAAGACGATTCAGAATGCCATTTTATTGAATTTCAAAACTGGGTGGTATTACTACCATGATATTACTACCATGGGGCAATGCAGAATTATGACAAGTGTCAGATATTTAACATGTTTAGCTGTTAACATTTACATAATAAAACTGTAAAATCTTAATATTATGGTTTACCATGCAAGAATGTTTATGGTATGAAGGTAGGTGTGAAACAAAAGCTAAAACAAGTTTGTGCAATTTAACTGCAATTCAAGTAGATCTTAAGTATGTCTTGATTGAACAAATACTACATACTTACTACAACAGACAATATTGCACATTTACAACAAGTATACAGACCTTTTTCTTTTGTGTTGACTCTTCTTAACATGTGATGGAGCTGGCCAACTTGTCACTACACTTGCCCTTGAAACAGTTTGTTTCGAATGCCATTAACTTTGGGCGAACAGTTGCCACTTCCGATGCCCATGAAAACTTTCTGTATGAGTTCGAAAGTGTATTTCAGTCCTTTGGGGTATTCTATGTTGAGGCAGTAAAGCAGACCCATCATTCTTGAGAAGGCATTAGCAACATCTCTTAGATGGTGCAGAATGATGTGCTCCTCCAGGACAACAGCAACATCAACAGCCTCTTTTGCCAGCAACTCCTGCTTGCTTCCACCTTCCTCTGAAACAATCAGAAGCCCACTCCTTTTGTGACCTCCTCTTCTGAACTGCCAGGCTAAAGCACATAATAAAGATAAGTCAGAAATTAGGCATATACCATCAATTTACCAATTCACTATTTCAATTTGGTAAATGTGTATAAATGTATACATTTATTTGTATAATGTATTTAATGAAGATAATTTTAACAGAGAAAAGAGTCTCAGGTGATTTTTTATTTTGCAGATATAAAAGGCTCACTTTAAGCCATTTTCAGGTGATTATACACAAATGAAAACATAGTTATGAAAATTCTAATTAATTTATGCCATATTCTGCAAATAGAGTCCCCTAAATCTGGCCTACCTTTAACATGTGTACATATCAATGTTTGTTGTTGTTTTTCACCATAATTAGTTTCCCACGCCAATGAAATTAAGTCACACACCTCGCAGACAGACGAAACTTGAAGGATCCTCCTTCAAGTAGTATGGAAGTCCAAGCAAAGCAACTGCTCTTCTCTTCTGATTTGAAGTCTCATAACACAACAACAACAAAAGAAGAAAAAAGGTAATCAAGCATGCCCATGTCAATTCTGACAACACTGGGGTTGCTGCTGTGTCACTTAGCGCCAAAAACTCAAATCTAGCAAATCCTGATTAGTTTAAAAAATATTTAAAATAATACTTCACTTTTACACGCTTTTCACTGGCTTATATAGCAGGGTTTGGGATGAAATCAAAAAGAGTGAGACACGTACAATACACAACAAAAAACTGAAGATTAAGATGGAAGCATCTTCACACTGACACATCACACACTGCTGCCTTTGTTGAATTGGTGTTCTGCCCGTGAGCTAACCCATGGGGCCCCTGCAGCTGCTTTTACCCTCCATGTCTCACTCTGTTTTCAATGTATTAATGATGAATTGCTCATGGTGGTACTGTTGGGTCTCTGTAAATAATGTTATAAAGAGTTCGGTCTAGACCTGCTCTATTTGAAAAGTGTCCTGAGATAACTTCTGTTATGAATTGGCGCTATACAAATAAAATTTAATTGAATTAAATATGTTTCATACTTTGTCTCCCATGTTGCTTTTACTTCTCTCTGTTTAATGGTGGAAAATAATTATGTTGATTTTTTGTAATGATGCTATTTCAAGACAGATCTTGGACCCCCAGCATCCTCTTGACCTGAGGCTCTCTCCCCCTCTCTCCCTCTTATCTCTGTCAGTCTGTCTCTATCTCTCTGACAGTCTCTGATCTGCTTCTCTATTATCTCTACAACACAGACTGAAGAATAATTGCATGGTGACAGTATAGGGAAGGTTATTTCAAAATGCAATCTCCCACAGGTTAACGATTACCTCCTTAAAACTATCATCTGTAATAAAAATCTGCCAGAAAGTATCAAGTATAAAGGGTTACTTCACCTCCAAAAACCAATCAAATATACACTTAAATGAACAATCTGGCTATAGTTCTACTGTTATCATCACCACACACTTATATTACACTGGCCATTACTTTTAAGTTGTGTTGAGCTTTCTATACTGCTCCCCCCAAAATGTATTTTCTCCACCAATAACTGAGACAAGCAATCTTCATGCAAACATTTCCTGAACTTAATGGCTGTACAATGTGATTCCTCGTAATTAAGTCAGCATTAAAGGGGACATATTATGCAAAACCAACTTTTTAATCATTTGATAATGTACATTTGGGACTCTGGAGGGCCTATCAGCAGGCAAGTGTGAAAAAAAAGACTCAGTCATGTTATTGTGAGCTGCCTCAGTCAGAATATAGGAGACAAATCACTCTGTTTCAGATGTTCAGAGTTTTTGACGTCAGTTCGGTTCCATGTTGCCACCCACTGCAGTACTTCCTGTTGACTATCGGAGCTCCGCCATTGTTACTATAAAAGAGCATGCTAGCAGAAAACAAGCGAGCCCAGCCAGCAGCCAGCAGCCCAATGTCTGGGCAAAGGCTTCAGCAGACAAACTGTTCAGTCATTGGCTGCACAGCACAACACTAATTTACATATGTATGAGCCACTGGATTTATTTTTATTTTTGATGACAATGTCCGTCAGAAAAACCAGAATGTGTCTGAACCACTTCGTGTCAGACTGTTTTCACAACCTCAGTCAGTACAACAGTGGACTGACTGAAAGACTGTTCCTGAAAGAGGGATTGTACCAACTGTCTGTGGAGAGACGGCAGAGGAAGTCCCTGTTTTACCAACTTCTTGGAGAGACGGCAGAGGAAGTCCTGGAAGGATTTTTAACAATTGATGCTGTTTTTCATTGTTCGTGTACTGCTAGCACATGCTAACCGCTGTTAGCTACAGGAGCCTCAGTGATGCTAACGTATATTGTTAGTTAAATGTTTGTTAAATGTTTGTTAAATGTGTGCAAGATGAACATGAAACTTAAAGGTGAAGTTAATGTATTAACCAGCTGGTGCAGATGTCTCCATATTCTCCCCTGCTGATATTGTTATAGAGATTCCCATGAAGTTTATGCCGTGAATTACCAAGCTTGGTGCCGGGGGGGGGATTGGCTTTATGTTGGTCTGTATTTTGTTAAACGTGCTCAGTCATTAATATGTTTGTGTTGCTGTTAACCTCCGAGTGAACAAACTGTAGCGCTAACATCAGCTGTTAGCTTGTTGAGCTGCATAGAACAGGGAAGATAACGTCAGTTAGCTTTAATTGTCTTTAACCTGGTAACTTACAAATCTGCTGGGTAGCTCAGTATCTGTTCACCGTTTGAATTAATACAGCTGTGATCAGAAGAAGACACTGTACTTGTACCGTGTATAAATTCAGCAGTGGAGGTCATTAGTTTGGTAGCATTGTAGCTTTGATTAGCACACAGCAGCTCTGTGATGTCACTGTGTTACTATGGTTACTGAGTCTGTCGGACTTTATGTTGTAATACGAGGGGCAGTGTGATCGTTAAGCCGAAGTTAGAAACTACCAAAATACCGGGAGTGAGTTATAATGATTCTTTTCTGTTTGTGTAGCTAATGTGCTAACCAGCTGGGGCTAGCTGCAATGTTTTCTGTGTGTGTGTGTGTGTGTGTGTGTGTGTTACGGTGTGTAAATTAACTTGATCTACGTGCACCAGAGTTAACACTAGAGCTACAGTGAGAGAGAAACAGTCAAACTGCAGGGATTCATTAGTTTAGTAATATTCTGTAACTATGATTATTACTGAGCAGCAGGGGTTGCTGTAGGTTGTTTGTGGAGTCAAACTGACTAATAAAAGTTTTCTGATCCATTTATTTAGCGTTACTGAAGTACTGCTATTACTGACGATATAAGTGCAGGTCCAGTGTAACATCTTATACTCATATAATCTCCTATTGTATTATAAACACTGAGGCTCACTGCTGAATGTCTGTTATTGCACCGGGAACTTGTTCCAACATCAGTTACAGTCAGTAAATGTCCTGTGCCTATCTACTCATTAGATAGACATTGTGTTGGTAACCTCAGACTGTTTCAACAACACATCACTACAGTTAGCTGCAACCAGGAACCACCAGAGACACTGCTTTATTATTTTAGTATTTATAACTGAGGACTACTGATGAGCCACAATGAGCTGTTGTACTTGTATTTATATTATACTGTATATTATATTATACTGTATATTATTTTATACTGTATATTATATTATACTGTATATTATATTATACTGTATTATATTATACTGTATATTATATTATACTGTATATTATATTATACTGTATTATATTATACTGTATATTATATTATACTGTATATTATGTGCTGCTTTACAAGTAACACTGAATCCTCCATGTTTTACAGGTGAGCTGATGAAGCTCAGGTGTTCCTGGACCCATCAGAGGACAGAGACAGCTGCAGCATCAGGACAGTCTGGGTATCCAAAGGAAGACTGATGAAGATGAACACTGACTGCAGAGCACCATTACCAGCTCACACTTCAGTATACTAGAAACCATAAACCTTGATGGAGGACATGATCTGCACAGCTTACATAAAAGTTATAGCTTTGTTACTTACAACATGTGTAACTGGAATATTAATGAAACATAAGTAAAGTGTGTTTACTTTTAAGAAGAGTTTTGGTCATTTTTAAATTCAGTAATAAGTGTGGTTTTATATAAATAACATGTTATTTCACAAGATAAATGACATCATAATATATAATATAAATGATAGAATATTCAGTATACAGTATTTTTAATGGGGTTCAAACATAATTGCAGCTTTTACAAATATCTGAAGGTGAACTTTGGTAATAATACTTTCAAGTTAAAATATCAGACTATGAAATATGGACACAGTACAGTTAACAGTTGGTTACTTAGCAGTTTTTAAACCACATGAACAAGTCACTTTATTAGATGAGTAATTCCTTCAGTTATGTTGACATGTTGTACAGGATAAAGTATTGCAGGCATATAATATGTTTAACTTCACTGGGCTGTGTAGACTGTAGGTCACTGCTCACTGTTGTACCTGTAAAGACACGCATAAAACACAGTGTTGGTTCTCATAGTTAAGGTATAAACTAGGGATGCACCGTTTTTTCACTTCCGATCCGATCCCGATACCTGAATTTGGATATCGGCCGATACCGATACTATTCCGATACCAGAGCTGTGTTTGCTTTAACATTATTATTATCATTATTGTTGATTTTATATGAGGCTGAAATAAACTCCTCTCAACAGGCAAGTATGATATGTACGTATGTATGTATGTATGTCCCAAAAGGCAACTTGAGGTAAGCATAAGGTCAGAAAAGGAAGTCAGAAAAACAGGAAATCCTGTTAACAGGAAGAATCCCATTCTGAAAACAAATATGCAACTGTAAGGGTTTCAAATTTATTGTCATGTCAATATTTATTAAATTCCCAAAATGTCAAATATTTGAGTCTTGAAATATAAGAAAGTGCAATAAGTGTAAACATCTTACACACACACACACACACACACACACACACACTATCAATAAAACAGTGTGCATCTGAACACAAGCACTGGCTCTTGTAGCATCAACAAATCAAGGTTTTAAAATGTCAATTATCTGAAATATAAGAAAAGTGCAATAACTGTAAACATCTTACACACGCTTTCCCGTTGTCTACCTGGAGTTTACCTTGTTTTTGGAATGACTCCAGAAGTGATTCCTGACAGCTCGCCTAACAAATCCTCGTGCTGTTTCGTGTGGTGTTTTTTTTAAATGTTTGATTGCGTTCGTAGTGTTGTACGACGCGAGGGCGCTTCCGCGTCTCTGAATTACAGCTTTGCAAACATTGCATTTTGCTGTCTTGCTCTGCGGTGTTTCCAGTGTAAAGTATTTCCACACAGCGGACATGTTGGCTAGCCACAATGCTGCTCAATGCTATCCTGCTAGCTGGCTGCAAACTGCAGAATGGATTTCCTGAGCGGGGCGTTTCTCATAACTCTGTGTCTCATTGAGCCGTGCCTCCGTTCAGGAAATCCATTCCACAGTTTGCAGCCAGCTAGCAGACTGGCCGGCAGGAATCACTTGTGGAGTCATTTCAGCAGACAACGTTAACGCAGACATGGCTCATGGATATCAGAAATCTGCGCAGGTTGGATCGGGAAATTCCGATATGAGAATTACGCTGGTATCGGTCCCGATACCGATACGGGATCGGATCGGCCCCATCCCTAGTATAAACACTAACATTATGTGATAGAGGTTTATATATATATATTTATATATATTATTATAATTAATATAGCAGTATTTACCTGAGGAAAACGTCACAGAAAGCTGTAATCCTGATTGTTGTTGTTGTTCATTTCTCTGTGATTTCAGGTCAGACTCCCGCTCTAACATGTCTGCTGGTGAAGTTTTGGGTTTAGAAGCAGTAATTGAATTAATATTGACGGTAGAAATGCAGCTAAACAAGGCTGAGGTGGAAGTGGGAGGGGCCGGAGCGTCATCCGCGTCATAATGCCGACCAATCAGAGCAGACTGGGCTTTTTGGGAGGGGGGTCTTAAAGAGACAGGAGCTAAAACCTAGCGATTCAGACAGAGGCTGAAAAGAGGTGCTCAGCTATAGGCAGTATGAGAAAAATAATGTGTTTTTTGAACATTAAAACATCTAAACCTATTGTAGGAGAGCCACAAAATACAATTATGAACCTGAAAAAGGGCATAATATGACTCCTTTAAGTATTCTGACACACAAAGGCAAAAGTATTGAACCGAAAAAGTTGTTCTGTTGTCCAGCAATGAAATGTGGTTTCATAATTTTTGTTCATAAGTCTCATGAAGAGGTTAAGCTACATTACAGTCAAAAATGTTATAAAAGGCAGTTGCAAGAACAATACTTCTTACTTATTTTCTATTAACTCTCTCTGCTCTTTCATTGCATTCTATCTGCCGGATGTCTCTTGTTTCTGTGACTCGTGGAGTGCTGTCAGAGTGCTTTAACTGTGCGCTCGCCTTCTTCCCTCTCAGCTCATGGAGAGCTGTTTTCTCTCCTACTCAGATGTTTTCAGTTTTCCAGCTCCATTCCCTCATAGTGAAAATCCGGTATTGTGCTGTTTCTGTGCCATTGTGCTGTGACACATTGGTTATGGACTGGATGGAACCATTAGGGCATTAACCCACAAGCAATAGCCTGAGAGGGTGAAGTCCATACAAAACAATGTGGCATCTACAGTGCGTCTGATGTGTGTGATTGCTCACACCAAGTGCTTGGCTGCTGCAGAGCTGCTACTGCCAGCCCTATTTTTTCCTATACACTTTTCCCTGTATAATGTCCATTTAATTTACAATGCCATATATATATATATATATATATATATATATATAAATATTTGTTTAGCCGAGAGAGAGAGAGAGAGAGAGAGAGAGAGAGAGTGCAGATGAAAAATACTACCCTTCAACCGGTTAACTTCTGGAAATTATTTCACAATGTGCAGTGCTTTTACCTTGATAAGGAAGTTTAAACTGTAGGGAAATATGTGGATATGACTACCAACAGATCCTTTCACTGTCCTGTTTTGCTGGGAGACGTGGTAAAAATAGGACGTTAACTGTCTAGTGAAGCGTTGCTGCAGACACAGCTGAGACGCACGTGAGCTAGAGAGAGACAAAGCAGTGTGACCACTAAAACTCAAGACATTCTGCCATGCACACACCACGCAGGTGGTGTGAACAAGCTGTTGGATGGCTATACCCGGTATGTTACAGTACGTAACTAATGTTCCTGCCTATTCATTCTGAGAGAACAATGTCCAATGGGGAAATTCAACACTGCGTCAACCAATGGTGTAACTTCATCACTCAGTAACTAGACTTTTGCATTCACATTTTTATTATATTATTTACAAGTAGATCTTAATGTGAAATAGCTCACAGCTACAAAAGTGTCACAGCCGAATGTAACACCCCAAAACTAATCTATGTGTAATTTAGATATTTATACAATACAATCAACAATTCTATAAACCCATAAATGACATTTCATAGTTTCAGGAACATGTTTTTGGAATTTGGGTGAGATTTTTTTTCAGCAGTCTATTGCTGAAGGGGCCACGGTTACAATACAGTGATGACCAAAAGCATCTCTCTTTCCAGTCACCTGAAAGAAGACCGTCCTGGAAACACAGTGTACAGTGCAATGCATCTGCATTCATTTAATCTATGTACAAGTGAGGCATGCAAAAAACTCTCCTGAAATTGTGAGGATTTGGCAAATTGTACATGGTCACTCTAGTACAGGGGTGTCAAACTCAATTGCACAGGGGGCCAAAACTCAAAGCACGCTTTAGGTCGCGGGCCGAACAGGATAAACATTTATTGAACACACTAAAACTAAATGTTTTAGAACATAAATATGAATAAAATCAGACAGGAATATTATTCCAGAATAAATAAACTTAAACTTGAAATAACTTAAAATATTTTGCTCTCCATAAAAATATCTCCTGTAAAAATTATAGAAATTCAAAATATGAACATGCTGCAGAACAAGCCCTGGAAATATAAATAAAATTTATGCTTTTCAGCAAAAGTTAAAATAACAACAAATCAAAACATTCAGTTTTCTTTGCTCTTATGCCATCTTGTCAGAGCTGGATGCTTGGCATCTTTTTTTGGCAACAAGTTCGTTTAGGTTTGGTGTGAGGTCCTGTGTTGTGGAGATTCTCACTGCAGGTGTTTATCAGTGATACGACTCCTGTGTGCTGTTTTGTTAATCTTCATCACTGAGAACAGCTTCTCACACAGATATGTGCTACCAAACATGCACAAGGTTCGAGCCGCATGTAGACAGAGCTGGGGCATTGCTTCAGGAATGGAGAGAATAAACTGTGCGGGCCCTGCACTGTCGTACTTTGCCTTTAGTGTCCCATTATACTGCAGCTCAATCAGCTCCATCTGCATCTGTACAGGTGCAGTTCCACATCGACGGCAAATGGGTTGCAGAGCAGCTTGAAATTATTCTTTTGTGCTTCAAAGTCACCAAAGCGCCGTGCGCTCAATTTATCAGCAAAGTGCGCATTTGGGAACACCGTTGCGCCGACTTGGTTCAACATTACTTGGCAACAGGGAAAGTAAGGCAAGTTGCACTGGTGCATTTGTGTCTCTCATAAGAGCAGCTTCAATTGAAATGCCTTCACCGCATCATACATGTCAGTGATCATGCAGTCACGTCCCTGGAGCACGACTTTACCACACAGCGTTTCTTGGTGTATGATGCAGTGATATGCTGTTAACTCACCAGTACAGTTCTCCTCCTGCATCTTTACTTGCATCCTTCCCACTAGTCCACTTTTTTTCACCGCAGATCACCGGTGCTCCATCTGTTGTAAGTCCAACAAGTTTGTCCCAGGGCAGTTTCATGTCGCTTACACTTTGACATACGTTTTCTTTTCCTGTCATTGTCATGCAGCTCTTCAGAAACTCTCCCTCGGTAAATGGCCGGGCTGATTTGGCGATCTCCTCTGCCACAATAACACTTGGTTTCACAACGGCTTCACTTTGTGATTTTGCTCTGGTGAAAAACGTCTGCTGAAATGTCATATTCTTCTTTAACCTCTTCTACTTTCTGTATCTTCTGCTCTGCATTCAGGTTTTTCAGCTTATCCTGATGTTTTGTCTCGTAGTGCCGTCTTACATTAAATTCCTTAATTACAGCCACATTAGCTTCACAAATAAGACACACAGGTTTACCGGCAATGTCAGTAAACGACTAGAAAGATGCTATACAAGTACAGTCAATTTTCTTTTTTTTATTTCCATCAAAGTTTCCTGGCTACTTACTATGTAATTTGATAGTATTAAAGGGAACTAAGGTAAAGTTTAGTTTGATTAGTTAACTATTGTTAATATTCCAGAGGAATATTATTGAAAGACATGCACAATTGGAACCCAAGTAAATATTTATTCATTGTTTCTTTATAATTGGACATTTTATTTATTATTATGTCAAACTGAATGCTTGCCTAAAGACAAATTGCAATTTCTCACATGTTCAGCTAACCTGCTGTGCAGTGACTAAAAGCTCAGTATTTGATTGGAATTAATTAATTGGATGTCTAACAATTGAACACTGTCTCTGTTTTCACATATATAGCACTAGATTACAAGGTTCTTTCCGAGCAACAGTATCTGCTCTAACGTTGGTCAGTAAAGGTTTTGTACAGCAATGAAAAACAAGCTGTGTACAAATCATATATTTGTACAGTAGCTGTTTTGTCACTGCCTTTGTCAAAGTGTTCTGCTGTTTGTTAACACAACTAGCTAATGAGGACTAATTAGCTACAAATCAGCCATCAGCCACAGTGATGGATGTAACAGTCTGTCCTCCAGGCAGTGTTTATCATGTGTTTTATGGAGGAGGCACACAGCTGAGCAGCAAAGCTTACAATCAACAAGCCTTGTCGCTGGACTTTTGTCAGCCATCGTCAGATTTTTTTTGTCTAAAAGTAATTGCTATTTAGTCACAGTGGGGTTAAAACTGTCAATCTATTTCAAACAAGACTTATCATTATATATGATTAAGATAAGATTAGACCTTTATTGATCCCCAGTGGGGAAATGTGTGTAGCACCGGTATCACACCACTTACTGCGCCACTGGACCAGTTCTAGGTTCTAAGGAGTGGGGAGTAAAAAATAATTACACCAGAGACCGTTGCTTCAAATACAAAAGGCCGGCAATTTACTGAATGCTAAACACATATAAAATACAGAACTCAAAACAAAAATACCTTGTAGGTTCTTGATATTGAGGTAAGTATGGTAAATGAAAAATGTATTTCACTATTTTTGTTCTTTAGTTCACCTAAGTTATTTTAGTCAAGCTAATCTAAGTTAAGTTAGACCAGTCTCTTTTTCCTAGGTTGCACTTAATTTAGAATTCCTATTTTTCTTCCTGAGTAAACTCTTTTCTCCCTTTTACAGGTAAGAGAATACCTTCAATTACACAATCGAATCAAAGTGGACCACAATCATTTCAAATCACATTCAAAAATATGAACTCAATACGAAAATAAAAGTATGACACCTTAAATTCAAGTTCAAGTTCAAATGTGAGTTCAATTATTCAGTTCCATGAAAAGTTTCAGTTCGATTCAGTCCAAAACTAATAATCCAATCAGCTCTCAGTTCAGTTCAAAACCAATTCCTGATACTCCTACCACTCTGGCAGCGAGTCACCATACGCAGAAGATTTCCTCACTGATGGATGGAGAAGATGAGTTGAAGGTCTGGGTCTGGCTCGCCATCTTGAATCCCATCTGTGTATGTGCACGCCCGCAGACCAATCCTCGCTCCAACCGAGCTTCAAACCAATCAAAAAACCTGACCTGTGTAACAGGTCATAAGCACAATAAATCTCTTTTAAATCCTCAAATTGCACAAATAAATGTTTCACAGTCTCTGAGTTGTACCGTTACTGCTACGGTGCTTTTTCACCTCAAAAAATGGCGGCACAGCATATATTCACTTTTATAACATTCACAGTCTTCATAAACCCAAAATATTAACTGGTAAACAGTTTATGACGAAGCATTTCCTTGTAAACAGCTATGTTTTTAGCGTTAGCTCTCCGCCAGAGAAAAAAAAGGTACAACACGGCAAAAATGCGAGAAAACAACACAAAACTCACCAAAACCGGTGTGGCTTAGTTCTCATAAAATCCCCGTCAGTTCCTGAACAGGTAAGTTATGTTTCTCAACTGCAAAATCAACTTTTTCACTCTTTTCTTATTAACCACCGCTCGTTCTCTCCGATTTCTCCTACTCTCTCCCTCAGGTCTCTGCTGCAGCGTCACTGAGGTGCTGCAGCGTCACTGAGGTGCTGCAGCGCACTGAGTGCGCAGCGCACAGGTGCGCAGCGCACAGGTGCGCGTCCGCGCACAGGTGCTGCAGCGCACAGGTGCGCAGCCACTGAGGTCTGCAGCGCACGAGGGCTGCAGCGCACGAGGTGCGCGTCTCGCGTCACTGAGGTGCGCAGCGCACTAGGTGCGCAGCGTCACTGAGGTGCTGCAGCGCACTAGGTGCTGCAGCGTCACTGAGGTGCTGCAGCGTCACTGAGGTGCTGCAGCGTCACTGAGGTGCTGCAGCGTCACTGAGGTGCTGCGTCTCGCGTCACTAGTCCCTTAAAGGGGCAGCGACATGAATTTTCTGTCAGTATACTTTTAATCTTAAACATTAAATTATTGTTGTATTAACATTTTTAATTAACTGATGAATTAACTTACATTAAATGAATCACTTTTAACTTCCAAACTTATTTATATATATATTTATATAAACTATTTATTCTTATTTATGTCATATTTTAACATGGGTTACATGTGGTTACTGCAGCAGCACAAGCACAGCAATAGCTAAGTTAAATAAATAAATAATAACAGGTATATGATAATATAACAATAATTACAAGGTAAAGTGACAGTAGTGGGATGAATAGCAGCAAGGTCAGCAAGTCTACATTAACAGTGTACACCTGCTATGGTTTAGTTATGGTACTTAGAATTATATAGAGATGTAGAGCTGTAACATAATATAATATAGAATGTGATGCAAAAAGAACAGCAAGTGACGGTAACCAGCATAAACCTAATAAGACTATGAATACGATGAAGCCTACATAGCCTTTGGGTTTACCGTGAATATGGTTGGAGATTACAGCATGAAACCAAACAAATTAAGACGGCACCTAGAGACCTTCAGTCAATAAGCCACTGGACTTTTTCCATCGAAAACTCAATGCGTATCGCCAACAGGCCGGTCATTTAGTGAGCACGGCATCAGTAAATAAAAATGCACCGTTAGCCTCATACAAACACCGCCACATCGCAAGGTGCAAAAAAACCTCACACAATAGCAGAGGAGCTAATACTCCGGCAGCATTGGACATCGTCACAGTCATAGGTGAGAAAAGTGCTGAGACACTGAATACTGTCTCTCTTTCTTTTTCTTGACACGATCGGGAGACGTATATTTGACATTTCAGACGACCTCTGAGAACAACTCACAGAACATCTAACAGACAAACGTTAAATATAAGTAATATTGTTGCAAATTTCGCACAAAAAAAACAAATGTTAAAAAGTCATATACCTTTTTGAAAAGGAATAATCTGATGAAGCTGACAAGTGACCAATGTTTACAGTTAAAAACAGTTTTGAATGTTACTGTGTTAGTCTATAAAATGCACATCCCAGTGAATCACTGAGCAGTCTTGTTTAAATGTTACAAATTGAGTTAATAAACTGAACTTGGAAATTGTTTTAAGTTGCTGCAGATGTTATCTCAGCTCATTTTATTAATCCATTTTGATAATCAGGTGATTGTATGCAGAATGCTGGTGCCAGCAACTCATACAGTGGTTTGTACAAATAAATATGATCAGGTTCTCAATAGTATTAAAATTCAGGAGGGGCGTGAAAAAATTTCTGTCCCCTAGAGGGGGCATGACAGAAAATAATTGAGAACCACTGGTGTGAGGAGATAGGGAGTAAGTAAAGTAACATAATATATAGTATAGCACAGCTATATAACATTGAATATAATATCAAATATAATATCAATCCCTCCAGGAAGTTGCGATCAGATCGATTAATGCAAATTCAACAAATCCCCATGAATTCAGCACAACCTTGCTATCACCAAACTTTTCTGCAAATTATTGTAGTTTAATCCATAAAACACTGAGCCATATGTGGCCAAACTCACTTCCTTGTTTCTAGTTTTGAAGATGCAGACCATGTAGACGGCTGCGATTCGAACGTCTCACTTTTACCCTCAGGACCTGAACCTTTTTGGTAAGGTTACTTGGAACATTACAAACAGTGCAATTATCTTATTGATTACACAAAAACAATTGCAACTGATTTTTACAATTAGATTTTTTTTAAATACCTAAAAAAGTTTGTATTAAGAAGAATATTCTGTTGCATCCATCTTTCTGTGATCACTCATCATTTATGGCAAAATAGTCCCAAAAATTACTCTTCACCATTTTTTGAAGTAGCACTTAAATGACCCTGAAATCAAATGCTGTAATAAGACAGCAGTGGTCTGACAGCAGAAACACAAAGATAAGTCTGTGACAATACCTGCACTGTGAGATCAGCCAAACAGAGCTTTACCCTGCTGAGACAAAGCTTAGCATTCAGGAGTGTCTGCTGATCCATTCAACCATGCTAAGATTGCTATAATGTTTTGTTGTTTGCAAACTGGAATAGGAGGAAGAATGAGATTCAGTCCTGTTGTCTTGGCATTTAACTGCAGAAAGAACAAAAAGGTCTGAAAACAGTAGTGTGGACATGTCCCTGTTAAGTAAATATAATTTTTATATTCATCCAGATTAGGGTAGAAAGGCAAGAAGGAAAGAAAGGAGTTCTGAACTGCTGTGAAAAACAGCTATAGAACTGAAAAAAAGCTTCTTTTTAGACTTTCGAGTCTTCGTAAATAGATGGAGGTTGCCCGGTTGTCATGGTCATGGGGGAAATGGTAGTCTCTGTTCAGGTCTCATGGTCTCAGATGTCCTGTTTGAACTCCTGGTCAATGACCTTTGACCTCTTCCCAGTGGATGCTGTGAGAGATTTTGGTCTTGTGTTCCAGACAGCTGATATTGTCTTTTTTTTAGTGTTCATTCCGGTCCAGGGTTTTTACTATTTCACTGATATAGGGTTTCCCTCTGTCACATGTGATGTAACGATGATGTGATACACCACTCAAGTCTTCCTCTCAGGTCTTTAGGGTGTAGCAGTAGCACTGATCTTAAGGTGCTTGTAATGGTTTGTGTTCAGTGCTGACTACTTGTGACTTGAAGACCCTGGTTGCATGTTTCCGACGGTTGAGCCAACAAAGGGAGTTTGTCCTTGTCTAAGATTGGGGCAATTCTCATCATTCACTCTTGTACCTGTTGGTCTGCAGTGTCCCCCAGACATGCTGCACCTCCTTCTTTCTATTGGATGTCTAGTCTGCTGAATAGCTATAATATCAAATCAACCAATTTAAAATCAAGCAAAATGTTGCTTGCTCAACTGACACAGCAAGCTATTTAGGAAGTGAAACACAAGTGTGTCAACATCTGTTTGCCTGCTCACATTTTGGCATGTTGGTAATGGATGTCAAAGCTTCAAAGACCTAATGACCTTCAGAGGAATACCTCCTCCTCTTCAGCTCTTTATTGTGGTGTGCCCAGTGCTGTAGTCAAAACTACTTTTGTCAAGTCCAAGACCAGGTCAAGACTGAGTAGTTCAAGGAGGTTTGAATCCAAGTCAAATCCACGGAGGTTTGAGACCAAGTCAAGACAGAGTTTAAATGAGGAAAAACAGTCAAATACAGGAAAATAAATACTTTTACCATTGCCAGGGAGAGGAGTTTTGGCAGCTAGGCATACGATTTCAAGTGACATTGATTGCTTACCATGGTTTCCAGGTGGCCAATGTCAATGCTTGTTCAAGACGGAGTTTGAATCAAACCAATACTTGTTTCTGAAGACTGATCACTGGTTTAGTTTTGAAGGAGGAAATTACTTTAAAAAAACATATATAGCTGGACTTGGACCAATGGCCAACGAGTCCAAGACAAGTCAGAGACAATAGAAAAAACATCTTGAGTCAGAGATGGGACTTGAGTACTACAGCACTGGGTGTGCCCCAAGGTTCTGTCCTGGGTCCTACTATTTTTTACTTCTTTATACTTCCATTAGCTCAAGATACATACATTAAGGCCTCAAAATGTCTGTGTTACATTACCGTCTAAACTCTACCATACAGCTTAATACTGATTAAACAGCAGATTGTATTTCTGCCCCATGCCAGCGTTGTCCCTAAGGTCACGAAATGTCTCGGTTCTTTTTTCTCTTCTGTAAAACCACAAAATCTAGTTGTCACCATTGACCAGGCAATGTCTAGACTAATGTAACTCCCTCTTTAATTGTCAAGGCAAGACTTCCTATTGTTTTTCTAAGTGGTTCAGAATGCTGCTGCAAAGCTTTTAAGAAGTCTCATTTGACACCTATCTTGATTTCTTTACAGTAACTTCCCATTAAATTCAGAATCCATTTAAAAATTCTTGCAATCATGGTCTGGCTACTGTAATGCTATCACCAGCAGGTCTCTGAGGTCGTTTGATCCAGTGCTTATTGATTATTCCTCTCTCCAGACTCAATATTAAGACTGAGGTCGTGGCTTCTAAACTTTGGAGCTCCCTCCCCTTGGACTTGGACTCTCTTATTTGAGGACTGAATGATACATTCAGTGTAACAGAAGCAGGCAGATGAGCAGGCTGAACTTCTAAACCATATGCAAGCAACTGAAATATGAATTAACCATACAGTGTTGTGCTGTCTTGTAATGATGGTGCTGAATTAAGGAACAAGGCACCTTGAGAATATGTGAATTTGTTTTCTGCTTGGTTGAATAAGCACATTTTTGGCCAGTGGCCAGTCAACACTCAACAGTGCCAAGGTAGATAACAAACACCTTTGTGCCTGAATATTTGTTTTATGTTTAGCAACAGACACAGAGTTGAAATTTGGATGTAGTTCTGCTGACAGAGAGACTCTATCACTTTAAAGTACTATGCAAATGAACCAAAAAATGAAAAGCTACAGGGAGAGCAAGAGCATGCAAAATAAAATGGGAAGAGTCAAAGTTTGAGGGAGAGCAAGTGAAGTTTTGCAGAGACAGAAGGAGTAGTTGAGACAGAGAGGGATATGGAAGAAAGTAGTCGACAGAGAGCGAACAAGTATTTGGCAGACTTGAAGAGAGAGGGAGACAGTAGTCAGCTGGCTTGGAGCAGGACCCAAGTGATTTATCCCAGAGTCCTGCATTAGTCAAATGGATGTTGCCGTGCACAGATTAAGATTAGGATACATTCATCAATGCAGCAGCGGACACAAATGCATTACAGCCAGGGAGTAAACAAGGCAGAAGCCGCCGAGGGAATCAATGTGCATAATTAAAAGGATAATATGGAACTGCCATCAGTCATTTGGCCATAGAGGTGTCCACTACAAAGTGCAAATCACTGGGCTACATGGTGGGGACTGTGGACTAAAAGAGAAACAGATGGCACCGCACACATATATGTATATATAGTGCATACTGCATATATCAGTGGTTTTCAACCTTTTTCCTGATGGGAGCCCATTTCTGTCAGTGAGTAACAATCATACAAACAGTTTAAACTATCTAAACTTAATGACCCCCAGGTTGGGAACCACTGGTATATATTGTTAGTTTAAAAAAAAAGCCGCGTCTTATTTATAGCACTTTCTTTCTCTGTCCAAAATGCTTTTTTATTTTATAATTGCTGATAACACTGATATTTATTTGATGGCTGCAATATTAACCTCCCGGGAAACAATAGCATATTAGTAGCATTAGTATCCATCCTGTCATCCCAGTGTAGCATATTTGAAACGAATTGTTAGTGAGGAATGTGCACTGAGGGCGATACGGATGGCATGTGAGGGATTATGAATGTATTCTTCCACTGTAATCACATCAGAGACCAAGCATACGTCACAACAAAGATAAAAGACGAAGTGAAAGAAAGAGACAGGAATAGAGGTTGAGATTGAACACTCTCCAACCCGAATGTGAACCTTCTGCCCACTCCACTGAACTCTGTGGTCACACAAAGTGAGCGCTACCCACTAGGCAAAGTGTAATTTAAAAGGATGGTGGTGACCTTTCCTCTCTTTCTCTGTGGCTTGGAGCAGCTTGATGCGTCCATTTTAAAACCACTTTCTCTATCTGACTCTCTCCCTCTCACACATTCTTAGTCTCTCTCTGTCTCTCTCCCTCTCACACATTCTTAGTCTCTCTCTGTCTCTCTCCCTCTCACACATTCTTAGTCTCTCCCCCCCTCCTCTCTCTCTCTCTCCCTCTCACACATTCTTAGTCTCTTTCTCTCTCTCTCTCTCTGGCGCTCTCTCTCTCTCTTTCTCTCTCATACAACCCTGTGTAACCTCATCCATCCTAAATGCTGGATGCTGTTGTATCTCATAAATATATATCCAACATGTGAGCGAATTAAAGGTAATGAATGTGAATTGGTACTTTAGGAGATGAGTGCATAAGGGGAAAAACGTGTCATTTAACAATAAAATACTTTAGTGTGTTGCTCGTACTGTATTCATGTTAGGAACATTTCTGTCAGCAAAAACAATATCAACTCAGAAGACACACACACATACTGTAAAGACACCCCGGTCAAGGCACTTGAGGTGTGCCTGCAGGCTTTGGAATGAAACTGACTGGCAGAAGTCAAGACCACTCCATATCTTAGCTGCAAACCCCTCAGTTCTCCCAGTGCACCATTCAACAGTGCCAAATGCTGTTTACTGTTCACTGTTCACTTGGATGGATCTGTCAGTAATATATCTACATACTTTAGTGTAAAAGATAGCATTGTTGTCGATTCAGTTCGATTCAGAAGGATTTCGATTCGATGTGGCACAGCTCAATTCGAGAGGGTATGATGCAATGGATTTCTTGTTGAAAGTAGACACTTTGTCTACTTTGACTTCATCCTTAACTTTGTTGTACAACTCTGGTACGCACTTGTTAGTGAAATGCTGTCGAGTCAGTATGGTGTATCGGGGCTCTAATGTTTTTATCATGTCCCGAAAGCCATCATTCTCCATGACAGAGTATGGTCTCATGTCTTTAACAATGAACCGGGTTATTGAGGCAGTTATTGCCGGAGCGTTGTGAATCCTGCCTGAGTCAGTCATTTTTTAAACTTTCACAAACTCACAGCGCTGACGTAACTGCAACAAGTCTCGCGAGAGTTTTAAGGGAGGGAGCAACAGACGGTCAGAGAGAGATGCAGTTTTCAGCAGCTGCTGCTGCATCAGCAGCATAAGCCGATTTATAACTGTTTAATCGGGCCATCGGCCGGTTCAAGCTACATTAAGACCGATTTATTAGTCCGTGTACCGATGCACTCGCATCTTTTAAATCAAAATCAATTTTCTGATTCAAATCGGTTTTTGTTACACCCCTAGTAGTCAGTAATCTAATCCAAGCATCACAATATTAAAGTAATGTAACTATTACTTTCCATTAATTTTGGATAACCTCAACACCAAATATATGCACATAAAAACAAGACAAGTAGCGATAAATAGGCCCTCAAAGTTTTGTGGAGATTGGACAAAGAACACTAAAGTTATCACAACTTTCTGTTTCATGCTGCAATGTTAAAAATTCAACGGCAAGCCACAGACGCGTTGTTCGATGTATCGTCACAAATAGCACAACTTTTAATCGTGAAGTCCTGTATAGGGCTCCAGTAGGGGACTCCGCAGTTCTCCTGGGAGGCACATGTGGGCAATTATGGAGACACTTGGAGGGGCGTGACTGGGAGGAACGGCCTCCCCCATTTTAACCCGAGTGGTGTTTTGTTACTGGACCTCTGTGCTAGTCATGGATTGTCCATAAAGAACACCATGTTCGTACATATGGATGCTTATAAGTGTACGTGGTACCAGAGCAACCCAGGCCAAAAGTCTATGATCGATTTTGTGATTGTATCATCAGACCTGAGGCCACATGTATTACACTTGGGTTAAGAGAGGTTCCAGAATGGCGCCGGCGACAACGGCAGCCTCTCATTGCAGCTCCTATCATTGTTGTAGTTTTAGTGTGTTTTCAGTGTTTTTAGCCTGTGTTTTTTTTGCTATTTTTAACTGTTTTCTTACTTTCTTATTACTTTTTTTGCGTCGCCTAAATACTTTTTTCTGCGTTTTTGAGCACTTTTTATTTTTTGTTTACGCTGGTCTCCATGGCGACGGAGAGTCGCAGTGTTTACACCCGCAACCAGATGATCGCCCTGAGGTACCCGAGCATCCTGACTGGAGAGAGACCCTCCATACCGGATGAGCTGAGGAGGAGACGGCGAGGCTGCAGAGCGGGGGTTAAACGGAGGATGAAGAAGAGGAGGCTTAAACCCTGCATCCCTGCAATCATCGAGCAGATACCGGACTCCAACGTCACCCCCTGCTCTCCTCATCCCCACTGGCACGGGGTGAATCACCACAACTTACAGCCTCTGTGTCGGGCTCCCCGGTAAGCCAACACCGCAGCCCTGCCGGTTCCTGCCAGGATTGGCCTGGTAAGTGCAGGATCACTAGCGAACAAGACTTTTGTGTTAAAGGACTTCTTCACGTCCCGAGGATTGGATTTCTTCTGTGTGACTGAGACATGGCTGAGTGTTGGTGAATCCAGCACTTTAACTGAACCTTTACCCCATGATTGCTGCTACTTTAACTCCCCGCGGATGTCGGGCCAAGGAGGAGGAATAGCGACCGTCTATAAGAGTCATTGTAAATGTAAGCAGCTATTGCTGTCATCCTCTTTCACCAGCTTTGAACTGAGCTTATTTGAGCTTGGTTGCTCTCACACAGTGTTGTGTGCTGTGGTCTATCGGCCTCCCAAGTACAATAAGGACTTTTTAAATTACTTCTCTGATTTCCTGGCTGAAATCATGCCTAAATATGACCGTGTTCTTATTGTTAATGTTCATGTGTGTTGTCCTGATAAGCCAATGGCAAAGGGTTTTTTAAACCTCATTGATTCTTTTAATCTTGTGCAATCTGTGTCTGGACCCACACAAGAACACGGACACACACTTGATCTTGTCTTATCATATGGTTTGCCCGTTTTTAACCTAGAGATATGTGACGCAGTGTTTTCTGACCATATGCCTGTATTATTTGAGGCTGCTCTTGCCTGTCATACAGTTAAACCTCGCGCTGCTGCTCGACGCTGTCGCGTTATTAACCCTTCCACTGCTGTTCAGTTCTCGGTTGCTTTCAGTCAGAACTCCGTCTTTCCTGAGTCTATATGCAGTACAGAGGAGCTTAGCTCATGGTTTCACACCACCTGCCAAACTGTTTTAGACACTATGGCTCCATTAAAATCCAGGCAGCCTAAAACTAAATCTGAGCCCTGGCTAAATGACACGACTCATGCTGTCAGACGTGAGTGCCGTAGAGCTGAGCGCAAGTGGAAGAAGGACAAACTGCAGGTGTCTTTTCAAATGTTAAGGGACTGCTGGCGTCATTATCAAAAAACTGTGAAAGATGCTAAAAGAAAACATTTCTCAGATATTATCCTGTCAAACTGTCACAGGCCTCATGTTTTGTTTAACACTATTGACTCACTTCTGAATGCACCACAGACTGCCTGTATGGAGGCGTCCCCTGCTGTGTGTGAAAACTTCCTTCACTTTTTTATTGATAAGGTCACTTCAGTTAGGGCTCAAATCTCACCTTCAGTTTATGACCCCTCAATCTCTGTCCCCTGCTCTGCTGTTTTTGAGCAGTTTGAGCCTGTGACTTTTTCCTTTTTACAGGAGGTTGTTGGTCATTTGAAGCCCTCAGGTTCTCCAAATGATGCCGTCCCCCCTCGACTATTTAAGGAGGTTTTCCCCACTGTAGGACCATCTGTTATTGCAGTCATAAATAGCAGTCTGACCTCAGGTGTGGTCCCTGAAAATTTTAAACATGCAGTTGTACAACCTCTGATTAAAAAACCTGCTCTAGATCCTGCAGTTCTTGCTAATTTCATCTCCAGACTGCCTTTCCTTTCAAAAATCCTGGAGAAGATTGTGCACAGTCAATTAATGGCCTTTCTGGAAGAACATAATATTCTAGAGGTTTTCCAATCCGGTTTTAAAACCGTGCACAGCACAGAATCATATCTCTGAAGAGTTTTCAATGATATCTTTTTAGCTACTGACTCTGGTGACTGTGTTATCCTTGTGCTTTTAGATTTAACTGCTGTACTTGACACAGTGGATCATGAAATACTGATCTCACGTTTGAAGCAGTGGGTGGGCATCAGGGGCATAGCACTGGCGTGGTTCAGGTTGTACTTGGCTGATCGAACTTTCTGTGTCAGCCTAGGTGACTCTGTATCCTCCTCTGCTCCTCTCTCGTGTGGGGTCCCACAGGGCTCAGTTCTTGGCCCTCTCCTTTTCTCTCTCTATTTGCTCTCACTTGGTTCCATACTTAGGAAGCACGGCTTTTCATTCCACTGTTATGCAGACGACAGTCAGATTTATGTGCCTCTTAAAAAGAAAAATGAATACTCTGTCAGACTGCTACTTAAGTGCCTCAACGACATAAAGGCCTGGATGGCTCTGAACTTTTTAAATTTCAATGATAAAAAGACAGAAGTGATGGTTTTTGGTGGCACCACTGGGACCCCCCCTGTAGATCTGGGTTCCTTGGCCCAGTATATTAAACCTAGCATCACAAACCTAGGGGTTAAAGTGGACCCTGAGCTTAAGTTTGACAGTCAGATCAAGGCTGTTGTCAAATCAAGCTTTTTCCATTTGAGGCAGCTGGCCAAAATAAAGCCAATTCTATCAAGGCAGCACTTTGAGATGGTAATCCACGCCTTTGTTACCACTCGGCTGGATTACTGTAATGCACTGTATGTGGGGGTTAGTGTGTCCTCCATCGCCTGTCTCCAGATGGTACAGAATGCTGCTGCACGTCTTTTAACTGGCACACGTAAACATGAGCACATTTCCCCCATTTTAGCCTCACTCCACTGGCTGCCTATTCAATTTAGGATCCATTTTAAAATTATTTTATTTGCTTTTAAATCCCTGAATGGTCTTGCCCCGCCCTACCTATCTGAGCTTCTACACCCCTATATACCCGTCCGCCCCCTCAGGTCAGTTGATCAGCTGCTCCTGAGTGTGTCTAAAACTAAGCGGAAGCTCAGAGGGGACCGTGCCTTTGCTGTGTCTGCTCCTAAATTATGGAATGATCTGCCTCTGAACGTTAAACAGGCCTCTTCTCTGTCTGTTTTTAAAACCAGTCTTAAAACCCATCTCTTCTCTGTGGCCTTTCACACCTAGTAAGATGTCGACTTTATTTACTTGATTTAATTTCTTATTTTGATTGCTTTTTATTGCATGGTTATTATTTTTACTCATGTTTTATGTCTTTTCATTTTATTGTTGAATTATATGTAATTTTGCGCCTCATGTGAGCTGTTATGTCTTTTATTTATGATGTCTTATTTATTCTCCTGTACAGCACTTTGGTCAACTTTGGTTGTTTTAAAGTGCTTAACAAATAAAGTTGGATTGGATTGGATTGGAAAGAGAGGGGCGGAGTCAACTGATCAACATCTGGTGGTGAGTTAGGTTAGGTGGCGTGGGAAGCCACTTGACAGACCTGTTAAACCCAAACGTGTAGTACGGGTGAACTGGGAACGTCTAGAGGAGGCCCCTGTCCGAGATACCTTCAAATCCCACCTCTGGTGGAGCTTCTCCGGCATCTCTGTGGAGGCTGGGGACATTGAACCAGAGTGGTTGGTGTTCAAAGCTTGTATTGCTGAATGCTGCGGCTTTGAGCTGTGGTCTTAAGGGTGCCTCAAGGGGCGTCAACCCTCCAACACGGTGGTGGACACGGGTGGTCAGGGAAACCGTCCGACTGAAGAAGGAGGCCTTCAGGGATATGTTATCCCGGGAGACTTCCGAGGCGGTTGCAGGGTACCGACAGGCCCGAAGGACTGCAGCCGCAGCTGTGAGGGAAGCAAAACAGCGGGTGTGGGAGGAGTTTGAAGAAGTCATGGAGAAGGACTTTCAGACGGCACCCAGGCGCTTCTGGAAAACCATCCGACACCTAAGGAGGGGGAAGCGGGGAACCATTCAAGCTGTGTACAGCGGGGATGGGTTGCTGCTGACCTCAACTGAGGAGGTAATTGGGCGGTGGAAGGAACACTTTGGGGAACTCCTGAACCCAACTAGTCCAACAAACCCGCCATCTGTGATACAGGCAGGGCTGGAGGATAATGGGGGATCTACATCAATTTCCCTACGAGGTAGTCAAACAGCTCCACAGTGGCAAAGCCCCAGGGATTGATAAGATTCGCCCAGAAATGCTGAAGGCTCTGGGTGTTGAGGGGCTGTCTTGGTTGACACACCTTTTCAACATTGCATGGAAGTCAGGGAGTGGCGGACTGGGGTGAAGGTTCCCCTATAAGGGGAACCAGAGGGTGTGTGCAAACTAAAGAGGCATCACTCTACTCAGCCTCCCTGAGAAAGTTTACTCTAAGGAGCTGGAAAAGGAGGGTTCAGTTGATTTTCGAACCTCTGATCAAAGAGGAACAGTGCAGGTTCCGTCCTGATCGTGACAGACAGACCAACTTTTCACTCTCGCAGGTGTCTTGGAAGGGGCCTGGGAATATGCCCATCCGGTCTACATGTGCTTTGTGCATTTGAAGAAGGCATATGACCGGGTTCCCCAGAATATCCTGTTGGAAGTGCTGGGATATATGGGGTGAGGGGGTCACTTCTCAGGGCCATCCAATCCCTGTATTTCCAAAGCGAGAGTTGTGTCCGGATTCTTGGTTGTAAGTCAGACTTGTTTCCGGTGGGTGTTGGCCTCCGCCAGGGCTGCGCTTTGTCACCAATCCTGGGGGAGGGGTTGCAGTTCGGTGGGCAGAGGATTACATTGCTGCTTTTTGCGGATGATGTGGTCCTGATGACATCATCGACCTGTGAACTTTAGCACTCACTGGATCGGTTCACAGCTAAGTGTCAAGCAGCTGGTATGAGGATCAGCACCTCTAAATCCGAGGCCATGGTTCTCAGCAGGAAACCGGTGGATTGTCTACTCCGGGTAGGGAGTGAGTCCTTACCCCAAGTGAAGGAGTTCAAGTACCTCGGGGTGTTGTTCACGAGCAAGGGTAGAATGGAGCAGGAGATTGGTCGGAGAATCAGGGCAACAGGTGTGGTATTGCGGTCCCTTTATCGCACTGTTGTTATGAAAAGAGAGTTGAGCCGAAGGGCGAAGCTCTCGATCTACCGGTCGATCTTTGTTCCTACCCTCACCTATGGTCATGAGCAATGGGTCATGACCGAAAGAACAAGATGGGTTTCCTCAGGAGGGTGGCCGGCGTCTCCATTAGGGATAGGGTGAGAAACAAGGTCATCCGCCAGGGATTCGGAGTAGAGCCGCTTCTCCTTTACGTACAAAGGAGCCAGCTGAGTTGGTTTGGGCATCTGGTGAGGATGCCTCCAGGGCGCCTCCCGATGGAGGTGTTCCTGGCACGTCCAGCTGGAAGGAGGCCACGGGGCAGACCGAGGGCCAGGTGGAGAGATTATATCTCCACACTGGCCTGGGAACTCCTCGGGATCCCCCAGCCAGGGAAAAGGAAGTTTGGGGTCCTCTGCTGGATTTGATTTCAGGACACTTTTCAAATAGAGCAGGTCTAGACCGAACTCCTTATAGCAATATTTACAGAGACCCAACAGTACCACCATGAGCAAGCACTTGGCAAAGGCAGCAAGGAAAAACCTCCTTTTAAGAGGCAGAAACCTTGGACAGACCAGTTGGGAAGAGAGAGAAAGAGAGAGAGGGAGAGAGAGACAGAGAGAGACATAGAGAGAACAGAGGTAAGGTACGTAAGGTAAAGTTCACATGTTCTTCCGCCACCTTGACTTGGTGGAACATGGCTTGTATCAGCCATTATTGCCACAGATTCTTGTCTGAACCGCATAAGGACTCCTACCAATGAGCTGGTCAGATTTGGGCCTTGCAGAACAGAGACAGCTTTAAAGCCTGCTCCACAGACAAATACAACTCGTGTGGTTCCCTTCCTAGAATTATACTCTCCATGGTGAGATATATACCATACCTTTCCCTCACATGGTTCAAACTAATATTGTGACACTTCCTGTAGCCTGTCGACAATAGTCCTGTTAACCATAAATTCAGGGTAGCCACTCCCGCTCTGCTTGACGCTGTTTCCTTTAAATGGACCGTTAATCCCCCACCCCAGTAAGGTTCTGACAGCCTATGGTCCAGTTCCATGACTGTTAATAATCTATCAAGGTTCCATCAACTTGGAGGTATTGGTGCCAATTAACAAGTCAAAATCAGCCTTTATATGAGGAATCTCAATACCTTTGAGATACAGCCAACTACTCTTCACTGTTAATGTTGTCTGTTGACACAGGCATCTCTTTCTGAGTAAACACATCAGGAAGCTCATAGTTCAAGTTCTGAGATTTCTAGGCCATTAATGATGCAGCTTGGTACCGTCTTATTATAACCCATGGTGCATAAATTAATTTTAGCTCTTCGCCCTTCAGTGTTCAATCTGTTCCCCAATTTTTCAGAACAGAAGGTACCTGTGCTTCCTGGATCCAGGATAACTACATTATTTCCTTTTGTGCATTTCATATGAACAGGCAAAATCGGAAGAATGCCATTGCCAGCCCCTGTATGACCACAAGTAGTTGTGCAACTCTCACATTTTTTCTTTGGCAGTTCAGTCTTTCCGTGGACAACCCTTTCCTTTTTTGCAATATGCAAAATGCTGGGATTAGTTTGGTTGCATTGTTTGCAAGTAATTCAGCTGTTGCAATATTTGCTTACATGCCCTGTGCACAAGCAATTGAAACAAAGACCTTTCTCCCTTAAAAAGTTTAATTTTTTCCTGTGTGCCTTCTTTTCCAGTTGTGGACATTGATCCAATGTATGGCCACATGCATAATACAGACAAGAAATCTGGATTCCTCCTTTTTGTGGGGGAGTATCCTGTATGTCACCAAAGACTGGATCAGAAGCAATTCTGCCCTGTTGTCTTTGTTCAAGATTTCCCATGCTTTTATTGTCCATTTTTCTCTGAGCTTATATGGAAGATTCTGAATCACAATTTTCATATTTGCCGGCATATTTAGCTCTTCCAGTATTGTTGATTCTGCATTGCATTCGAACATTCGTAAGCAGAATGCATATGCTTGAAGTCCTTTAATGTCCTCAGACTTTACACATGGCCATGTGTTTCCATGTGGACTGCTGGTCCATTTCCAAAATGTTCCTTGAGTAGCTGTTTGGCAATAGAATAACCTCTCTTCGGAGTTATATGAAGACAGCTGCATACAAGATCTCCTTGTTGTCCCCTAGTAAACTGCTTGAGATAATACAAACAGTCCCCTTTATAGTTTGTTTTTGCTTCCATGCAATGCTCAAAAGCCTTCATAAATGATTTGAACTGTAGAGGAGCTCCATCAAAAAATTGAATTTCCCTGTGAGGTAGAAACTGGGAGGTTTGCATTTGAACAAGGAGTGTTGTTATTTCATTTTTTCATTGCAACAAGCTGTAGAGATCTCCTGGTGCTTGAGTGTTGCTTTGTAGAGGTAGATAGGATTGTATGACTTTTGAGTTTTTATGCTGCTCCAGAGAGTCCAAAGTTGTCTTGGGTAGCGTTTGCATATCTTGTTGAGTGTTAGTATCATCCGGCTTATTGTTGTTACATGGGTGCTTTAAGTGCTGTGCAGCCTGCCTATATTGAAGCTCATATTTTTTCTTGCATGGGTTGAGAGATGCATGAGAGGCATGTCTTTCTGTTGAGCACCAGTTTTAAAATAAGAGTCCATCCAATTTTGCATTTGAAACATTGCTGCCGTTACAAGCCTGATGTACAGCGAGCTTAGCAGTAGAAGCTGCTATTTTAGTGTCCAGCTCAAGCTGCTCCTTTTTCCTCCTTAAATTCTCTGCCTGCTCCTCCAACTCCAGTCTTGTCTGCCTCTGCTTTGACATGTGCGGATGAAGTATAAGATGATTTACCACTCTTTTGTTACTTTGCTAGATGTATTTGACACATTTGAAATGCTGTGAAGCTCAACAACAACCTCCTCTTTATCATTGTCACCATCATCAACAGGGCGACTTTTAAATTGAATGACAACCATTAACTTACATTGGTAAAAAAAATCTTTGTGTAATTCAGCTTTTCTTTCCTTTTGTAAATTGTCGAACAAAGCTTTGAGTGTTAATTAAATAGAGCGGTGTTCGCAATGCCTGCTTCTGGTTCCCCCATTGCAGCCCCATCAAATTCAGTCTCTTTCACAACCAGTTTTTTGTCAGTCTGTGAGTTGCACAGTTGCGCATTCTCTTCTACTTTTATTGTGCACAGTTTAAAACGTTTATGCTATGTGTGTGTTGTGGCGAGGATAAGGTGAAAATAAACCTAATAATTTGACCAACAACCAAATTAGGGAAAGGAACCGACAACGCCACCCTGGGAATTTCAGCCAGAGAATTAATTTGGAAAGTACACAGGTAAGTTTACTCAGTAAGGTGAGAGATGTGGTTCAGGTATTTATAGAAAAATATACAATTTTATTGTTAAATAATTAGTTAAAAATATTTCAATTTCATTCATACAAAAGAAAATCAAAACAGGGGAATCAAACAAAAAGGAGGGGGGGCTGGAGCCGAGTGTATGGACAGGGGCTTAGTGCAGGGGGGGGATTCACCCAAAATAAGAAATCAACTCAAAAACACCCGACATATGTGACACACACTCAGTGAAGTGAAACCTGCTTCCCCGGACACAGCAGACAGAAGGGGATACCACCACCAGGTCACCAGCGCCGCCACCACCAGTCTCCAGCAACTAAAAAGAGAAATAAACAAATGAATGGGCCAATCACAAAACAAAAGTGCGAATAATCTTAACCAATATCAATAACTGCCCACAATACTACCAGCATTTTCCTAAGATGGCGCCCCTGTGTTTGGCTGACCGTCTCCCTCTGCTGAAAGTGCTACTGTTTTTCCTGTATCTGCTGTTTGTTGTACGGAGTGTGTCACCGCTGCAGGTGTATGATCGCCTGACACTTCTTAATATTCGTGAATCTCTGGAAAAACTGCCAATTTGCGGCTTTGCTGGACACTCAAAGACGCTTCCGCCTTTCCTGGAGTCTATACCGCTACATCTACGGCGTCTTTCCTGCTGGTTACCTCGTAACAGTCGCCGCAGAAAACGCGGGAAGCGAGGGGGAGTCCTCATTAAACTGAAAATGTCTCTGGCTTCCTCCCTCCACGATCCCTGTCGTCTACCAGCTGGATCCTTCACAGACTACAGTGGCTACGATTTGCGGAGTTCCACGGAGTACAGATATCGGTGGCTCCGGCCGGTTCTTCAGGACACCGGGACACTGCTCCCGTGTTGTCGGCCAGTGCGGATCTCCCAGCGGGGCTGTGTGCCGGGAAATCTTCGCTCGCTCAGTCGCTTCTCTTGCCAGACTGACCGATGCTCAGTTCACACGGCCCTGATAAATACCAGATCTCTTACAAATAAGACATTTATTTTAAATGACTTTTTTACAACACATGATCTGGATTTCCTCCTGTTGACAGAGACCTGGTTGAAACCAGGTGAGAACAGCGCCTTTTCGGAGCTCCTCCCTCCCGGCTGTTCCTTCTTCAGCACCCCGCGAGCTGCCGGTCGCGGGGGCGGTCTGGCCGCTATATTTAAGGAGAGCTTCAGATGCCGGATGATAACCGCTAATAATTACTCCAGCTTCGAATTGCAGCTGCTCGTGATCGACTTTACCCGCCCTGTGCTGTGTGCCACAGTTTATCGCCCACCCAGATTTAATAAGGACTTTCTCCAAGAGTTCTCTGAGTTTTTGTCTGAGTTTATCCCAAAGTTTGATAAACTGTTGATCTGTGGAGACTTTAATATTCATGTTTGTTGTGCAGCAAATCAACTGGCCAATGAATTCAAAGGCCTTCTAGGTTCTTTTGATCTCATTCAATCTGTTAATGCACCAACACATGAGCATGGGCACACTCTTGACCTTGTCATTTCTCATGGGCTTTCAGTTTCCCTCAGAGAAATAATCGACACTGCTATCTCGGATCACCTCCCTGTTGTTTTCGACTTTGCTGCCCCCCCACCTGCCAATAAGCCAGTTTCCCCAGCTCGCAGACGCCGCATCTTTACTCCATCAACGGCTGAGGAGTTTGCTGCTGCCTTCAGAAACTCTCAGCTGCTTGATGACTGTGGGCTGGTTCCTCCACTTTGTCCGGACAGCCTACTCTCCACTTTCTATTCAACATGTTCTGCGATTCTTGACTCTGTTGCCCCTTTTCAGCATAAAACTACCAAAACCAAGTCAGACCCCTGGTTAAATGATCACACCCGTCTGCTCAGACAACAATGCAGACAGGCTGAACGGCGGTGGAAAAAGGATAAACTACATGTATCCCTGGGCTGGTTAAGGGACAGTTTGGCTGCCTATCAGAGAGCTCTAAAGGAAGCCAAGTCAAAATATTTGTCTTCCATTATAGCTAACAGCTCTCATCATCCAAGACTGCTATTTAATACTATTGATTCTGTCGTTAATCCACGCCCTACTGTCCTGTCTGATGCCTCCACTGCAACCTGTGAAGAGTTTGTGTTTTTTTTTCACTGATAAAGTGGCATCTGTCAGGCAGAATATCTGTAATATGAATATGTCTCTTGATGATGTCTGTGCTCCTCCGGCACAGACTGCTGCCTTCGAGCGGTTTGAGACCATTTCTCTGTCTTCTTTTACTAAGGTGGTTAGTGGCATGAAACCCACAAACTGTCCCTTAGATATTATTCCAGCCAAGTTTTTGAAGGAGGTTCTGAGTTCTGTTGGGTCAAGTCTGCTTGTTTTTATAAACACTTGTCTTAGCTCAGGGTCTGTTCCAGCTGCCTTCAAACACGCTATGGTTAGGCCCCTCCTAAAAAAAACCGCATCTTGACCCCTCTGTGCTCTCCAATTTTAGACCTGTCTCCCACTTGCCTTTTCTTTCCAAGGTTTTAGAAAAAGTTGTTTTTATTCAATTACAGACATTTTTGGAGATCAATTCTATTCTTGATAAATTTCAGTCTGGTTTTAGATCCCGACATAGCACCGAGTCAGCACTGTTAAAGGTGCACAATGATATTGCCTTGTCTGTGGATGCTGGGAATCCTGCTGTGCTTGTGCTGCTGGACCTCACAGCAGCCTTTGATACAGTCGACCATGCAGTCCTTGTATCTCGCTTAGAGCAGCACGTTGGCATCCGTGGCACCGCTCTCCAGTGGTTTAGGTCATACCTGGCAAACAGGAGTTTCTCTGTCTCAATTGGTGACCACTGCTCCTCAAATGCATCGCTGCCCTGTGGGGTGCCACAGGGATCTATTCTCGGCCCTATTCTGTTTTCATTGTATATGCTACCTCTGGGATCAATTATAAAAAAACACAACCTGTCTTTTCACTTTTATGCCGATGATTTGCAGATATATTTGCCCATGACACCAAACGAAAACACTGCACTTACTAAACTGCTGGACTGCATCACAGATATAAAACAGTGGCTGTCACAGAACTTTTTGCACCTAAATGACAGCAAAACTGAATGCATTTTGTTTGGTTCACCAGCTAAGTCGAATGCTCTCACCACAAATTCTGGCACTCTGGCCCCTCTTTTTAAATCACATGTCAAAAATCTTGGGGTAACATTTGATACTGGGCTCAAATTTGACAAACAGATTAGCTCGGTTGTCAGTACGAGCTTTTTTCAGCTCCGTCTTTTGGCCAAAGTGAAGTCTTTTCTCAGTCGGCAGGATCTTGAGAAGGCAATCCATGCTTTTATCAGCTCAAGACTGGACTACTGTAATGCCCTTTACGTCGGCCTCAGTCAGTCCTCAATTTCTCGTCTCCAACTTGTGCAGAACGCTGCAGCCCGATTTTTAACTAACACGTCCAGACGCGAACATATTACTCCTGTGCTGTCGTCACTCCACTGGCTTCCAGTCCGTTTTAGAATTGATTTTAAACTTTTGTTGTTTGTTTTTAACACCATTAACGGCTCGGCCCCCTCTTACTTGTCAGAGATTTTAACTTTTCGCAATTGTGGCAGAGCCTTGCGCTCTTCAGGTCAGCTTCTGTTAGAAGTCCCTAGGTCCAGACTTAAACAGTGGGGCGATCGTTCTTTTGCTGTCGCTGCTCCTAGACTGTGGAACAAACTGCCCCCTGACATTCGTACCACTACTGATCTCGGCCTTTTTAAATCGAAGCTTAAGACCCACTTTTTTTAGATTAGCTTTTAATTCTGAATAGGACAGTACTGTCTCTTAGGTATACTCTTTTTATCTGCTCCTTTCTGTGCATTTCTGGAAGGCTTTTAATACCCTGCAGTGCTGCAGCACTTTAAATTGTATTTGTATGTTATATATGTGTTATGTACTGTTTCATGGCTCTGTTGTAAAGCACTTTGGGTACCTTTCGGCTATTGTAAAGGGCTATACAAATAAACTTGATTTGATTTGATTTGATTTAAGAAATGAAAAATAATCTAAAGAAAACAAAACAAATTTAAATAAGTAATCAATCCAAAATAACAGGATTACTCAAATAACCTAACACTCATCCACACACGCACACATGGAGGCCAGGCCCCAGTTAAAACACACAGGCGTGAGTCTGACAGAGCTGCTCCGGGGCACGGCGTGGGCCGTAGTCGCCAGGCCGCAGCGACCGCCAGATGAAGCCAAACAGAGTGGAGCAAGAGCAGCCCCGCAGCCAAGCGGCGTGGAGACCGTCTCAGACAAGCAGCGTCGACACTAGGCAAAGCAAAGCAGCAGTGTTTAAAATAGGACAAAGCAGCTGCCACCCCAATCAGCTGATCGCACGTTACACTCTAATGATAGAAAACATACCATTAGCGTCACTACGTTTAACCGTAAATACTGCGGTTGATTACTATACTGACACACATACCTGTTTAGTGACACCCACCCATTCGCACCGGAGGAGGGAGGGAGAGAGGGGACCGGCCACTGCTGGCATTTACCTGTGACCACACTAACGTTAGCCCTCAGACAGTATCAGCTACAATGGCAAGAAAGGGAGGACACTTACCACGCACAAACTACGCCGCACATACGGGACACACGGAGCAGCTGCCCTACAAACAAACACAAATGCCGTGAGCACACAGAAAGGACAGAGCGACCAATGTGGTGAAACAGCGGGCAGCCATACCTCGGGTCAACAACCTATGACCCGGGAGTGACGCACCAGTGACGACAGAGGGTGGTGGCTTTTATACTGGCCCGCCTCATAACGGCCACCTGTGGCGCTAAATACACAACAGCAGCACTGAATGACAGATAGCACATGTATGCTGCTACATTTGCACACAAAACTACAATGGCCATTTATTAGCACTGCACATACCCATAACGCAAATCAAGACATGGCTCATACACATGTGTTTATATTACCTTTCTTTATTGTAGTAGTTTACTGTGTTAGTGTCAGGGTCCACCATTCCCATGCTGGATTCAAATTGCTTCAAACATACAAGGGATTCACAGGAAACATTGCCATGTGTAATGCTTGACAACATATTTGTTACAGATGTTGTGCGCTGACTGTGATTGTTCATCAAAAATCAACAGAACAGGATATTTTTTGTGAAAGTTGTGTTTATTTTCTGTCATTGGATCAGTTTCAACTCTGTCAAGGAGTAATGGAGCAGTCAGGAACAGCCATAGTGAGCTGTGATAAAAAAAAACCAACTGTATATACAGTCAGACAACTCACGTTTGAAATGTTTATTAAAGTATTATAGCATATTTAGATTTTGGCATCTAGGCTCTGACCTCAAAGATAAAAGCAGCATTGACACAGCAGAGGGAGAGCTGGGAAATTTTGCAGCTTAAATAGACCGCCAGATTGAAAGGGTGCGCTTGGTTAGTGATTATGGAATAAGGCATGTCATGTGTGTATATAGCTCGAGTTGACTGCCTGCACTAGCTTGCAGGCTTCGCTTCATTTATATACACCCAGAAAGTATGTGCAGTATGTGCAATGTCACTGTAATGTCACTTTTTTTTCAATCACTTCAGTATACACATCCCACACAAATGCAAGATTCACGTACCATCATAATACACATTCCATGATGGAAGAGGGTGAAGAAAAATTGCCCTCTTCTCAAAAGTAGTAACATAGATGTCCTGCCAATCATACTCTCATTAGTCTAAGCAACTGTGCAGGAGAGAAGGTAAAAACACATTTCTGAATTTGGCCTCTGTGACAGGACAGTATAACTCTGGAGAGTTCTCCTGTGAATACTTGTTTTGTCCTCGGTCTCAAAGCCTGTGAGGTAATCTGCCTGCTGTGTGCATTTACACATACTGTTAACCAAACAAATGCTCCACACTGTAAAGATGATTGCTCTGACATTTGATTGAAAAAGAATAACAATAACACAATATTGATCGGCTGTAGTCAGTGAGAAACCCCCATAACAGAAAGAGGATGTAGTAACTGGAGGATATTGAAATCCTAGTAAAGGCCATAAAAGAGCACTATGGCCACATATATCAGCAGGCTAATGTTGTGCACAGCCGTGTGTTTGCACTTGAGAAATATCTGCCTCATAACTCGATCATTGTGGAAAATTCATTTCTCTGTAGCGGTTAACGATTGCCGATGAGGATTACACTGGGTGAAATGAAGTGCATTATGGTGTATTTTGGCTCGGTGCATGGCTATAGAGAGAAGGATTGGCCGTTGAATAGTGGGGGCCATGTTGACACACTTAGTGGAACATAGATTTCCTACAGCAGCCATTCATTTGTTGTTATCCTGCAGAGAGCTGTAATGAATGAGGGGAAAAGTGGGGAAAATGGTTCACCAATGTAATTTTTCTCTCAAAGTGCCTGGGGGGTCAGCATGAATTTGTATCTGCCACTCCCTCCCTTTGCTCTCCTCGCTTTTCCTTCTGCTTTCTCCCTCTATCCCGTCTCATTTTATTACGATACCCATGGTGTGGCTCCGGGGATGGTGATGTCTCTCTGTCTCTCACTTTGGTTCAGGCTGAAATGTCTCAACAAAACTGGATTCAATTCCATTCAATTCAATTTTATTTGTATAGCGCCATATCATAACAGAAGTTATCTCAGGACACTTTTCAAAATAGAGCAGGTCTAGACCGTACTCCTTATAACATTATTTACAGAGACCCAACACTACCAGCAAGCACTTGGCGACAAGGGCAAGGAAAAACTGCCTGTTAAAAGGCAGAAACCTAGGACAGATCCTTCGGCTCTAGGTGGGTGGTCGTCTCATGTTAATTTGTTCGGCACAGTGAATAATATCAAGAAACCTACGAATGTTATCTGAGGAAAAGCGGTTTTGAATGAAGCCAGTCTGGTCTTTATTTATAAGACTAGGGATCACTTTCTCCAGTCTGGTAGCTATAACCTTGGTAAATAGCTTATATTCTGATGACAAGAGGGCTATGGGCCTATAGGAGCCACAGAGTTTTGGGTCTTTGCCTGGTAAGTAATCAGAGCCTGTTCTAAAGTTTTAGGTAATTGGTGGATTTCAATTGCATGCTTAAACATTTCCATCATCGGTGAGATTAGGCTAGATGTAAAGGCTTTATAAAAATCCATAGGAAATCCATCTGGCCCTGGCGATTTTCCTGCTGAAAGCTTCCCAATTGCATCTAAAACTTCCTGCTTAGTAATGTCTGCCTCTAGACTGTCCCGTGTCTCCGCCGCCATCCCCAGAACGGCCAGACTCCCCAAGAAGTTATTCATTTTGTAAGTATCTACACCCTGAGAGGAGTATAAGTCTAGATTGAAATCCTTAAAGGTTTCATTAATAAATCTGGGATTATGGATTATCGTGGCATCATCTTTGGTTTTAAATTAGGGAATGCATCTTGAGCTTTCCTCTTTTCGGATCTGCCAGGCTAATAACTTACCACTTTTATTCATAGTACTGTTGTTTAGTTCTGGCCATGGCATTTTCAACCACCCAAGTGGTTAGCGTGTTGTATTCAGTCCTTTTGTTATTTAGCAGATGAGAAGTCGTTTCACTTTGAGTCTGAGAATGTTCCTTTTCAAGTTTCCTAATCTCTGATTCAAGTGTATTGGTTTTCAGCATATATTGTTTTTTTTCCCCATGATGCATAACTTATGGTTTCACCTCTCAAGTAGGCTTTTAAGGATTCCCAAACAGCGGTGGGTGAGGCGGGCCCTTTGTTAATGCTAAGAAAACTGTCTATCTTGTTTCTAATAAGTGTAATATAATCTGTATCAATAAGCAGGTGTGTGGGGAATCGCCATAGTCTGCTATTACGTGGTGGTCTTTTGAGCCATCAGGAGCATGAGAGGGGCGTGGTCCGAGTGAGTCATGGCCAAATATTCACATGAGGATATAAGATGGATTCTGTCAGCATGAGTAAGAAAAATATCAATTCTAGAATAGCTTTTATGAGCATGCGAGTAGAAAGAATACTCGCGCAGTAATTTATGTCTTTCTCTCCATATATCTACAAGTTTGAAATCTGCCATTTCTTTTTTGAGTGTCTTAGCTGCCTGAGAACGAGTTTTGGAGTTTGAGGATGACCTATCTTTGGGTGGATCCAAAACTAAATTCATATCTCCACCTATAATGAGTTCACTGGCAGGGCAAATATATGTGAAAAACAAACTCTGGAAGAATTGAGGGCAATCATAATTTGGGCCATAAACGTTAACTAGTGTGATAGATTCACCTGCTATGGAGCCTTTAAGTATCAGGTATCTTCCCTGTTTGTCTCTCTCAACATTATCCACCTGTAGAGGCACATTTTTACCAATTAACGTGGCCACACCTCGAGATTGGGATGTGAAGGAGGAATAAAAGATCTGCCCCTGCCATTGACGTATCAGTTTGGCATGCTCTGCATCCGTTAGGTGGGTCTCCTGTAGTAGAGCTATGTCTATCTTATGGTTTCTCAGAAAATTAAGTACCTTCTTGTGTTCTGTCAAATCATTGATCAAGTATCTAAGAACTGCAGCTGTCATTTCCCTTCTATTTCTCCCATAAAATAATGATGTAACCAGTTAGAGCAGCTGGCCGCTGTCTCATCTAGGAGATACACTTCCATCTCTTGTACATTGAATATAGATGTATACATGGAAATGAAAAATAAAATCAAACTAAACCCTATAGTCCCCCCTCCTGTCCCTCTTCTTCCCCAACTGAGGAAGTACCAAACCCCTATTCTTCCTGACACTTTTTTAATGCAGCTGTAACCTATCTGCTGCCTGAGAGGCCGCAGCAACATTGCCACCCGGTCAAGACGGGCATTAATACTTTGTTGCATCCCAGACAGCTCCCGCTCCAGCATGTCAAACCCGGTTTGCTGGACCTGCAGGAACGGGTGGTCCTCCGGTCTGACGACACTGCCCTGGCGTGTAGTGGGTCTGGATCCTCTGCACCTTGGTGTTTGCACTGCTCCCTCCTCAGCTGGCCTGTGCGCACTGCTCCCAAGGCCAGGGTCTTCTTCCTGCGAAGCTGCGTTACATTTATTTCATGTCAATAATGATTAAAGAGATTTTCATGAGAAATCTCTATGTATGTGAACTTGATTTGTAAGTGTACCTTGGGGTTGGACAGCTAGTGTATTGGGTTGGGTGCCGATTTCCAAGCCCCGAAATGCTGGCGTCAGGTCCTGAGTAGAGGCAGATCCACCTCCATTTATACGGCGTGTCCGATTGTTGCCAGCAAGCTTGGACTTCCCCCGTCTTCTGATGTCGTTGTAGTGCTTGCGGCACTGGTGCAATGTCCTGGGATGCCAGCCGTAGAAACAATTGTGGCAATTTCCTCCCATGCCTGTTTAACCAAAGCTAATTTGGGTGGGTTTCTCCCATCCCCATACAATGCCACTTCTCGGTCTTTTGCGGCCCTGACGAGAACGTTGGTCTCCTCGGCTGTGAACCGCTCCTGGCGTGCGCCTGGCAAATCTGCCATTATAATAGCAATCCGCCATGGAACAAGCGCGCCTGCTTTTAAAGGGAATGTGAGATGACGCTCTGATTGGTTTATTGCACGTTACACCCAAACTACACCTATGAGTAATGTAGCTACTTCAGACCAACCCATTTTAGATTTGCATCGGGCGCAAGAGTCATTTATCCCGCCGGTATTATAGTCCCACACTCCTTAAGACATGAAGAATGTATTTAAGGGCTACTTACTTTTTAGGATCTTTAGGATCGGTATGTTGTTCTGCCCTCCTCAAATTGTGTCTCTCTTGAAAAGTCACACACAAGCATACATGCACACTACTCCTCCAAGCAATGTCAAGTCATCCTTGATTATGTATGCTCTGAAAGTGCCATGCGAGAGGACGTTGAGGGAAATGCGTGTGTATATGCGCGCATGTCAGGGCTTTAAATGTTTTACCCATCTCTCTGACATGATGTCATGAAGAACAGCAGATACATTTTACTAAATACTGCATTGTCTGAATGTATGCTTGTTTCCAGACACACACAAATGCAGTAGCAGTCCAGCAGCAGGAGCTTATTGTGGAGGCTGTGTTTGTGTGTGTCCTCCCCCTCTTTCTTGTGGGTCTCATCTCTCAGGAACAAACCAAATCTGATGACCTGATAACATATCCGTCATCGTTATGATGCAGCACAATATGGTGTCCCACAGCTCACTGAAAAAAATGGGATGTAGGAAAGGTAAGAGGGACAGATAGAGAGACATATTCAAAACGATGTAGAGTCTGTGCCAACAGCTGTGTGTCCTATTCTTGGAGGGATAATGCACCCACAGGGGGACCATGGGTGGCATTTCAGCTGGCAAGAAGAGGAAAGTGGAACTCGGCTACACAGGGTCAGCAATGGGATGTAATGGAATATGATTGAATGTGATGGAGGAAAATGGTAGTAATAGCAGTGGTGGTACGGTGGAAGAGGTGCTGTGTCATATGTAATGATGTGATGAAAATGCAGTCCAGTGGACGGACAGATGGATGGGAAAGTGAATGAACCAAATCAGGGGGCTGATGAACCGACAAGAGACGTGAATTTAATCTGAATAAATGTTTCATGGCAACATGAGAGCCTGCTGCTTCCCAACACAGAGGACTGCCAACTGCAGCAGTGGAAACCCTGCAACAGTTCACTCATCAAATTTACATCTTTCTTAGTACAACACACAGAGCTCAATGTGTACACAATAAAATACAGTTCAATATAATACAATACAATAAAAAATGCACAGAGAAAATAAAACCCTGCCATCTCAAATTGGGATTGGTTAAAACCGTAAAAAAAGATGTTTAGCAGATATGTTCATTCTCATCATCTTAGTTTAGTGGGCTAGTATGCCAATAAATGCTAATTAGCAGTTAACACAAAGTGCAACTGAGGTTGCGCATTACAAAAAAGTCTATTAAGTCGGTTGGTATCTTAAATAGAGTTTATTGATAAAATCACTGCTCAATTTTAACTTTTTATTACAGCTTAGTTTGTCTTCATATTGAGTATTGTAATACACATGCCCCACTAATTTTGTTAATGCAAGATTTTACTAATCCAAAATAAAGTTTTGACAATGATTAGCTATGCCAACCTGGTCCCTCAAGGAACCAAGGAACCACTATGCTAAAAGATGGGACTCCTCTGGTGCTAACTTCAGAAAATACAAAGTATTCATTTTTAATATCAACATATAACCTACCACTTTCAAAATTTCTTTGTCATATTCCACAAGACACTCTCAGGACTTTCATCTTCTGTATTGCCAGATTTCCCATAATCAATATTCATTGAAATTCAGTCAACCATCTATTTGGATCAATATACTTCCATCTTACATAATTAATATCTACATTATATTTAAAAGCATCTGAGAAGATCATTAGCAAATATATCATAATAATGCATTTATATGGTAAATGTGTGTTGTACATTTGTCATCATAAAATTCTATGTAAATTGTACATTTCTATGAATCTGGAATTTCAGCTGCTGGAGAGGAAAAGAAGGAGAGGAAAATGTTAATTCATGCTACAGATAAAGATGGAATATTCATGAAACAAAGAAACAATAATCATGATAAGAGAAGTGTAAATAGTAATACTGGGTGTTTTATGGTTGCCCAAACCATTTGGAAAAAAGGAAGGAAATCTCTAGTTTTACTTTTTAAGTTGTAATAATTTATGATTGATGATTGATTTAAGTTACCTAATGATTTATTTCTTAAAGTTCATCTTCTATTTTTAATCAAACGTAATCTTGTTTGCAAAAAATAAAATACTAAAAAATCTCTTGAATCTTCATAACGCTTTCACTACTTATGATAGATTTTTTGACAGTGAAGCATCAGTCATCTGGAATTTGGGTAAATGCCAGAAGGCTTGGGCTACTCAGAATGGGTCATCTGCTCTGTGGGCTGCTTGAGCATCCATTATACAAAAAGAAGAGCAAGGGAGATGCCCTGTCAGCCCACCATCATTAGGCAGCAGCCCACATCCTCCCCTAAAGATCTTCAATAAAGTTAAATTGTTAGTCTGAAGCCGTGAGACAGAAGATAATAGAGATAAGAAAAGGAAGGATTAGGTTTTGCTAGCTAGATATTTAACTATATCTGGTGCCTTTTGCTGAAACATGTGTGTGTGCTTGTGAATGTCACTTTTTACACAGTTTTCTCAATGAAGGACCAAAACCTAAAAAGAAGATAAATGTTTGTTGTATATTTCTGAAACTGCTGTATTGTCCAACTAGAATTAATATTATACTAGTGGTAGCCTTTATAGTATACTATTATACTGTAGGGAATGATATATTTATATACTAACATTATACAATTCATATATTAATATTATACCAACATGTTATAAAATTATACTAATACAGTAATTTATACTTGTTATACAGGTTGTGATTCATTGTGACAATATGTACTGTATATGTATAATTAATTGCTGAAATTGAGACATGTCAGCCTCCTAGAAAAACCTTTGTGTCCAACCTTTTTTGCCTTTGGGTATTCATCCTGGATATTTAACAGTGAAACTTTAGCACCACAAGCAAATACTGGGAAGGTGCATCGTCTCGAAAATCTAATTTCTACAGAATTATTTTTTTGCTGTAAAACCTGATTTACTCTGACTTAAAGATAACATCAAGATTATTCAGTAGACCTTTTTCACAGTAGCCATTTTCACTTGAAATGGTAGGATAAACTCAGGTGTTACCAATCATAGTAATTAAGGTTCTAAACTAAACACTAAATAAAACAACATTATAAATTATATCATTAATAACACTTGTGTTTACCTTATTTCATGTCAAAATTTCATGGCTGCTGTGAAAAAGTATAAAATATACAATTGCAGGAAACAGGAAATCTTTTACATTTTCTGGTATATTCGGGGCATGGAAATGGTCAAGTTATAGATTTACAGTGCTGGCTGTTTAAAAAGCTCCCAGGATCAGATTTAATTTATGCAGTTCAGTGTAATGACAAACAATGCTGTTTATGAGTCCCCAAAATCATCTGCCAAATATCTCGAAGAGGATTATAATGATAATTACAGTGATAGTAATAATCACAGAGACTCGAATGAATTATCATCAATATGAAATCAGAATCACAAGGAATTACTAACACTAATGGAGCGAAGCCTGCGAGCTAGTTCAGGCAGTCAACTCGAGCTGCGCTGATTACACACATGACATGCCTTATTCCATAATCACTAACCAAGCGCTCCCTTCCAATCTGGCGGTCTATTTAAACTGCATAATTTCCCAGCTGTCCCTCTGCTCTGTTGCTGTTGCCCTGCAGCCGTATTGCTGCTGCTGCTGCTCTGTAAGCCCCACCACCACCCCAGCATCCACCTGTAGGCTCCGACTGAGGGTTAAGGTATTTGTGCATCACTCCCCAATATCTCTATGTAACATATCTGCGGGGAGTGATGAGGTCGGAGTCTAGACGCCAAAATTGAACTATGCTATACTGCTGTAATAAACATTTCAAACGTGAGTTGGCTATCTGAAATTTGACTATTAGCAAGAGGCAAGGTCCTACACAAGGATGACAATGATGAACGTGGTGTAGAAAGATGGTGCCAGTGATGATGATGGTGGTAACATCGATGATAATACCAAAGATCGCACTAATTTTGACAGTGACAACTGCAGAGAAGCCAGTGCTGAAATGGGCCTAAATTGGGTCTGATGCATAAATTGAAACATTTAATTTCTGATAATTGATATTAAGCTCAGACACTTCTCAGTGATTAATTCCCCTCATTCCAGTTTCATTTGAAGGGCCCTCGTCCATGCCAATTCACCAAGTATGAAGTATAATCCTCGTTTCTAATAATATCGTTCTACTGTCTGCATAATAATTACTTCCACCATGGGGCGTCAATTTTCTTCTTGGTAAATTACTCATTAAGGAGCTCACGTTTAGCATAAGGGAAATGAAAGCATACAGAGTATGGCCTACATCAGTCTCAAAATGTAAATCAAACCAACAAATAAACATGGACCAGTGGAAAAGGTGATAATACATCCTAGACTACAATAGTCAGTTTCAGTTTTTCTCTAATTTGTGATTAGTCCTCATGAATTATATTTCTGTGAAATTAAATTAACTGTTTTAGCTGTAGCCTCTTTGGATCCCTCTCAAGGGCCCCTGGAACACCCTTAAAGACCCAACTTATTCCTGGGGTTTGGGAACTGCTGCAGATAGCTGGAGGCTCCTGAGGTCAGTGGGTGTATATGCTATGGCATCTTTAAGTTGTGGAACAAAGGGTAATATGTCTCAGTTAGAGATAGGGACGCAGAGTCCATGTCCCTGTGTGAATTAGGCTTGTGACCAAAGCCCCCACTGTGTGTGTGTGTGTGTGTGTGTGTGTGTGTGTGTGTGTGTTTGTGTAAATCAACTCCAATTCCCAGAGCCCATTGACCAGCTGTGCAGCAGAGAACAGGAGGCCTGTGTTTCACTCTTGCCCAGTCTTGATTGCTTGATCCGGGCGTCTCAACTCTCCCCTAACCCTTAAACCCTCTGGCCCATTAATAGGACTGACACTAGAAAGAGTTGGACAAGAAACACACACACACACACACACACACACACACACAAATACTTTTCTCTTACAGTATTTGTGGGGACCTTCTGTTGAAAACATTTAATCACCTTTATTCACTTGATTCTTGTGTTTAGGAACTTTGGCGGGACATTTTGTGATGAGAGGTCATTGTTGTGTAGTGGCTGTACAAAAAGTTTTCTGAAAAAAGACGCTAGGTGCTGTGCTTTTTCTGGATGTGTAGGTATATGCTCTCTTCTCAATGAGAACAACTGAACAACGCGACATGGATACAAGCCTGTATTAAACTATTTACCTCTTGCTCATTTTTATTAGCAAATAATACAGAAAAATTCCATCCTTTAGATTTAGTAACCATTTCTGATGAGCGCCTTGCGTGGCAGCCTCTGGATGTGGGTGAATGTGATATGTATAAAGGGCTTTGAGTGGTCATTAGAGTACAAAGGCACTATATAAGTGCAGTCCATTCACCATTTACCATTCAAAAAGATTCTGGATTTGGATTTGATAAAATTCTACAGAACTCAATTGATATGCAATGTATGCTGGGATACATTCACACAAGTCAGTTCTCAAAACAACAATATAATGGACAGAGCAAGATTTCTGGGGACTTGAACTGTACTTTAAATGCAGACTTTGTTTTTGTGGACTGTTAACTGTGCAAACGTTGTCAGCCATGGTCCAACTACTGTGCCAATTACAGTACAAATCACATGGCGAAAGGCCTCTTATCTAGTCAGTGTGGCTATGGCTACTGATGCTAACTTCTACAAAACAATAGAAAAATGTGTCATTTTCTTCCAGTTGAAGGCACCAAGAATCAACTGTAAAAAGTTTGATTGATGCAGGCTTTGCCTTTAAAGATGAGTACCATCCAGTAGCTCATCATAGAGTCATAAATACTTGCCAGGACTTGACAGACAGGCATTACCTGACTGCCCCAGAGGGACTGTTACACAGAACCATCTGGAAGGTTGTCACTGGAAAATGTTTGGAAAAGAGAAGGCATTTTCAGAAAATTCTGGGCAGGTGATTGGATGAACCATCCATCTATCACCATCCAACTTCAACCAATCAGATCAACAAACCATTTAACATAGTCAAACTCTACCAAGCCAGATGAAAGAAGAGTGAGAAGATCTTTTCCATTGAGAAAAGCCTTCAGTGCTGTTCTTTGAAGAAATACCCTCCAGTTCTGATATAATTGATGCAAGCAGCATCTACGCTAATCTCTATGGAAGCCACCACTGTTATTTAACCAACCTTGTGTTTTTTTAACCAGCCCTGCTGGCTGCCAGTACTTTCTCAAAGGAAGCTGATTTGTCCAGTATCACTGTAGTTCAGCCACAAATAGATTGAAGCCTTCTCACATGACCTCTTGATTTTGTACCGTCTCGCATGGTAAGGAAGACATGGCATAGACATTGCACCCTGACCAATCATAGCTCGTCTTTCATGACTTTCATGACCCACAGAGGTGATTTGGGAGGTTGTGCCAGAAACTGACTTCACCGTTCCACATGCCAGATTCTGTCGGCCACAGACAACCAGATGGAAATTGTTACGACCACACAGGACAAAATAAGCAATCGTTGCATGCGTCTGTTGGGTTGGGCCACTGTTAGGCTGATGAACAATATTGTATGTCCCTAAATGAGCACTGATGCGAGTGGAAGTGTAACGTATTAGAGTTATGTCTATGTAGTTTACATTTCCCAAACCATTTTGTAGCACACTCACTTGCACACTACATTTTTAAATAGTTACATTGTAAACTGCACTCCCTCTGGCTTTACTCATCAAAGAGCCTGGGATGTTCTGTGGTCTAATGAGAAGTCCCTGAATGTGTGCGCTGATATGGAAAACTTAACTCTGACACAATGAAGGCAGAATTAAACAGAAAGTTTGACAAAAGAAATGTCGGTGCTTGTTTACTGCAATGGATGTTCTCCCTGTAGAAGCTGTTTTTCCTGTGAATGGCAGCAAATGGCTTCTTCTGAAGGGAAGGAGACAAGGCCTCATATGTACAGCTCCGCTGTCTACAAACAACCACAGACTTAATCCCGCATTTGACCCACCAAAAAATGAGAACTGGCAAAATGTCCTCATTGTGAGAGTCTCCAGCTCAAACTGGTTCTCACAAGGATAGAAGCAAGTAAGCAAACAAAGAAAAGAAAAGCCCCCCCCCCCGACATTGGATCCTACCCTCCATCTCTCTATCTTCTTACTTTAACTCCCTCGCTGCCTCTCTGTAACACAGTGCTGTCACTTAACTGCTTTAATCTGTGTGTGTATGTGTGTGTGTGAAAAAGAGGAGGAGCAGGTGTATAGGTGTATAATTTTGAATATAGCTCGCCCAGTAGGGAGTCTGCAGCAGAGTCAAACTGGCAGTTATTAAAAAGCAAACCATCTGAAGGAGGCAGAGCCAGAATACCTGTAGCTCTTGTGTGCTAACAACAAAACCACAGTTGTGTGTCTTTCTCTCTCTTTTGTCCCCCTTTCTCTTTCTAGTCCTATGTTACAATATCTTGGTTTGCTTTTGTGCAGGGACAATAGTGCCAGTATGATTCCTCTGGTTCTGTCCGACCTACAGCTACTAGATAGTGATGACAATGTGGTTTCATCTTCTTATGAAAAGAAACAGCTGCTAACTGCAGTTAGCGGTTTGCTACTTATCAATCTTTCCATCAGGAAACTCTGTGAATGACCATGGTGCTATACCGTTATTCCCTGTCCGACTGTTCGATCCTGGTGCCTACTAACGGCAGATACAGTTAGCAGCAGTTAACTAGCGGTCAGTGACTTTAGCAAGTAGTTAAAGCTATCTGTCCTTCAGGAAACTCTGTAAATCAAAGAGAGTTTAAGCTGAGCAGCTGGAGGTCATCAGAGGCAAAACCAGAACATATTTCCTCTATAAAATATAATCCAGTTTCACCGAAATCACTGAGTAAGGTTATGAAGTTGTGCTTTTGTACAGTAATCAGTGAGGCCCTGCCATAGCTGTCTGTAATAAGCTGTAATACATAATCAGCCCTCAGAAGCAGAATGCGTTCTGATGGCAGGCTGCATGCTGTTGCCATAGTCAAAATCTCCTGATGGAGTTGATATGAACAATTCTGGGTGAAAAATCAAATACGTAGTTTTAAATAATTTTAAATCAAATACAACTAGACATCATTCATTGAGGTTTCAGCAATAAAGCCGAAAATAATGACAAATTGAAACAAAAATATAGCAAGTTTAAAGTAGCCGCTGGTCACTGCATCTACTGCATGCTTTGCTGTTGCCATAGCAACATAGCTAAAATGTTCCTTACATTCATATTCAGGTGTTCTGCATTAGGGAAATACTGTATGTTCTCAGGAAAACATTAACAACAACAAGCACTGATTGATAAACAAGGTCAAGTAACAGGTTAGCTGTGAATGTGAATGAGGTTTTTTTCCGCTTTCACCATGGCTCTCAGTCAGATCGAATAACAGAGAGGAAAGAAAATGGCATGGAGTATCACACTACTGGAAATCAGTGGCTTCGCTCCAAATCTGGAGCCAACAGTATCGGCCTTCAAGAGACCCAATCAGCCGCTCCCTGTGTACGCTCTCTACCGCCCACAAACATCTCCCTTTACCTCATCCCCCCCCCGCCTCTGTCTCTCTGTTCCGCTGGAGCTCTCTCACTCAATCTCTGTCTCCCTCCAGCCTCTCTCCACCCACTCTCTCTCTCTTTTCATCTCTCCCTCACACACTCACTGCCTCCCTCCATCTACCCCTCCATCCTCAAACTAATTGAGGCAGGTGGCCTCTTTTATTTCCTCTCTCCAAACCTCTCAGTGCTGCAGTTGCCAGGCATCTCCATTACATTGTGTGAGCATGCATGTGTGCGAATGTGTACGTTTATCCGTGATTTTTCTTTTGTGTTGGATTTGCACCCACCCCAAGTGAGTCAATGAACATGAAAGTGAAATCCTAATGGCTCTTTTCTCTTCCAGCAGTGGCCTCTCAAAACGCCACTCTTTGGGCCTCAACATGCAATTAATCAATTCAGCTTGGTAAGAGGATCTATTTATACCTACACACACACACACACACACACACACACACACACACACACTCCTGACAAAGTCTAATGGTAGATCTCACACACAGTTGGGAACACGGCACCCTGCAGGGGCGGGAGGGACTGAGTGAGACAGATAGAGAGACATAAACAAAGATGGAGAGAGAGAGGGATAGATGTAACCACAATGGATTCTGTCAATTAAGGAGGAGTCATTGTTTAGCTGACAAAGTTAACAGTCCCATAAATGGCTCCCATCAAGCACTGATGCATCTCAGCGAGCAGTCAGAAAGAACAAAAGCAGAGCTGCTGCACTTGCCACCTCTTCATTTATTTCCTGTCTCTGTGTTCTAAAGGTTCCCTTGTTTAAAATCTCAAATCTCATCCCTCAACAGGCTGTTTCCTGGCAAACCTCTCGTGTTAATTACATACCTCGGCTGTATATATGTGTTGTGCTTTGAATACAAATACATTATTTGGATGAATTTGTGATTTTTTTCTCACCTGTTCTTCTCACAGACCATTCCCATTCCAAGATGGTTAGCAGTGTGCTAGGTAACTTTTAATGATCTGTATTGTGTTCACTGGTGGAGAATGATACTAACCACAGTCTACCTCGCTGCTTCTTTTTTGGTGTAGCTGTTTTGGCTTTGTTTTGGTGTGCCCTGTTTTCCTAGTTTTGTGGTGGCTTTGGTTGGTTTAAGGTTAGCAGCTTCTACTGATTGTGTTTTCTTTCCATGTGGTACCTGTTTGCTACCCCTTTTACAGTAACAAGGCTTCATTCAGCCAGCCTCAGCTCCATCCACGCTCCATTTGTTCAAGGAGATATTGGCACATCAGTATCCTTTCAAATAATGTGGATGGCACTCCTCTCTGCCGAATCCCAACTTTGTAATTTTGGCTGATAATTTGGATTCATTTTTACAAACAAATTTTTCTGAACCATGCAGTTATGACAGTATATACGGGTTGGAGTGATAACATTTACACTTTGTTGTTAATGTAGCCAAATGTGTCTCTAACCCACTCTGAAGGTGGTTTGGGTGATTGAATCTGCCCTTGAAAGTCCGTAAAATGCCAGTGAAATTAAAAATGAGAGGGCAAATAATGCCCCTGATAATTATGAGTAGCCTGTTTTTTTTTTTTTGCATTTCACCTGCCTCATTTTTTACAAAGAGGTCACATTTAGTTTTTTCCGTTATCATATATTCAAGCATGAATGTGACCAGCGTCCCCTGTGGACCACCACATGTGACATGTTCTCGTTGTGTTGCGAGAGAGAAAATCAGCAGAATATTTTGGCAAAAAGCAACAGAATAAAACGCAAGCACTGCATGGACAAAAAATAAAAAAGCCAATATGGATTAGCTGGTGATAGACAAGTTCTGTGAGTTGTGTTGACACTTTGAAGTTGTGGGAAAGCACTAAAAACCAGTGTAATGCAAATTTCCTAAATGGTTCCAAATAGGCTCCAAATGATTGTACAATCTAGAGCTGGGTGTTCTCTGGAGCTCTCCGGCTCGTGTTGATGCAGGTGTTCGGGGTCCTTATGATTCAGTAACTTTGATTTATCTTCCTGCTCTCTAACTGTCTTGTCTCTATGCCCCACAGAGCACTGAGAGGAGTCCAATGTCTCTGCAGAAATCCTGTTTGAGTCAGTTTGTGATTGGTATTTCAGTTTGAAATGAATCAGTGAATTATTATTATTATTTACACATTGTAAAAACAGATAAGTTAATTTAAGTGCAAAAAATGTTGAAACTGATCAAAATGTTTAGGTTAAACTAACTTAATTTAAGTCAAAAATAATATTCTTGATCAAGTAGCTTTATTAATTTTAAGTGATTTAATTTTGTATTTTTTATATGTACTGTAAAAACAAAATACCTAGTAAAAAGTTATTAATCAGGAAGGTTTTTTTTTTCACTCAGCAGGGTAACTCAATTCCAAGTCACAAAATCCAAGTTTCAGCTGAAAACATTCCGTTATATGTACATATAAAATATATCACATATTATATAGATATCTATATAGAATAAAGGCTTTAAACTTAACAGAATTAAAAAAAAGTCTTTAACATAAAAAGTTTGTTTAAAGGTGTGGCAACCAGTGCTGTACAACTAGATATAAAGACACCTTCTTTCCTCAGGCTGTGAGACTGCTAAATTCTTTCTCAACAATTCATCACACAAATTAGTATTTATTTTTTATTTTTATGACTCATTAAAACATTTTTATTTAATTTTTACAAGTAGGATAAAGGGAACTATGTCAAACTTTCATTCTATAACTTTCCCTTTAAAGAATATATAGAAAGTCACAGAAATGTTTGCATCCTGTTCGATAATCTGTAGGCTGTCATCTGTAGTTTGTAGACCACATTCGGATATATATAAACTTTATTATTATCAACCACACAAGATATGTTTATTAACAAATTAAACCTTCATTTGAACGTTAGCGATGAAACAGCTACAATCTAGAGTTAAATATTGAAATCACATTTTAAGCAGCAATGAACGGCCCTTGCAGTCTATGCATGTCAGATACCGTACAAGGCTTACGTCCTGTTACCAGTAGGTAGCGCTATGACTATGACTGAATATTGGCATGTAGATGTGTTCAGGGCAACATGATGTTTGAGTTTTGGTGCGCATTGGATAAAGTACACTGTAAAAAATGACCGTGAAATTTACATAAAAACTATGTAAAATCCCTACAGAAAAGTATTGTAAACCCCAAAACATATTTTTTGTTTAAATCACAGTGAACTTTTGTAAACTATTAAACAGAATGTTTTTGTTATATTTACAACAACAACACGTGCTTATAATCAAATTTATTTGTGAAAACAACAAATATTGGTAACAAAAACTGAGAAACACTAATACTCATAACAAAACAATTTTGTTAATTTGACATGCAAATATTGTAAAACCTATAGTTTTAGTCAGTTGTTTTGAAAAATACAAAAAAATATGTAAGTCACTTTACAAGTTTCTGCTGTACTTTTAACATGATTGATGAAACAATGCAAATTGAGGTAATTACAAAAAAAAAGTCATCGTGGACCCGAGAAGTTGCCTATAGGCCTATTCATATAGGCTACAATTATAATAACATTTGTTTGGAAGATTTTTGTTTCCCTCCTCACCTTGCAGCCCAGAGCCATGCCCCTTCTCTCCCCATTCATTTTCCCACTCAGTTCAATCATCTCCAATTAGCCCATGTCAATTACTCAATCACAACCCTTGAAAATAAAAACCTTTTTGAACTTTGGAACTTGTACTGGACACCCTGTGTTCTCACCGACACCCCCATTGGTCTCAAGCCAGCCCTTATAGCCCTCCTGAAAACCCTCCTCTTGTTTTTAGAATTTAGGCTATTTGTAGCCTATTGTAGAGTATAGGCTAAAAGAAATGAAAACTATTGATATATGTAAAGTAGACCTAATACTCTGTTCACTCCTAATCCTTGTATGCCTTGTGTTTCTTTTAGTCTTGTAATGTAATACTTAGCCTACTGGTTTATATTGATAAAATAATATTAACTTGCTAACGAAAACCTGACTAGTGTGGTACTTGGCTCTAGGGCTATTCGGTCAGGTGCTGCACTAGAGTGAGGAGGGTAGGCGTTCGGACGAAGGCAGTTAGAAGCTCGGCGTGTCTCCTCGCCACCAGCTTAAATAGTCTTTTTAACCTAATATGGTAATACTATATAGGCAAGAGGCTCGGACCCTTTATAACGGAGAGCTGGTCCAGTACCACCTATACGGGGGTAACTCGAATCTAACAGTATAATATACAGAACAGCTCCATTTAAAATGCAAAGTTTTACTGTTGATATACCAGTTTAAATTTGTTTTTTGTTTGATATTTCCCTGTTAATTGTATAATTTATTGATGCACAATAAGCAGTTATTACATGTAAAAAATACAGGAAATGGTCTATGTATATACAACACCGTTATGCGAAATGAACACACTTTTTTGTAGAATTAACAGTTTTTTAATGTGATTCAGATGTAATTTCATTCACTGTAAATCAATTTACATATTTCGTCAGTAAAGTTATCTACTGTGCTGCTGTATTTTTTACAGGAATTCTCTGGTAACCACAGCTGCCAGCGTTTTCCCGTAAAAACAAGGTTTTTTTTTACAGTGTACACTGAAGTTTCTCATGCTACAGACACGCCCCTAACCCTAACCCTTTTCATAACTTTTCATTGTGATGGTGTTTAGAGTAAGCTGATCAAATTTGTTGTAGATCCGATCAATTCTCTAGAAGTAGTTCGTTAAAAAATTACGCGTCCAAATTGCCAAAGATGGCCGTTATATCCAAAATGGCTGACTTGCTGTTGGGTTTGGGTCCAACAGGCTTTTTTTGTGCCAGACCCATATGATACGTCCACTTTTGCCACCATTGACATGTGTGCCGCCTGTCATGAGGACCAGAGCATGCAATTCACTTTGGTTAAGAAAACCTTCGCTGCACAGGCCCTAATTTGGAAATCGTGGTGTTTGTGATCAAAACTAACACAAAAACAGTTTGAGCCAGGCGTTTTCCATTATGCCCTGGGTCTTGCAGTCAGTGGAGAGCGTGGCTTTAAAAGCTGTGGCTGCGTCGATCTCGCTTGTGAGTTTATCATTGCCCACATGTGCACGACGTCAGAGCAAGTTGGCATCAAGTTGGACACATATCTAATTGGCATGTATTGTGTGGAAATCACCGGTGATCAATTCTGCACATGCCTGGCTCATCTCAAATGATCCTAATATAATAACCTTGAATCCTAACCATTTAAACAGTTACATTAAGGTACTTTGGTCTCCTTCAAGTCAGTTTTCCCAGCTCCTTCCAGCAAGCACTTAAACCTGTCTGAGTGGTAAGGAACTCTGGGAGATGTAATATGTGCCAAAGCAAGTGGAGTATTTAGGAATGCTTTACACAAAATGCATCATATAGCTGAAAACTCTCAGTAAAGCTGGTAAGTAGACATGATTTGTCGTTGTTTAGTGAAAATCCTAGTTGGAATTATCCTTTGGGTGTGAAGCTGTAAAACATTGTGTTTGGTTAAGATTAGGTACAACAACTACTTGATTAAGTTTTAGGAAAAGACAGTAAGGTACATAACTTAAGTAATTTACATAAGTAAACATAGCTATGTAACTTGGTTTCCAATGGGACATAAACAGCGGTCTCTTGGGTGAAAGTCCTGTGTTTGACTGAACCATCCATCCACTCCACCGCATCCTCATGCAGACTTTCTTGCTCATCATATTACATCTAGTGGACATGTCTATAAATTAGGCTTAAAGGACCAGTGTGTAGGATTCAGAGGCATCTAGTGGTGAAGTTGCAGATTGCAACCACTTGAATACAGCGCAGTCTTTCAAGCATATAGGTGAATCTACAGCGGACGCGAAACTCTGTGAGGAATTGTTTGGTTTGTCCCTTCTGGGCTACTGTACTACTACTGTAAAACATCTCATTCTAAGGTAGGAAATACACATCAGTTCTTATTTCCAGGTGATTACACACTAATTAAAATTGAATTGAATTTCTGAAAATAGATCCTCGACTTCAGAGTGAAACTTTGCTGTCCACGTGTTTTCCCTGATTACACAGTTGATGAGGTTTGCGGGTGCATGCGCATGTTTGTGGAGCCCGGGGTTAGAAGCATGTAGCAGGCCTTAGGGCTATATCTGACAGTTTAACTTTTTAACTTTTTTTCTCTTCAGAACAACTAGAAACACTTTCCTTTAGTCATGGTCATACAATGGCATGTAAACCTGTTCATTCCAGCATAAAAAAATTAATTTGGAGCACATGCATCAGTGTCTTAATTCTGGAGAGGTTGAAAACATTTTCATAAATACTTGATACAGATTGATACAATTGACCTACCTATTAGAGGCAGAGGCTGGAAATGGAAAATAATGTTGTTACGTTTGTAGCAGCAATATAAAGAAAGGAACGTGATGAGAAAAGTGTAACAAGATCAGCAAGATCGGGGCAGATAAAGATAGATGAGCAGGCCGAAAGAGAGTTAAAGGAGACATATTATGCTCCTTTTCAGGTTCATAATTGTATTTTGTGGCTCTACTGCAATAGGTTTAGATGTTTTAATCTTCAAAAAACACATTATTTTTCTTATAAAGCCTATAGCTGAACACCTCTGTCTAAATCGATCTGTTTTAGCTCCTGTCTCTTTAAGGCCCCCCTTCCGAAAAGCCCAGTCTGCTCTGATTGGTCGGCATTATGACGCGGATGACGCTCCGGCCCCGGCAGGTAGCTCCTCACTGCTACTGAGTTTAGCTGCATTTCTACCGTCAATATTAATTCAATAACTGCTTCTAAACCCAAAACTTCACCAGCGGACATGTTAGAGCGGGAGTCTGACCTGAAATCACAGAGAAATGAACAACAACAACAATCAGGATTACAGCTTTCTGTGACGTTTTCCTCAGGTAAATACTGCTATAAAAACCTCTATCTATCACATAATGTTAGTGTTTATACCTTAACTATGAGAACCAACACTGTGTTTTATGCTTGTCTTTCCAGGTACAGCAGTGAGCAGTGACCTACAGTCTACACAGCCCAGTGAAGTTGAACATATTATATGCCTGTGTAACGGATGTGGGTAGGGCATGTAAAGAGACGACTCAGTGACTTGTTTTCCAGCATTTATTTGCTCCTGCAGAAGACAGTAATACACATTAATTGCCTTCTGGTCCTTTTCTGCACCTCTGTTCCCCTCAACATGCACGGCGGCACTGTCAGGTTTCATTCCTTTTTTTTTCTCAAGTTACATACAAATACATTCATTTAATATTACAGTATATACTCAGCTCAGTGTGCACATTACTTGCCAAAAGCTTTTTAAATTGACAGGGAAACATATAACTTTAAACAACAAGTCTCCTCAAAACCATGAGACACAATATAAAAAAGGGATAACAGTGACTCCTGGTGGGCAAATTTAAACAGTGTGTGGATAAGAACGACTAAACAGAGACAACTAAATTATCACATTTAGCAAGGAAAAGCACATACCTGCAGAAGACAGTAATACACATTAATTGCCTTCTGGTCCTTTTCTGCACCTCTGTTCCCCCAACATGCACGCGCAGTCAGGTTTCATCCTTTTTTTTCTTAAGTTACATACAAATACATTCATTTAATATTACAGTATATACTCAGCTCAGTGTCACATTACTTGCCAAAAGCTTTTAAATACAGGAAACATATAACTTTAAACAACAAGTCCCTCAAAACCATGAGACACAATATAAAAAGGGATAACAGTGACTCCTGGTGGGCAAATTTAAACAGTGTGTGGATAAGAACGACTAAACAGAGACAACTAAATTATCACATTTAGCAAGGAAAAGCACATACCTGCAGAAGACAGTAATACACATTAATTGCCTTCTGGTCCTTTTCTGCACCTCTGTTCCCTAAACAGGCAAAATAACAGCGTTTACACTAAGAAATGGATACTACGGTGTCTGAAGTGGTACTTTGTTTACAAGACACGGGCGGTCTGCTGCGTTACAAATGGCGCCCAGAAAGTGAGTTGAAAACTTCTACAAAACTTATATTAACAGTCAAAACAGCACAAAACAGCTGGATAACGTAGCAGCATTAACGGTAACCATATTGTATTAGCGTGTACAACATAAACGGTTCATTTTCCAAAGAAAACAATAAAATAGCGCAGCAGCATTTCTCCACACAACTTACCCTCAACATGCACGGCGGCACTGTGAGGGTCAGTCGGAGCTACGGAAGCTTAGGAGGTACAGAAAAGGTGACGTAAAGCAAAGTGATTTCCGCAGGAAACATTAATAAAAATAACGGTAAATTAAAAAAACTCATTAAGATAAAATTCACACATATTCAACAATCATTAAATGATATAATATAATAATATATAATAATATAAATAAAATTGACAAATACATAAGGAAATAAGAATTGATAAAGTGCATTTTTAACTCTGTTACACCTGCAATACTTTATCCTGTACAACATGTCAACATAACTGAAGGAATCACTCATCTAATAAAGTAAATTGTTTATGTGGTTTAAAAACTGCTAAGTAACCAACTGTTAACGGTACTGTATCCATATTTCATAGTCTGATATTTTAACTTGAACGTATTATTACCAAAGTTAATCTTCAGATATGTGTGAAAGCTGCAATTATGTTTGAACCCCATTAAAAATACTGTATTTATATATATATATTTATATATATATTCTATCATTTATTATATGTTGTCATTATCTTCCAACATCATAAAGTTTGAATGTGAGACAGCAATGTATTGTGTTGCTTCCAGTCATTAATACAGGTTTAACATTTTCATATTGATAGATGTTACACAAACCAGGTTTTCAACTCTTGTACATCCAGGAAATCTTCATAAAACCTCTGAAATAACATGTTATTGATATAAACCACACTTATTACTGAATTTAAAAATGACCAAAACTCTTCTTAAAAGTAAAACACTTTATTTATGTTTCAGTCATATTCCAGTTACACATGTTGTAAGTAACAAAGCTAGAACTTTAATGTAAACTGTGCAGATCATGTCCTTCAGACTGTCCTGATGCTGCAGCTGTCTCTGTCCTCTGATGGGTCCAGGAACACCTGAGCTTCATCAGGTCACCTGTAAAACATGGAGGATTCAGTGTTACTTGTAAGGCAGCACATAATATACAGTATAAAAATATAATATAATAATATAATATAATATATATAATATAATATAATTAATATAATAATATAATATAATATAAGTATAATATAATACAGTATAATATAATATACAGTATAACATAATATACAGTGTAATATAATATACAGTATAATATAATACAGTATAATATAATATACAGTATAATATAATATACAGTATAATATAATACAGTATAATATAATATACAGTGTAATATAATATACAGTATAATATAATATACAGTATAATATAATACAGTATAATATAATATACAGTATAATATAATATACAGTATAATATAATACAGTACAACAGCTCATTGTGGCTCACAGTAGTCCTCAGTTATAATCTAAAATAATAAAGCAGTGTTTGACTCCACAAAACTAGTGAGCATCATAGTTACACAATATTACTAAACTAATGAATCCCTGCAGTTTGACTGTTTCTCTCTCACTGTAGCTCTAGTGTTAACTCTGGTGCACGTTGATCAAGTTCATTTATATTCAGTCGCACACACACACACACACACACACACACAGAAAACATTGCAGCTAGCCCCAGCTGGTTAGCACATTAGCTACACAAACAGAAAAGAATCATTATAACTCACTCCCTGTATTTTGGTAGTTTCTAACTTCGGCTTAACGATCACACTGCCCCTCGTATTACATCATAAAGTCTGACAGAGTCAGTAACCATAGTAACACAGTGACATCACAGAGCTGCTGTGTGCTAATCAAAGCTACAATGCTACCAAACTAATGACCTCCACTGCTGAATTTATACACGGTACAAGTACAGTGTCTTCTTCTGATCACAGCTGTATTAATTCAAACGGTGAACAGATACTGAGCTACCCAGCAGATTTGTAAGTTACCAGGTTAAAGACAATTAAAGCTAACTGACGTTATCTTCCCTGTTCTATGCAGCTCAACAAGCTAACAGCTGATGTTAGCGCTACAGTTTGTTCACTCGGAGGTTAACAGCGACACAAACATATTAATGACTGAGCACGTTTAACAAAATACAGACCAACATAAAGCCAATCCCCCCCCGGCACCAAGCTTGGTAATTCACGGCATAAACTTCATGGGAATCTCTATAACAATATCAGCAGGGGAGAATATGGAGACATCTGCACCAGCTGGTTAATACATTAACTTCACCTTTAAGTTTCATGTTCATCTTGCACACATTTAACAAACATTTAACAAACATTTAACAAACATTTAACAAACATTTAACTAACAATAAACGTTAGCATAAGGTGACCAGATTTCTGAAATGAAAATCGGGGACATTATCAATGCGGTGGTGAAACATCATTAAATATTATCATTATGAAATAAAAAACTCTTCTTCCTCTTCTCTCCTTCACTCTATTGTTTACTTCCTTATTTCTGCCTTTCCACACTATTCTCCTGCTCTTTTCCTCTTCTCTCCTTCACTCTTTACTATCAGTCTATCCTGTACTTGTCTCTCTAACTCTACAAGTTATACCTTTACTAACAACAGTGACATACAAAACAGTGCCTGAGGGCATCAGCTAATCACATGGTCTGCATTTATAACTACTACAGTCATTGGTTACCCACACAGCACTGTCTGGTGCCAGCCCGACACAAAATACAGCAGTTAGCCTAACACACACACACAACTATCACTATTATTCATTAATTTATTATTTTAACAGAGTCTCAGGTCCCTATGCCTACAGGAAAATCATATGCTACCAAAGCAGTCCTCCACCTCCCCCTCTTCCAAAACAGAGCCACATACAATGTCATCACCTGGTAATCTCATGCTAATGTTAACGTTCACTGACTTTTATAATGTTACGTTAGGTCTTCAAGTTCAGATAAACAATCATACTTACTTTAACGTTACATCACTTCACACACACACACACAGCCAAGTCTACTGCCAGTTCGTAATAACTGGTGTTTGAGTCTGCACGCATTTTTCCCCCATTCAGTGTCAAAATCTGGGACATTTTCGGGGGCAGCTTTGACTGGGGACAGGTCACCCAAAACGGGGACTGTCCCCGGAAATCGGGGACGTCTGGTCAGCATCACTGAGGCTCCTGTAGCTAACAATGGCTAGCATGTGCTAGCGTTACACGAACAATGAAAAAAAGCATAAATTCTTAAAAATACTTCCAGTTACTTCCTCTGCCGTCTCTCCACAGACCGTTGGTATGAATCCCTCTTTCAGGAACTCTAGCCGGACATTGTCATCAAAAATAAAAATAAATCCAGTGGCTCATACATATGTAGATTTGTGTTGGGCTGTGCAGCCAATGACTGAACAGTTTGTCTGCTGAAGCCTTTGCCCAGGCTTGAGGCTGGCAGGCAGCAGGCTGCAGGCTGCTGGCTGGGCTGCTTGCTTGTTCTCCGCTAGCTTGCTCTTTTATAATGACAATGGCGGAGCTCCGATAGTCAAGAAGGAAGTAAACTGTGGTCTGTCAATAACAGGGAAAACGTCAATAACGGGGAAAAATCTCAACAGACTGCTTTATCTCCTGTATTTTTACTGAGGCAGCCCACAAAAACATCACTGAGTCATTTTTTTTCACACTTTGCCTGCTGATAGGCCCTCCAGATATAATCAAATGATTAAAAAGTTGGTTTTGCATAATATGTCCCCTTTAAAAGTGCTCATTAAAATGAAGGGAAGAGGCCCAGACTTTGACTCAGTCGGCCCACTGAAAATGTCAAAGGATCTTAGAGCAGAAATAGATGAGGTGTGCTGCACACTGGTACGCTTACCAATGGAATTCTCATGATATTCTGCAAATCATCTGATCTGAATTTGCTCAGGAAAGGGGCTGAAGGATTCACACCAAGGGCAAAGTTAAAATAGTCAAATGTGATTGTCCATAGAGGTGTCTGAACATAACTTGAAAGAGAGTGATATTTGTATGTGGCCCACATGATATGACACTGCAGCTGTGTGCAGAGGCCCTGCGAGTATTGTGGTACTGACCATTATTATAAAGGATCAAATAATTCTATGAGTCCAAATGTATCAGTCGTGGAGAATCAATTAGCTGGATTCCTAGATTATACATCACAAAAGCAGAGCAAGTACATAAAGTGACTCTGTGCAGAAGACTCTGCTGCAGCTGGCAGTAGCACGTAGTAAGTGGAGCTTGGTACTGAGTCTATAACTCCTGATGGTTCAGTATTGATTCTCTTGCTTTAAAGGCAGGGGCGATGCGGAAAACCAAAGTCGTGCAAAGAGGAAGTGAGAAGCAGCATCTGCATTAATCCCAGTGAAAAAGTTCTTCAAGGGAGACCAACAGTTCAGTGACGGAATGAACTTTAGCTGCCCATGCTTGGAATAGGGTCTGCAGAAAATGAAGACAGCTTCCTCTCGAGACTGAGAGAGAGATTGAGAGCGAAAGCAAGAAGAGTCATAAAGGAAGTGAGGACAAATACAGTTGCTGGCAAGACTTGTGCATCAAATTAGGGCAGGACACAAAGGTTAGTTTGGTTGGGAATTTAGTACACTGCACGGCAAATGGTAAAATGCCATTATACCAGTTTTACTACATAATGGAGCTGTAGCTGTGAATAGTAAAGGGAAGACATTCACATTCTAAGGCAGATGCTTTTTTTCAAAATGTAAGAACTAATGTGAGCAATGTTAGGTAAAGATACCACACCAGGATATCCAGTATTAGAACTTGGTTTCCACTTCAAAATATGATGCTGTAGCTTGCCCTTTCGCATCATTTCTGAACGCACAGAGCTCTGTGGTCAACTTAGAAAGAATATGCAATGTTTGGTTAGACTTTCAAAATTAAGCTTAACATTGTGAAACTGTCACAGTTTCGTTAAGGTCAAGGTACAAAAAGTACTTGGTTAGGCCTAGGAAAAGATCATTAATAAAGTACCTGACGTAACTTAAGTTCAATAATAGAACGTAATTTATGTAACATACTTGAGGTAAGAACCGCAAGCTCTGTTGTTTTTAGCCATGATGACAGTGTGACTCTGTGGATGGCGATGTCACAACTAGTTGGATTGTCATAAAATTTGATACCAACATGGTGCCCAGAGGATGACTTGCAATCATTTTGGTGATCCTCTGACTTTTTATCTAGCGCCATCATCAGATAAAAATTTTACTACTTTTACTAAACTTTACTTTTACTTTCATTTATGACCAAGAAGGTGCAAAACTAATGACATTCTCATCAGCCTCAGCTGTACTATGTGTCACTGTGAACTGACTACCTGCTAAACATAAGCATTTTAGGATTATAATTGTGAGAAAGTTAGCATGACTGTAGACTCTTTCTCAAGTTCAATTTTAAGCCTGGAATGGCACTCATAAACATGGTTTATTAAGACGAATAGAAATCATACAACGCATGATCACAGATGGCTTAGCATACAGAGAACAGGAGAAAACCATGCATATTTTTATCCTTATCAGAGTGGATTTAGCAATGGACTATCAACCATAAAGAAGCAGTATTAGTAGAGTTTCTGGACTCAGGAAAAGCACATGGAGATTCATAAGCAATATTTATTTTAAAAATAAAACAGCTTTTCAGCTGTTTGAAATAATCTTGTGGTTTTTTAAGGGGGTTTTCCCAAATTTTGTTAAATTGGCCTTTAGAAACAGGGGTTTCGGCTTCCGTCAAGAATAGACCAGCCACATATTCTGAAGGAATCTCGAGCATTGTGCGATCAGCTCAGGTTTTGCAGCTGTGACCGGTCGTATTAGTGGCAGTACCAAATAGCTGGAGTACCCCTTTGAAAAATCACCAGTACTTGCTGTCCCCTCCGGTTGTATTCCCATTGACTGGTTCATTAAAAAGAATGTGTTGTTTCTTGCATGTAAAATTCTACACTTTGGATGTTTGATCTATTGACCAATAGTCTCTCTGGATATTGTTAAGGTCTATGCATCTGTGCAATTAGGGTGATTAATGTTTAGGTGACTGTTGAGTTTAGGTTTTGGAATGAATATTCTTATGAGAACATAATCTAGGACAGTTAGTGGAAGTTGTCTTCTGTTTACATTGAGCAGCACAAGTGAAACCCACTTTTAATCCATAGTGCTATACATTCAAAGCACAGATCTGTGTAGCCTCAACTTCAACCATGTTATGTTCTAGTGAAAATCACAATTGAAATAGGAATAATTAATAATTCTACCTAGAAGCAGAGCTAGTGGAGGACAGATAAAACTCTCGGTGCTCTGTTCTCACCAGGAGGTTGTCATAAACCCACTGCTTCTCTTTCTGAACAGCCTCCTTCTCAGCTTCCTCTCCTAGAACAAGCAGAGAAAAATCACAGAATTTCACTCATTCGGTTTTATTCAGTTATTTCCTCCATGCATTGCCTGCATGATCACAAGCCTATATCTGCTGCATCTGAATATCATGTCTCCTATTAGTAGTAATTAAGTTAAGCATTTATTTGTTTTCATCTGAAGATGAAAGAGCGGCACATGGTTTACATTAGCTGACACTGAGCAATAAGTAACATATTTGTGGCTATTATTCTGACTGATTTATTTTCTAACATTCAGGAAGTCAACCCAGCCAAGGGAAGAGTTTAATTTTTTTGCAACATTTCAGGCTTCGTGAAATTTACTTCACCATATTCAATTCAGTTGTATTTGTATAGTGCCAATTCATAACAGAAGTTATCTCAGGACACTTTTCAAATAGAGCAGGTCTAGACCGAACTCCTTATAACATTATTTACAGAGACCCAACAGTTCCCACCATGAGCAAGCACTTGGCGACGGCGAACTTCCTTTTAAGAGGCAGAAACCTCGGACAGACCCCGGCTCTAGGTGGGTGGTCGTCTGCCTCGACCAGTTGGGGTGAGAAAGAGAGAGAGAAAGAAAGACAGAGGGAGACAGAGACAAAGGTTCACAGCAACAACATTAGCAACAACTACACTAATAGTAGTGACCGATGATGATGACAATGACAACAACAATGGGGGATGAGCAGTGATTTTAGTAATAATAGTAACTGTAGTAATAATAATAATAATAATAATAATAACAATATCAGTGATATTGGGAGTCAAGCAGGACCATGGCAGGAGGCTCCACCAGGATCCATGAGAACCTGCGAGAGGAGAAAGCACAAGAACTCCGGGGAAGAAGTGAAGTTAGTAACATGCATTAATGGGAACATGAATGAGTGCAGAAAGAGAGAAAGAGGAAGAGAGGAGCTCAATGCATCATGGGAAATCCCCCGATAGTCTAGGCCTGCAGCAGCATAACTAAGGGATGGTTCAGGACTCACCTGATCCAGCCCTAACTATAAGCTTTATCAAAGAGGAATGTCTTAAGCCTACTCTTGAATGTGGTGAGGGTGTCTGCCTCCCGAACCACAACTGGAAGCTGGTTCCACAAGAGAGGAGCTTGGTAACTGAAGGCTCTGGCTCCTGTTCTACTTTTAGAAACTATAGGAACCACAAGTAGCCCTGCATTCAGGGAATGCAGTCTTCTGGAGGGGTAATAGGGTACTATGAGCTCTTTAAGATATAAAGGGGCCTGACAATGAAGAGCTTTGTAGGTGAGAAGGAGGATTTTAAATTTTATTCTGAATTTGACAGGGAGCCAATGCAGAGTAGCTAATACAGGAGAGATATGATCTCTTTTCCTAGTTCCTGTCAGTACTCGTGCAACAGTGTTCTGAATTAATTGGAGCGTCTTAATGGACTTATTGGGGCAACCTGATAATAAGGAATTGCAGTAATCCAGCCTAGAAGTAAGAAGATTCCTGACAGTGGTGCTAGAGGCCAAGGTAAAACAATCAAGAGTAGTACAAGGAATTTCGTTTTTTTCTGAGTTTAGCATCAGAAAATTGCAGCTCATCCAGGTTTTTATGTCCTTAAGATATGTTTGTAACTTAGATAACTGATTAATTTCATCGGGCTTGATCGACAAGTATAACTACGTATCATCTGCATAACAGTGAAAGTTAATGGAGTGATTCCTAATAATACTGCCTAAGGTAAGCATATATAAACTGAATAGAACTGGTCCAAGAACAGAACCTTGTGGAACTCCATGACTAACTTTAGTGTTTATGGAGGATTCATTGTTAACATGTACAAACTGAGAACGATCTAATAAGTATGACTTAAACCAGCTTAGTGCAGTTCCTTTAATGCCAATTTGATGCTCAAGTCTTTGTAAAAGAATATTATGGTCAATGGTGTCAAAAGCGGATAAGATCTAATATGTATATGATGTATATATGTATGAATAAACATGAAACCGTGTGCTGAATAATTAATTTTACCATTTGTCATAGTAGTTCATCTTTTATCCAACACAAGTTTTGCACCATCTAGCGCCACTCCATCATCAAGCTCTGGTTCAGGTTCTGGAAATGGAAATGGACCGGAAAACAAAAGAAAGTGGAAATGAATCAAGACTATTAGAACTGTTCAATATATGCAACACCTGTGGCTCAGCCGTGGAAAACAAGCGAATTATAACCCATGGCAGCCAAATCCGAGTTCTTTGGACATGCTTGAATGATCACTCTGGAGGTTGGGCTTCATGCCCTGACATCAGAGGGTTGGCAGGAAATAACCTGCTCATCGCCGCATCCACTTTTTTCACTGGAACCACCCATACCACCATATTGGACTGGGCTGAGCTTCTTCATACTCCAGTTCCAAAGGCCACTCAATATTATTCAATGCAATCTGTGTACCTAATACCAGTCATTCAACAAGCATAGAGATCAACACGAGAAAGTAATAGAACGTCTCGTGCGACTTTGTGCTTCGGGAAAGAAAGTAGAGCTCTGTGGTGATGCTAGAAGTGACGGTCCAGGTAAGCATTTTGCTTGAACTGTAAATCCTAACTACAGGAGTTACACTGTATAATGAGGCAGGGCAACCCTACAACGCAGTTATGTATGCATCTCTGTTTTTTTCTCACAACAGGTTTCAGTAGCATATACTGTAGATATTCATTTCAAGATGATGCCACAAAAGAGATCATTCATTTCGAATTGGTTGAGGTAAATCAGTGTACATAACTATGTTACATAACACCAAATTACATTAATTATGTGCAGTGTTTTCAAGACAGAATGTACACATGATTTGTCTGATCGGTCAGTATTATTCTCTAGGTTACAGAAACAACCAGCTCGGTTGCTATGGAGGTTTTGGGATTTCAGAGAGGACTGGATTATTTGCTTGACAGGGGAGTGGATGTTGGTGTTGTGACCACTGACAGATCTCCATCTGTCCGCAAACTCATGATGGACAAGTTCACCAGTATCCAACATGAATTCGATCCCTGGCATGTGAGCAGGAGTAAGTACATTTTTTGGAAAAGAGACTGATTAGTTTTTACCTCACAAGACAAACATGTTCTCTTTCATTTTATCAATAACTTTGTATACATCATTTTTGGCTGTTTTTTACAGGTGTGACGAAGAAACTTGTCATATTGTCATATCCAATAAGAAGGACAAGAAAGACTTGCAGCCATGGATAAAATCCATCACTAACCATCTATACTGGTCATGCAGCACAAGCAAAGGTGACAAAGAGGTAAGAATATAAAGTAGTACACAACAGAGCTACAGTATTTTCGGTATAGAACATTTACTGTTATATCTTCTATAAGAAAACATGTTCCTGTTGGTGTAATGACAGTGGCAGTAAATATTTGTAATATGCTGTACCTGGCACATACCTTGAAACTTGTACCTTGAAAGTATTTAACCAATTATGAGTTCTATCTAATGTTTTTAGGACTGTGTACGAAGATGGAAGTCACTTCTGCACCACATATGTGGCATTCACCGGTGGGAGGAGGATGGTGCTCAGTACACCTGCCATCACCCAACCCTGACATAATCATCTTTTGTGGCACTGAAGGGAGTGGTGTTGGACAAAAATCTCCTTAGAGACTTGAGGCAGATGTCACTCTTCAAGCATACTGGTATGTATTTACATTGATTCAAATGTTTTTCCACTCATGCTGATTATTGTTGCTACATATTGAAATTTTTTATGAGGCACAGTTTTACTTCATTACTGCCTACAACGCAATAATAACAATATGACTGTACTGCCACTCCACTAATAATACAATTCACCAAGACATTGAAATTGTTTTTGAGGGGTCATTGAGTGTGTGATATTACTTTGACACAGGATCTCTGGAGGTGTACCATCAGGTCATGCTGTATGCTCAGAAGCAACTACACTTCACTTATGACAGCATGAGGGCTCGTACCCAACTTGCGATACTTGACCATAATAGCAACGTTGGCAGACCACAGGCGAAGACACAAGAAGGTAAAATATAATATATAACCTATGCTAATTTCTAACAATATATTTTACATGACATCGAATTCATTGTATACTACCTAGTCACTTCAGGTTTTCCATGGAGATGCTGGATTAAATAGTAATCTCATTTATGTTTTAGGACAACCACCGGTACAAAGCTGGATACTCCTGGCACAGTCAGCACTGGGTTGCGAAACCCATGTACTAGAAGACCACACAGGCCTTTCGGCATGACCTTTTTGAGCGTGTGCTGAAGAGGAGAGAGGACAGGAGTGTCGTCTTCTCAGAGCCTTTACCCCGTCATAAACCACGACGAAGGAAATTGCTGCAGCACATCGCTCCAATTCCAAGGCCGGACATGGCTGATCTGGTCGCTCATACCAGATCTCGCTTTTGAGCTTTGTAAACCACTGTTCTGACATGTTGACCATGTTTTTATATATATAAACTAGTGTTGCCACGATACCAAAATTATTGTTTCGATACCGATACCAAGTCAAGAGTTGCGATTTCAATACTTTTTCGATACTTTTCCTGAAAAGGGAGAAACACTCTCAAATATCATTGCTGTGCTATATTTTAAAACCGGGACAAGATTTTAATCATATAGCACACTAATGAATGAACATATGAACAGCAGATATATTAAACATTTGAACAAAATATGAAATATCAAAATATCATAGAAAACATAACTTTATCTTGATTCTGAACTTTGAAAAAAAGCAAATAACATTTAGCAGCAATATCTCAGATATTGTAACTTATTCTGTCAGTTGTGCAACCTTTCCTTTCAGAGGAGAAACTCAGCCATTGAGCCCGTGGCTCCAGACTTCTGTAGCAGAAGAAAATGGAAATATTTAAAATATGATGGTGATAAATTTGTCATAACAGAGGACCTAAATAGTTTATGTGTGATAGTAACAATAACTTGTGACTAACTTAGCATCTCTATATGCAGCTAACATTTACTTAACCATAACATTACCATAATTAATAATAGGAAATAATGAGTTAACCTAATGTTATTTAAGCTGTGATATATGGATTAATATAGGCTAATGTTTCCTGTACTTCAACGTCTGATTTCTTTGATGGTTAACTTTATATTTGAGTCCATAATTTCTTACAAGGCGTTTCACAAATACACCTCCTTTGCGTAGGTCTGTGCTCTTTAAATGCTGTAATAACCCAATATAAATAAATCACTGACAAACATGCACATGCTCTGATTATAATCATATAGCCTATAGATCATTTTAGCTGATGTTTTGTATGCTTTATTTTAGCAGATGCAAATTATTAACGTTATCTGTGAAAGTTGCGTTTTCAGAGATGTTGAATTAGCCGTAGGCAGGCTATTGGTTAGCCATGAGGATAATGCCCAAACTACGGTGGTGCAAAATAGTGACTTCTCACAAAATAAACCATAACCTTCTCATTTGACTTATTTAAGGGCACTATTTGCCCTCACTGTCAGCAAGGTAGGCAAAGTACTTCCATATTTCACTCCTCGCGTCATCTTTTTCTACCAGTCGTGGACCAGCGGCCACAGTATCACTTGTGCTCGCACATGCAGCGACCTCATTTCAGTGTTTGTCACATGACAGCTGCAGCTTCTTTGCTGCGTGCGTGAGGAGAAAGAACACAGATGTCCATAGGGAGGCACGGGAAGCATGCGTTGCACACACGAACATGAAATACGTCTCTTACAAATCTGGAACGCGGTCATTCTTAAAAGTATCGATACTAATAAATTTAGGAATCGTGAAGTTTTTAATTTCCGAAAATCGCGATACTTTTGAAGTATCGGTGCACCGTGCAACACTAATATAAACCATACACTGGTCTGTAAATTATTTTTGTAAAATAAAGTTTTGTTTGTAATAGTAATCAAACGTTTTCTGGATTATTGTAATACTGTTTTTATAGTTTGAGTAAAGACACAGAAGCACAACAACTTTGATTTACTATTGCTATTATTATGAATCATACAATCCTTTGCAACATAAAAAAAGTACAATTCAGACAAAACACTTAGAATATCTCCTCTGCCGCCTGGAGTCCCATGTAAGTCCCAGTGGGGAAGGGATACTTTCTTCTGATCACTGATATAACACAGCTCGGTAATGGTCTTCTATTGCCACGGCCAAGGCGCTCTCCTTTTAGTGCCCATTCTAGCACAACACAGTAGGCCACCAGTCTGCATTGGCTATTGGGGGTGGGGGATGAGAGGGCAGATGTTTGGTCAGTTCACTAGCAAAATGGCTAATGTCTTTACAGCAAAAAATGAAATGCAAGTACATGTAGAAAGAAAAGGTTCTATGTCATGTAATCAATCAGATATTCAACTCACTCTGTGGATAGCTGCCCATTTAGTCCCTCCGGTTTCGGACGTCTCTTCCAGTTTATCTTCGGAATAAAGAAGAAGTCTCCAGGACTGCCTTTTGGATCAGAGGAGGAAACTCCTCTGTACAGGTGACACAGTTTTCGTTACCTGCCTGTATGAGATCCCACTCTTTACAGCACAGGCTTTCTTCCTCAGTAGGCATTTTGTCACAGCACCCACACGAACACCATCACTTGCCTGAACTCCGTGTTCTTGGAGCAGCTGATTCATCTGCCTGTTCCCCCTCTGTCTGTCTCATTCTTTCCAACTCTTGTGAGGCTAGTTTTTCGCCTGTATACTCGGGGTTCAAATAAATAAGGCGACCATCAAACTCAAAAGGCTTTTCCGTGTATTCTATATCGGCTATATTCTCCATAGTTATGTTTTCCATTGGATTGGCAAACGGTGTGTGATCGTGCAGGTCGCTTGTACCTTCTCATTCTGTTGCCACAATTTGGAAAGGCACAAACGCGAACCATTTCTTCTCCACAGTAGATCAACACACGTTTTTCTTACTCCAAGCTTCTTCCTGTACTGGCCTTCCTTCTACCTCCGATCTCCACTCTCTTCTTCTTCTGCGTTTACCTGCAACAAGTGAAATCCCACGGGACCTCAGCGCGAGGGAAACGCAGAAGAAGAAATTGTTGCAGGAAGTGTGCAAATCGGAGAGTAGTGTTTGAAGACATGGACATTTTTGAGGGGGAAAGAAACTTTTTTTCATCGCGAAGGCATTATCTCCGTGATCGATTATTCTGGGCTTTCGGTGAAGCGAGCGGTGGAAAAACAGGTAGGCGACAGGACTGTTTGTACGGTTTCTGTACAACGTATGAGTTGAAAAGGCATGTTGTTGTCACGTAAGGGCCCTGATCATGTTGCACACACATTTTAATTGCATTTTGTGTCTGTTAAGAGGAGCTCTGGCCATTAGCTGCAGGATCTCCAGTTTGCTAGAACCAATTCTGGTTGTTCTTTTTCCTATCGACAGTACTTGGTGACCTCTAGTGATCAAGACTAGGGTCAAAATCTGCCGAAGTTCCCCTTTAAGATGATGATGTTAAAGACATCCATGTTTAACTTGCTTCTTTTCTAATTTTTCAGTGGTAATTTAGATGAATTGAGGCCTGGTCATTACTTATTTGACACAGGGTTTTTCAGCATATTAGCTATGCTTTTGTTATGTTCTCTTCTCATTGGTTTAAAGTTGAAAGGGCTTCCTTGCACTACTCCGGAAATAGCAACATTTGTATCATAATCATAATCCCTGACAGTGTTGGCGGTTGTTTGCTCATGTTGTTAGCATCAAATTTCATCAAAACAGACACGCAGTCCCAAATAAAGCACATTAGCCTGGTTTTCAAGTCTCATAAGTCCTATGCTCTTTCTATTTTGTTTCTAAACTTCAACTTTATTGTTGCTTATTTAGCCATGGACATTTAATAGAGAAATTGACTACTTAAGATTTGAAACCACGTTTTGTAGGGCCTTTTAGGCATCTCAAACATGTACACTGGCAAGCACACACAGTTTGGAATTACACAGAGGAGTACGCCACACACGCACACCTGTGCTTGCCACTGACCCCCTTGGCTCAGCCTGGCTAAAGATGATTAGTTAGTGCAAAGCAGCATTAAACATAATTACTTCCATTAGAAAACTGTGCCGGGCCAGTTCATAGACTCCTCTCCTCCTCTGCTTTTCTCTCTCCATGCTCCCTCTCTCCTTTCCCAGCCTTTCTCCCTTCCTCTATCCCTCCGGTCTCTCTGCCACCCACACACAGCCAAGCTCGGCTGGTTGCAGACTGGGAGTTGACATTCTGAGAAACCATTAAAAGTGCTCATTATTAGGAAAGAAAAGGAGGGCAGAAATCAAAGAGATACGCGCTTATTCACTGCTGGGGTTCCCTGATCTGTTCTGCACTCATTCCCCAGCTCCTCTACCTTTCTATTTGCATCTTCAGTCTCTTTCTTTCTTTCTGTCTTTGTTTCTTTCCCGTCTTTGTTCTGCGGCCTCAATTAAGCTTTATCCGCTCTTTCACACCACTGTCAAAAAAACTTGTTTTATCTTCTTAAAACGTGAAAAAATAAATCTTATTATTTTTATTTCTCTAAATAATGCATCCCCTCCAAGAATTACCACGGGTAGTGTCTGGTGGCAGGGCCTTGACCAATGGGTTTCGGCCAATAACAGCCTAAAAGACCTACACTGGCCCACAACTCTGTGGGCCCACTATGGGGAACAAGAGGGGGGGGGGCTCTATTTGACTTCAAGTTGCTGAGAGAAAGGCCTTAGAGTTGTTGGGTTGCATCCTGGAAACTCTACCATCCTTCTGGGGGACTCACATGGGCAATGATTGAGAAAGCTGGAGGTAGGTGATTGGGAGGAACGTCCTACCTGATCTGAACCTTTGTTATGGGCTTCTGTGCTCGGTTGGGATTCAGGGATCTCCTGTAGCTGCAGACAGGTACGAGAAGGCCAAAAGGGCTGCGGCCTAAACAAGGGTTATGAAGTCTAATTCTGTACAGTGTACAAGTCCATCATGAGTTCTCAGAGCCCCAAATTATGTTTTCAGATTGCTTATTTACTCTAAACAAAAGTTGAAGAAAAAAACAAAACAAATGTACTTGATTTAAAGTTATATGAAGTGGGGAAAAAGAAGGGAATCCTCACACTGGGGAAGCTGAAAGCATATATCATAGTTAATAAATATAGCACAAAAAATATCTCCTTTTATGTCCTGTATTTTTGAAGAACAGTTGTTTTTTTGCTGTACAGTTGAGGTTCTTTTCCTTTAACACCACATATTCAAGGAATATGCTTGTAGGCAGGGCTACTCCGAGTGCCACAGCTATCTTCATAGGGCCTCATTGTTGCTTGGTCCTATCTCTGAACGATATGTTGAATTAAACATATCCACATCCTCTTCATCCTCTACCTCACCCCCCTTGGCCAAATCATCAGCCGTCACAAAATTTCATTCCACTGCTATGCCGATGACACACAGCTCTATGTAAATGCCACAGCCGCAACCCAAGAGTCTGCAGAGGCTTCAGTACATCCAAAACTCTGCAGCTAGGACCCTGATGAGAGTGCGGAAACATGAGCACATTACCCCCATTCTCCACTCACTCCACTGGCTTCCCGTCTCCACCAGGATTAAGGTTTCTCTCCTCACACATCAATGCATCCACGGACATGCCCCCCCCCACCTCAAAGAACTTATCAACCCACAAAACACAACACACTCCCTCCGCTCCACTCACTCAAACCTCCTCCACATACCCAGAACCAGACTCAGGACCATGGGAGATAGGGCCTTTTGTGCTGCCGCCCCACATCTGTATAATGCCCTCCCTGACACCTTGAGGGCACCATGATCCACTGACTGTTTAAAAAAGGATCTTAAGACATTTCTTTTTAGCAAAGCTTTTGGTCCCATTTAGATGTTTTTTTTAAAAACCTTTTTTATTTTTTTTTATTTTCGCCTTTTCTTATTTTTTAAAAACTGCTTATCTTTTTTTGTTTCTAACCTGTAGCACTTTGAGATCTTTTGATGAAAAGGGCATTATAAATAAATATATTAAATAAGGTTGTTACTATTGTATGGGAGGTGAGGGGCATCAACAGATTACATTCAGGACTCTCTGTAAGAGCAGGGCCAAGTATTGCTCTCTCTATGGACCAGTGTACTTAATATTGTGGTGGAAAAATGGGTCAGCTCTGAGACAAGTGCTGGAATCTCCCGGTCCTTCTGTGTAGTGCAAATACAGCTTAAAAAGCACTTACCCTGACTAAATCTAAAGGTCTACAATTCAATTTCTTATCAATCACAGATCAGTGGCAATAGTTAATAATGGGAAAAATATACAGACATGGATTTGAAAAATGTATACAGTACCAGTGTAACCTCCAGGAATCAGGGACAGAGGTTAGGATTGTTTACAGATGTGGGGCTCGAAACAGAGATCATATGTGACGCGTTCCATCAAAATGAGTCGGATGTCGCAGCGGCCCGTTTCTGTAGAAACACGTTTTTACAAGAAAATACAATTTTGGGCTATTTTCAGTTTTTACATGTTTCTAATTAAATAAAGTCTCAGCTTTAATACAATGTCAAAATTAATGTAAAATACAAAGGATAAATATAGCTAGCATAAATAAAACGAAACAGGTGTCAGAGTTCAAAACACCGGCTAGCGTGTTTGTGTCATCTGCGTCATCTGTCAACTGTCAGTTTAGATCGACACTGACACAGAGACAGATTAACAGATTGACAGATTGACAGCCTAGACAAAATAAATTTTTGCGACGACGAAATTGCTCGACTTTTAAATTCAATTCCTGTAAGACATGCTACGACAACAGGATCGACCTTATTACGGACTTTTTCACCGCACCGGCAGCTGAGAGTGAGAGTGACAGCGGCGGCTCGACCTCCGAGTCTGACTCGGATTTCACGCTACCGACACCGGCCGGCTCCGATCGGGATGGCGAAGAAAGTGAGTGTGACGGAGGCCAGGAGGAAGATATTCCACTCGTGGCTGACCCGATGGTAGCATACAATGTCTCTGATTATAATTATGTAAAGCAGTAAAGCAGTAAAGTTTATTTATTTGAATATAAACTGTCTATGAATGTCTTTCAATTCATTTGGAATATGGCGGAATGTTGATTGCTGTCTTTAGAGCCCTTTTTCTCAAAAACAAGGTTTGGTGACAGTCGACCTTTGGAAGAGCGTGTCTCATACAATTTTTGGAGTAGAAAAATAATTTTGGTTTCGCCATAAAGCTGAGACTTTCCTCTTTACAGCCATGAAGGAAACTCAAATGTGTTTCTGGGTCAAAGTGACTCAAAATGATGGAGCAGGTCACATATGTGTATTATTTCTTTGGTACTGAATATTAAGGCAAGACTCCTTTATCATTCATGATACCAATCCGGCTACCTAACAAATGTCAAGTTGCATAGTTACATATGACTAGGACACACTGACAATAGTACTGCATCAAGAGTTGCAGTCTCATCATTCATTTCAATGCATCAGACAGTGACCAGAGTCAGGGGTTTTGTTGTCATGGTTCCTGCCTATGATGACATGCTTTCTATTATAGGGCAACACAAAGCAAACATCCACTGAGTCTGATACTGAGGTTATTTTTTCAGAGGACAGTGCTATTTCAGCACTGTCCTCTGAAATCTTTATATTCTCAATGGTGGTGAATGTGGCTCCGCTGTGCAGTGGTACAGACCCATGCAGGAAACATGGACTCCGGGAATGATGAAAACTAACGGTTACAAAGTGGATACTCAGGGTTCCATAAACTCCTATTCATTTTCTTCATAGACATTGGGCAAAACACATTTTCACATTCTTTAATTTACTTATGCTCGTACGAATGATCTACTCAATGCTCGAAGTTTGATTCACCACTCTTCACTGCACATACTTGTGGTAAATTGCTCTTATCAACCTGATTAATGCCACCTCTTCATGAGGAGTTGCATGTTCATTAGATTTGATTAGCATAATCAGCGCCGCTAAAACTATCATAGAAGGCTAATTATTCATTGAGTATTATCAAACAGTGAAAACAAGAACTCCTGTTTTGACGGAGCTAAAGACAAAGTAGTTTGACATGAAGTTGCAGATGCTAAAAAAATACTTAAGACTTACATGGTAAGAAGTGAAGAGGAAGTCATGGAAATTGATTCAATAATATACACAGCAGTTGACGTTACACTGTCATTTGTTATAAGTGATCTGTACCCCTGGATAGCAACCTGGTAAAAGACCCTGAGGCAACTGTCAGAGTGAGAGAATTCTCCTCAACACCAGTGAACTGCAGCCCATAAGATGCTGTACTAAAATAAACCAATAAAATCTTAAAGACCTCTCAGTTAATGGGCATACCATGATGATGATGGTGATATGGTGAACAGAATATTAATTTATGCAAGTTTATTTTCGTTGTAGGTTTTATTTTAGGTGATTTGCCGTAATCTGAATCAAAATTTCCAAACAAGTGGGTTTTTTTTCTGCTGTGGGGACAGGAAGACTGTGTGTGCATGACTTGTATGACAGGTCAAGACAACTTGGGAATTTTGTTTGTAACTAAGAAACAATTCTAAGTGTGAGAACACAGCAGGTGAAATCTGACAAAATATCTTCAATCACTTGTATGTGCCATTTGAAAATAAATATTCAGTCCCTTTGTCAGCTGACTGACAGTGGAGCTCTTCAAGACTATGATAGACATCTTGGACTCTCTTGGTTAATTCATCAGTACAAAAGATGAGCAACTAATGAAAACAAGAAGAACAAGATAAGAAAAATCAAGTACGAGCTTGCACATACAAATACTTAAAATCTGGCAAGATTATGCTTTTAAGCAACCTTGTAATAAAAGAGCAAGAGTATTAACACATTTAGGGGCCACCAGAATGCTATCGGCAATTATTCTGATAATTGATAAATCCTTTTATTTAGGCAAAATACTGAAAATTTACCGAGTCTAGCTTCTTAAATGCGAAGATTTACTAGTGTTTTGCTTTGCTGACATAAATGGCTTTGGGTTTTGGACTGTTGGTCAGAAAAACAATACATTTGACGAAGTCATCTATGTTTCACTGGCATTTTATTGGTCAATTTTACAGCAATAAAGAAAATACTCAACCGCAAAATTCATAATGAATTAATCCTTAATGAATGATACTAAATTAATTTAGTAAGTACAGTGCAGTGTTTTGTCCCTCTGACGGACTTTTTCTCTAGCCTATTTTGGCCGAAGCTCATTGGCACGTGTAAGAACAACAAAACTCAAACAGAAAATGTCTGCAGTGACACATTCAATAAACGACTGTGGCAAGTTCTAGAGAATAGAAATGTTTTAACACTATGAACGCTAACCAGTTCTTGTGCTCTCTGTTAAATCTCTTCCTACTTTCAGTCATTATCTCATATTCTTCTCTTTCTCTTTTTGTAATTGTTCTCTCTCTTTCCCCATCTCTCTCTTTATTTATCACACTGAGGGTCCTTAGTGCAAACCCTCCATTGTATAGTGCAGAGGATCTCACACACACAATACCCTTATGAAATACACACACACACACACACACACACAGACACAATGTGCCTAGCTGACTGTCTTGTGCATTATATCCTTCCTAGTTTATGTCACGGAGCTTTCTCTCTCCTAATCCACGGTGAATAGAAGAGGAGGAGCTGTGGGGAGAATCAGCAGAACCCACAGCCAGCCCCAGCAGCACTCTGTGATGAAAGGAAGAGCCTGATATCCTCCTGACAAAATAAAATAGAATCAAATTATACTAATCTTCTGACAAAATATTTCAGTATCAATATACTGTTTGCAACCTTGGACACGACTCTAAATGTAAAATTATTATTTACACCATTAGAAATATTTTATTGGCTAAATTAACAACAAGCTCTTGTCATGGTAACAACTAATAGTCCCATTTCCATTTCCAGTTCCAATAACTGCTCTTATAAGCTCTTCTTTTGCTGTAAGCTGCAACATTTTTAAGCAGCAGTATGTTACTGTTAACTTGACTACACTTTTACTTGAGTTCATATATTCACTGCTCATTGTCCCCAATCATTGTTGTCGTCGTTGTCATCATCTTCTTCAGGTTCATCATCATCATCATCATCATCAGTCACTACTATTAGTGTAGTTGTTGCTACTGTTGTTGCTGTGCACCTTTGTCTCTGTCTCTGTCCTTCTGTCATTACCTGTGTTCCCTTTCTCTTTCTCTCTCTCTCTCTCTCTCTCAACCCAACTGGTCGAGGCAGACGACCACCCACCTAGAGTCAGGGTCTGTCCGAGGTTTCTGCCTCTTAAAGTTTTTCTTTGCCGCCATCGCCAAGTGCTTGCTCATGGTGGTACTGTTGGGTCTCTGTAAATAATGTTATAAGGAGTTCGGTCTAAACCTGCTCTATTTGAAAAGTGTCCTGAGATAACTTCTGTTATGAATTGGTGCTATACAAATAAAATTGAATTGAACTGAATTGAATATAAATAATTGAGAGCATCAAGAATATATTTTTTAGAATAAATAAATTATAAATAAAGCAGGTAATCATTATCTACACAAAGGCTAATCAATATGGAAAATGCTAAAGTGATCAGTACATTTCACACATGGTGTTATTGAAGGTTATTATTGAACAATAATCAATAGGTACTCAGAGGGCAAAGAATTAGTATAGTTAAGAACTCGCCAGTGTGGGGCATATAGGCTGTTATATTTACACAAGGAGCTCATTATAAGCAGCACACACTGGAAAGGGCTTCTTGAGAATACATTTCCATTGATACTGAAATTGAACAGTGGAAGTGGAAGATTTTTCATACTTTGTACATGAGGAGAACCTTTTCACTGTGGATGATCCCCTAACCCCTTGATAGAAATTAACATAACTATTTTGATTAACATATTTTCTTTTATTAAAAAAACATTTCATGCTTCCACTTCTCAAATTATTATTATAATGTTAATAATTATATTCTTTTAAATTTTTATATTTTTGAGATTTAGAATGTTGGTTACACAAGTGCAAGGAGGGTCGCTGGTTCAAATCCCACAGACCTCAATATGAAGTGTGGACTGGTAGCTGGAGAGGTGCCAGTTTCACCTCCTGTGCACTGCCCTTGAGTAAGGCAACCTGACCCCAAGAAACTGCTCATGGGCGCCGCTAATGTGCCAAGCCCTCCACCATCTCTCTCCCTGTTTGCATGTCCACAAGTGCATGAAGTGTGTATTTCAGCCTGTGTGTGTGTGTGTAAGAATAAAAACGAGTGAAAAGAAGAATTTCCCTAATAGGGGATTAATAAAGTATACATCTTCTATCTTCTTCTTATTTCATAATGGAAATACTCAGTCCTGGCCAGTATCACCACTAGTCTGCCAAAGTTAGTGCAGTGAAGAAGAGGAGCAGTGCATAGTTGCACAGTCTGTGGACCGGGTTATTTCTTCCATACCAGAGTCTGATTAACAACTTTCACACCAGTCCAAGCCAACTAAACCAAACAAGCAGCCTCACAAGAGTTTATTTCAACCATACCAAACAGGTTATGTGTGAATAGTTTAGACTAAAGAGTAATGATAGTTACTCCTCCTAAACTTTCAGCTCAGGTAAAGGTGGATTCTGTGGAAGCCCATTCCCACTAATGTGATAAGGAAACCAAGCATCCTGTGAATTATTAGAATACAAACCTAATTTTTCATTTATTTGAGATACTAAGACAAAAAATGTAGTCAATATTTAGAAGAAGTTTCGCATTATAATGCCATACTGAATCAGGTCCGTCCAATTGGTGGAAATGAGCTTCCATAGAATTCACTCATGTGTGTCACACTGGGGATTCAACATGCTTTGATACGGAGGAATTTATAACATGCCATCTGACGACTAATGTGTTTTCAGACCTGTATTTTTTTCTGAGAGTTGGCTCTTCAACACCAACAAAGTTCTTAGAGATTGTATTTATATTTAGGGAGTGTGGTGCGATCTAAAGGCTTAGCAGGGAGTCTGTTAGTTCTGTTAAAGAATAAAGGGCTGTTTGGAGTTTAGCAATTTAACTTTCTTTTTTCTCAGTTTGACAGTTGACTTCAGAGAACCATTGTTCCTCAAACAACCTAGTTATTTTTACATGATCATTTAAAGCAGAGGTTTTCTGTTCTTTTGCAGTGTATTTCATCATGGGTTGGAACGTGTGTGTGAGTGAGAGAGTGCTGCCATAAATCCATCAAAACAGCACTGATGTGTATGTGTGTTCCCCCAGATTTACGCATGCTGTATGCTCTGTGATTGGCCTAAGGACAGCTCAGGACATCCCCCAGGGCTTCCAAGCTCTTTATCTTGTCAGGAGGGCAATCAGCAAAATAAGGCGCACTAGATTTACCCCCCAGCTCCCCACCGGCCCGGGTGGGAAAGGAACAGCCAGGACTGCAGTGCTTCTCTCTCTCGTTCTGCTCCCATGCCACCTTCTCTCTCATCAGGTGATAGATATGTGGAGATCAGTCATTCCTTATGGCCCAGAGAGGGGTGGCATCCATCACTCTCTTCCTGCACCTACTCCCCTCCCCACCTTTCCTCTCTGCGCCCATCCAGCCACAGTACCATAAGCTGTCTGTCAAACTGACAGGCCCATCCACTATATCAGAGGGAAGCTGTGCGGCCCACAGGGCTCTATTATATCTAATGTGCTCCCATCGACACAGGCCACTTACACAGGGCCAGCCACCAGGGTGTGTGTGTGTATATGTGTGTTTAAAACCTGAAAATATCAGATTCCCAATTTATCTCTTAGTTGCTATGCAGCAAATTAATCTATGATTCATTTTACTTTGTGTGAGTTATTATGTATCACAGTAGAAAAGAAGAATGTTAATGTCAGGGCTCTACAAACTCCTGGATTTGTCATCAGCACTGGCAGTTTCACATCCTGTCTCCTACTAATAGTATATAGTAGTAGAGACATTTGTATTACTCGACCATGAACATGACCTTTTGCTAACATCATTCAAGTGGTTTTGGTCTCCTAAAGGCCTTTACACACCGGGGACGTGATGAATTAACATGAAAATGCAAAATACTTGCGGCAAATGTGTTGCACTATCCATACATTAAAATAAAACAATCAAATTCATGCACACTTACCTATAAACCAACATAAAGGTGTACTTTTGTAGGTTGTACAGGAATAAACTATTTCAAGATATCCGTCAAGTACAGAAAGGGAGAAAGTTGACTGTGGTTCTGACTGAGGTTTGCTCAACTGTTATTGGAGTGCAGAGTGAAAAGAGACGGGACTGGGCTAATAGGTATGGGAAATTGGAAGAAACGTGACAGTATTTTTTATATGAGAAGTTTTTATCAGAATCAGAAATACTTTAATAATCCCAGGGGGAAATTATTTTATATATATTATATATTTATATTTATATACCTATATTTATTTTATTGATGTTTTCACATGTTCATATAACCATGATGTAATAACTGCTATAAGATGCGGCAAAGTTAACTTGCAAACAGTGTTTGTATAAGCACTAGTTTGCATAGTGTGAAAAACAGTAATATGCCATCTCCTTTTTGGATTTTGAATCTATCAACAATATATTTTGTGTACAACCTTGCAGGACTGAGCTACACAAATGAATAATTTTCCTTGCCACTATTGGGTCTCTGTAAATAGTTTTATGAGGAGTAAGGTCTAGTCCTGCTCTATTTGAAAAGTGTCCTTCGATAAATGTAGTTATGATTTGGTTAAGATTCTCCATGAGTGTTCCTTCAATAACTTGACAGGCTGACCAGAAGAGAATTTGTAAGGTTGTTTTTACAGAAACCCCATTCAGTGGTTTCAAGTTCAACTCTTACTATGGTGCCTTTGAACTCGTGCTCACATATTCTCCAAATGCATGAGGTTAACGCTGTAATATCTGCTCAAAACCTACAGGACAAACCACAAGACCAACTGCAGCCCATCTCATAACGCAGCAGCCAACTTCAAAGAGCTTTTCTGGGAAAATTATTTCTAATTCAGACCAAACTATTGTTATGACCCTCAGCCATAATGTGTTAAAAATTACCTTGTGCGGTTTAAGAGGCAGACTAGCTCCTCTCAGCCCCCAGCCGAGCCTCTAAGCTTCAACTACAGCATAAATCCAATCCCTGCTATTCTCCATGGTGGAGCAAGCTGAGGCACATCCTCAGGGCTTGTCATTTCAACTCTCTCTCTTCTTTTGTTGCCTGCCAGCCCCTCTGCTTCTTTACACTCCTTACCGACTTGCTGCTGAACTCAGTACTCCTCAGCCAAGTCACGCGCATGAAGGAAAGAATGAAGAGAAAACACTTGTCTCGCTCTCTGTCTGTCCTCTCCAGGTTGATATTTTGTCTGTAAGGTGAGTTTGTGAGAGAGTTGATAGGAATAAGCAGGAGTATTCCGATACGCCCCAGTTTCAGCTTTGTTACATTCCACATGCTCTCTTCAGATAAACAAAATAAACTCTTAAATTAAAAACTAAACTTAAAATATAAATAAACTATTCTAACACCTAACTTTCTTATTAAATAGAAAAATACAACCATGTACCTTTTGAATACAAGTTTCACTCTTTTACTGAACTAATACTAGCTTAACTGACTAGTTAAGTCAATGTCAAACACACTTTGTTTAAACTCAATCAATTAAATTCAATTTTATTGGTATAGTGCCAATTTATAACAAAGGTTATCTCAGAACCGTACTCTTACTACTATTTAAACTATTTACAGAGTTGCAACAGTTCCCATCGTTTCTTTCTCATCCCTGGACTCAGAGTCCTGGTCAGAGCCACTGTAAATCACCATGATACTGCATTCCCAGGTCAAAATAGCCTTAATTTACAGAGTTAGATAACAATATTCTTTCTTCTGGTGTTTTTCCTTTTACTTGTTCTTTGGCTCACTGTGCTGCTGAACGTCTGTGACTGAGCAGTTAGCAAAATAGAATGACAAAAATCATAACCAGCGATGGACTTAAATTGCCAAAATCTGTTATATTCATCCAATCGCCCAACCCTACTGTTGAGCATATCATAGCACTCCCATCATTTTCCTCGACCTGAGACCTGTCATCTTTCTTGACAGCCAGCTCCACCTATTTATATTTAAATGAACAATTTATGACAATTCAGGCAGAAGGGAGATAATGCTTGTTAATACCAGCTGTACGGCTGTTATAACCATTCTGGCAATTGTTGATTAATTTGATTTAATTAAATTTTTTACATTTAATAGATGGCAGTTATCAATACGTGGTCAAATGTGCCATGTTAAATGAGCATTCCTATGGAAGCCTAACCCTAACCAATGTTAAATGATTGAATTCAATTCAATTTTATTTGTATAGCCCCAATTCATAACAGAAGTTATCTCAGGACACTTTTCAAATAGAGCAGGTCTAGACCGAACTCCTTATAACATTATTTACAGAGACCCAACAGATCCACCATGAGCAAGCACTTGGCGACGGGGGCAAGGAAAAACTGCCTATTAAGAGGGCAGAAACCTAGGACAGATCCTTCGGCTCAAGGTGGGTGGTCTTCTGCCTCGACCAGTTGGGGTGAGAGAGACAGAAAGAGAGAGAGACAGACACAGAGACAGAGACAGACAGTTGCACAGCAACAACAACAGTAGCGACAACCACACTAACAGTAGATGATGACGACGACAACAGCGACGATGGGGGACAATGAGCAGTGACAATAGCAATAATAGTAACTGTAATAATAATAATAACAGTAATATCAGTGATATTAGCAATGGCAGTCAAGCAGGACCATGGCAGGAGGAGGACCACCAGGATCCATGAGAACCTGCGAGAAGAGAAAGCACAAGAACTCTGGGGAAGAAGTGAAGTTAGTAACATCCATTAATGGGACATGAAAGAGTGCAGAAAGAGAGAGAGAGGAAGACAGGAGCTGAGTGCACCATGGGAAATCCCCCGATAGTCTAGGCCTATAGCAGCATAACTAAGGGATGGTTCAGGACTCACCTGATCCAGCCCTAACTATAAGCTTTATCAAAGAGGAATGTCTTAAGCCTACTCTTGAATGTGGTGAGGGTGTCTGCCTCCCGAACCACAACTGGAAGCTGGTTCCACAGGAGAGGAGCTTGGTAACTGAAGGCTCTGGCTCCTGTTCTACTTTTAGAGACTATAGGAACCACAGGTAGCCCAGCATTCAGAGAACGTAGTCTTCCAGAGGGGTAATAGGGTACTATGAGCTCTTTAAGATATGAAGGAGCCTGACCATGAACAGCTTTATAGGTGAAGAGGAGGATTTTAAATTCTATTCTGAATTTTACAGGGAGCCAGTGCAGAGAAGCTAGTACAGGAGAGATGTGATCTCTTTTTCTAGTTCCTGTCAGTACTCGTGCTGCAGCGTTCTGAATTAATTGGAGCGTCTTAATGGACTTATTGGGGCAGCCTGATAATAAGGAGTTGCAGTAATCCAGCCTAGAAGTAACAAATGCATTTTTATGCATCTGTCTGTGACAGAATGTGTCTAATTTTTGTAATATTACGTAAATGAAAGAAGGCAGTCCTAGAGGTCTGCTTTATGTGGGAATTAAATGACAAATCCTGATCAAAGATAACTCCAAGATTCCTGACAGTGGTGCTAGAGGTCAAGGTAATGCCATCTAGAGTAACTATATCTTTTAACAGTGAGTCTCTGAGGTTTTTGGGTCCAAGTACAAGAATCTTGAGTTTAACATCAGAAAATTGCAGGTCATCCAGGATTTTATGTCCTTAAGACATGTTTGTACTTTAGATAATTGATTAATTTCATCGGGCTTGATCGATAGATGTAACTGCGTATCATCTGCATAACAGTGAAAGTTAATGGAGTGATTCCTAATAATGTTGCCTAAAGGGAGCATATATAAAGTAAATAGTATTGGTCCAAGTACAGAACCTTGTGAAACTCCATGACTAACTGTAGTATTTATTGAAGATTCATCGTTAACATGTACAAACTGCGACCGATCTGATAAGTATGACTTAAACCAGCTTAGTGCGGCTCCTTTAATGCCAATTTGATGCTCAAGTCTCTGTAATAGAATATGATGGTCAATGGTGTCAAATGCAGCACTAAGATCGAACAATACAAGTACAGAGACAAGTCCACTTAAACCAGTGCTGTCTCTGTGCTGTGATGAACTCTAAATCCTGACTGAAAATCCTCAAATAAGCTGTTGTTATGTAAAAAGTCACTTAACTGTCTGGCTACTACTTTCTTGAGAATCTTAGAGAGGAAGAGATGTTAGAAATCAGTCTATAGTTGGCTAAAACCCCTGGGTCAAGAGTGGATTTTAAAAAAAAAGGGTTTAATTACAGCTACTTTAATGACTGTGGTACATATCCTGACAGTAAAGAAATATTGATCATATCCAATAAAGAAGTGCTAATTAAGGGTAACTTCTTTCTCTACTTCTTTAAGCAGCCTAGTTGGGATTGGGTTAAAGAGACAGGTTGATGGCTTTGATGAAATAATTATTGAAGTTAATTGATGCAGATCAATAGCAGAAAAACAGTCTATATCTGATTTTATATTTGTTAAAAATCCTGTATTTGGAGAGAAAGCGAAACCTGTTGAGGGCATTTGGTGATTAATTTGTCTCTAATAGTAATAATTTTATCATAAAAGAAGCTCATAAAGTTGTTGCTACTGAGGGTTATAGGGGATACGTGGTTCAATAGAGCTGTGACTCTCTGTCAGCCTGGCTACAGTGCTGAAGAGGAACCTGGGGTTGTTATTATTTTCTTCTATAAGTGTTGAATAATATGCTGCTCTGGCATTACTTCATCTTAGAAAGCAACAAAGCATACACTCCTATCTACCACATCATGTTAGGCTAACAATATATCAGGCTAACTAGTGTAGGACCTTGTCCTCGTCTTCCTCTACAAGAGACGCTTTATCCGTCTCTTAATTCAACAATCATCATATTATTTTGATTATGTTCCACCAGGAGAGTTTTCAAGGCCTCCTCTTTCCCTTTGACCTTTTTGACCCAGGAGGGGAGGTGAGACTGTGGCGCCGACAGTCTCCTGCACAGAGAGCCTGGTTCTTTTCAGATTCTCAGATGGGATCTCTAGGTGTCAATTTGCTTTATCCTCTTTAACAGAACACTGACTTCTCCACAGATCAGAACGACACCCTACACCTAAAGTGGATCGTGTGTGATAATTAAGTGCCTTTTTGATTGTAAATCAGGGTTAGATATCCCTGAAATGTGTTTACATCTCTTTTAGTCTGACAGGTCCACCTCCAGAGAGAAACTCCTCTGGAATCCACATCTGGCATTCTGACACCCCTTCCTCTAAAGTGGGAATTACGATGTTTTCTTTTGATAGTGGACATTCCAATCTAGGAAGCAGTAACAACAGTTGCACGGATATAGATTTAGTTCTATTGGAGTATTATGGTAAAATTTCATCTCCTCTTATTAACAGATTGCCATCCAGCATTTACGAAAATGTAATGTTTGTCTGATGTTTCTGTCTTCAGATTGGACTAAGTTACAAAATCATGTGTAAAATGTCTGAATGTTTGATGGAGCCACAGTGCCACCTTTTGGTAAGATTCTGGTATAGTTGTAAAAGGTACTTTCAAGACGAACTTTGTTTCATAATTGTGTATTATTCCAAATAGTAAATGCCTGATACATAATTTTTGTGACAAGGATTAAGCTAGCACTATACGAAATATGTACAATCCCTCAGTGTTGCTTTATATACATATTTGATGATTAATGATTTAATGATTTTAATCAGCTCTACTTTTCCTTTACATTAAGTAATTTCGGTTATGTTGTGTTAAAACATGTGAACTATGTATTAAGTCATGGTGGGTTCTGTGAACGGTGAATTAGGATTTAGAAACTTTAAAACACGATAGAAGTAAGTTAATAAAGTTACGAATATCGAAATATCGCTAAAGGAAGTGACACGATTAGCCTTTCCGGATACGCCTCCAGAATAAAACATATATAATATAGACTCCGGTCACTCCCACTCTCTCTCTTACTCTTCTGATCCTGTCTTCCTTCTAAGAGTGTTGGATCCACTCGTTATTTATTCTCACTCTTACTTTTAATTTCCATATTTTATTTTACTTCGTTTGCGACACGTGTTGAATTTTTCTTCAAGTTATAAATTGCTGTGCTGAAGTACTTTCCTAAGTACTTTTATTTTGAAAGCTCAAGATACAAACGAATTTCTTCTTTTATATTTTTGTAGTCTTATCGTCAAGTATTGTCGCCTGATTCACAGAAAGTGAATTTAATCTAATTCTTGGACTTAGTTACGACGGAGAATTCGCCAGGCCAGCGTTTCATCCTCCAGTTATTTTTAAACAAGAAGCTGAATTAGTTTACAATCAAAGCTGAAGACCAACCACTCTAAGACATTTATCATCAGCCAGAAGGTCGTCGCAGTAGTTGACTGCTCAAGAAGACGTATAAACGTTTCCAGCCGGACAAAGACATTATTCTCCAGCCACCTTGCCACCAACGCTCACTAGCGCACACGCCGCGCTGGGCCTTTTGGAGAGATTGCCACTGGTACCAGGGACGAGACGCAACTTCCTTCGGCCTGTTGGATCAGTGACGCAAAGCCGCAGTTGAGCTAAAAGCCAAGGACCTGGAATCCTTCCAAGTTCCATCTACAAACAAAGTAGGCTGACTCTCCGGTACAAGGCCGGATTCACACACATGAAGAAGAGCTGGTGTCTGTCTGTAAGCTTTGATTCCCATCTTTTAAGTTTAAGAGAATTTTCGATTATGGCCTCGTAGTTCTAAAATTTACTCACGTAATATTTTAAACTTACTGCCGCATTGCAAAATCCACCATCGCTCCTGAATCACCTAATAGTAATAATTCATATATTGTCCACATATTCTGTTACTTGTTGTCATTTGTTTGAATTGTCATTTCATGCTATTTACTCTGCATTAGTTAATAAACATATATAACCGTATGTCCTTGTCGGTGCCAGTTTGATTTGATGCGGGGAAATCGATGAATCGTCTAAAAGAAATCACTACTTACGAAATATGAGATTAAATATAGATTTTGGAATTTAATAAATTGATTTGAAATTGATTTGATTAGATCTGTGGAATAATTTCCTCCGGATTACTCCAGTAGCTAAACAACGGAGGTGGTGCCCCATTTACGAGTGTATTATTAATCTTCAGTGATTAATTACCTTTCTAATTAAATAGTAGTGTAACCCCTACACTAGCATGCTAACAATGTGATAAGCTAAATAGCAACCTCAGTTACTTCATATTAGCAAGCAACAAACATACACTCCTATCTAGAGCATCGCAGTAGGCTAATAATATGTCAAACTTACTAGCATGCTAAAGAGGTGCTAAGCTAATTAACATATTGATAAGCGCATAACGTGTCTGTGACGTGCTACGGTAAGCGTACTGACTCATTTCCGGTTCACTTCCTGCTCTGTGTACACTGTTTGGTGCTGTAGCTCTGTCAGTGAACGCTAAATCTAAATTTGTTTTACTCGTTACAGCGGTTATTTTCCCGCTTAACATTTAAACGTAGACTAGTTCTACCTAAGCACTCGGAGTTTCTCCTTCTTTTAGCGACTTTTCGCTATTTTTAAGTTTTTCATACAGGCTAGCTTCATTAGCATTAGCAGTTAGCTATGGCTTCTCCCTCTCCTCTGTCCTGTTCAGTGAGTCAGATGTTCAGTTATTCCTCTGCCTCCTTTAATGATAATGGTACATGTATTAAGTGTAGTTTATTTACTGCGCTGGAGGCGAGGCTTAGTGAGTTAGAGGAACGGTACCGCACCACGGAGATATCTTTAGCCGCTATAGTTAGCCAGCCCCCAGTAGCCGGTGCGGTCCGACCGAAGGTAGCTTCTGTTAGCCGTCCTCCGGTAGTTCCCGAGCAGCAGGGAGAAGAAGACAGGGAGGCTGGGTGACTGAGTGAAGGAAGCCTAAAACACCGAAGCCCACAGTTCACCACCAACCCATATACAAATACATTTTCCCCACTCAGCGACACACCCGCTGAGGAACCAACTCTGGTTATTGGCAGCTCCATAGTCAGAAACGTGAAGTTAGTGAAGCCAGCGGCCATAGTTAAATGTATCCCTGGGGCCAGAGCGGGCGACATTGAATCATATTTAAAACTGCTGGCTAAAGATAAACGTAGATTGTTATCCACGTCGGCGGTAATGACACCCGTTTACGCCAATGGGAGGTCACTAAAATGAATGTGGAGTCGGTGTGTAATTATGCTAAAACTATGTCGGACTCCGTAGTTTTCTCTGGACCCCTGCCCAATGTGACCAGTGATGACATGTATAGCCGCATGTCGTCATTCCACCGCTGGCTGTCGAGGTGGTGTCCAGAAAACGATGTGGGCTTCATTGATAACTGGAAGCCTTTTTGGGGAAAACCTGGTCTGATTAGGAGAGACGGCATCCATCCCACTTTGGATGGAGCGGCTCTCTTATCTAGAAATATGGCGAAGTTTATTTCTAAAGCCTGACAGTCCAGAGTTAGGACCAGGAAGCAGAGCTGCTGTCTTACACACTTCTCTGCGCTTTCTTTAGAACAGTCACCCACCCAAAACCCCATAGAGACTGTGTCTGTCCCCTGACCACCTAAATGATTTAAAGAAATAAAAACAAGAGGAGTTCAACATAAAAATCTAATAAAAATTAAAACTAACTCCTCAGTAGCACAAAATAAGAGAATGAAATGTGGACTGTTAAATATCAGGTCTCTGTCTTCTAAAGCTGTTTTAGTGAATTAATTAATATGAGATTATGATATTGATTTACTTTGTCTTACTGAGACCTGGTTGTCCCACGAGGAGTATGTTAGCCTAAATGAATCCACCCCCCCAGTCATATTAATACTCACATTCCTCGAGGCACTGGCCGAGGAGGTGGAGTAGCAGCCATATATGATTCGAGCATTTTAATGGACCCTAAACCTAAACTAAATTATAATTCATTTGAAAGCCTTGTTCTTAGTCTTTCTCACCCAAACTGGAAAACACTGCAGCCAGTTCTAATTGTTATAGTGTACCGCGCTCCTGGACCGTACTCTGATTTTATATCTGAATTCTCAGAGTTTTTTATCAAGTTTAGTCCTTAAATCAGATAAAGTAATTATTGTAGGTGATTTTAATATTCACGTGGATGTTGACAATGACAGTCTTAGTAATGCATTTATATCATTAATAGACTCAATTGGCTTCTGTCCGAGTGTAAATAAACCAACTCGTTGTTTTAATCACGCTCTTGACCTCGTTCTTTCATATGGCATTGATATTGAACATTTAATAGTCTTCCCACATAATCCTTTCCTATCTGACCATTAGTTAATAACTTTTTAATTCATAATATTGGATTATAAGCCATTAGGCAAAACTTTAGGCTCACTACAATCAACATTAGACTCCATCGCTCCTATAAAAAGGAAATTATTAAAACATAGGAGACTAGCACCGTGGTATAACCACCAAACCCGCCAGTTAAAGCAAATAGCTAGGAAATCTGAAAGGAAATGGCACTCTTCCAAATTCTCAGAATATCGCTCAATTTGGCAAGATAATCTTAAAACTTATAGAAAGGCCCTCTGTAATGCCAGAGGAGCCTATTACTCAGCACTAATAGAAGAAAATAAGAATAACCCTAGGTTCCTCTTCAGCACTGTAGCCAGGCTGACAGAGAGTCACAGCTCTATTGAGCCACATATCCCCATAAACTTAAGTAGCAATGACTTCATGAGCTTCTTCTATAATAAAATTTATTACTATTAGAGAGAAAATTAATCACCAACTGCCATCAACAGTTGTCAGTGGCTCTCCAAGTTCAAGGACTTTTGCTAATGTAAACTTAGATATATATTTAGACTGTTTTTCTGCTATCAATCTTCATCAGTTAACGTCAATCATTTCTTCATTGAAGCCATCAACCTGCTATTAGAACCGATCCCAACTAGGCTGCTTAAAGAAGTTGTTCCCTTAATTGGCACTTCTTTAGTGGATATGATTAATCTTTCTTTATTATCAGGATATGTACCACAGTCCTTTAAAGTAGCTGTAATTAAACCCCTTCTTAAAAAGCCCACTCTTGACCCAGGGGTTTTAGCTAACTATAGACCAATCTCTAACCTCCCCTTCCTCTCTAAGATTCTGGAGAAGGTAGTCGCCAAAGAGTTGTGTGACTTTCTACATAACAATAGTTTATTTGAGGATTTTCAGTCAGGATTTAGAGTTCATCACAGCACAGAGACAGCTCTGGTTAAAGTTAATAATGACCTTCTGATTGCTTCTGACAATGGACTTGTCTCTGTACTTGTATTATTAGATCTTAGTGCTGCATTTGACACCATTGACCATGATATTCTTTTACAGAGACTTGAGCATCAAATTGGCATTAAAGGAACCAAGGCACTAAGCTGGTTTAAGTCATATTTATCAGATCGTTCGCAGTTTGTACATGTTAACGATGAATCTTCAATAAATACTACAGTTAGTCATGGAGTTCCACAAGGTTCTGTACTTGGACCAATACTATTTACTATATATATGCTCCCTTTAGGCAACATTATTAGGAATCACTCCATTAACTTTCACTGTTATGCAGATGATACGCAGTTATATCTATCGATCAAGCTCGATGAAATTAATCAATTATCTAAATTACAAACATGTCTTAAGGACATAAAATCCTGGATGAGCTGCAATTTTCTGATGTTAAACTTAGAAAAAAAACAAAATTCTTGTTCTTGGCCCCAAAAACCTTAGAGACTCACTGTCTAAAGATATAGTTACTCTAGATGGCATTACCTTGGCCTCTAGCACCACTGTCAGGAATCTTGGAGTTATCTTTGATCAGGATTTGTCTTTTAACTCCCACATGAAGCAGACCTCTAGGACTGCCTTCTTTCATTTACGTAATATTACAAAAATTAGACACATACTATCACAGACAGATGCAGAAAAACTAATCCATGCATTTGTTACTTCAAGGCTGGATCACTGCAACTCTTTATTATCAGGCTGCCCCTATAAGTCCATTAAAACGCTCCAATTAATTCAGAACGCTGCAGCACGAGTACTGACAGGAACTAGAAAAAGAAATCACATCTCTCCTGTACTAGCTTCTCTGCATTGGCTCCCTGTAAAATGTAGAATAGAATTTGAAATTCTCCTCCTCACCTATAAAGCTCTTCATGGTCAGGCCTCTTCATATCTTAAAGAGCTCATAGTACCCTATTACCCCTCTGGAAGACTACGTTCTCTGAATGCTGGGCTACTTGTGGTTCCTATAGTCTCTAAAAGTAGAACAGGAGCCAGAGCCTTCAGTTACCAAGCTCCTCTCCTGTGGAACCAGCTTCCAGTTGTGGTTCGGGAGGCAGACACCCTCTCCACATTCAAGAGTAGGCTTAAGACATTCCTCTTTGATAAAGCTTATAGTTAGGGCTGGATCAGGTGAGTCCTGAACCATCCCTTAGTTATGCTGCTATAGGCCTAGACTATCGAGGATTTCCCATTGTGCACTGAGCTCCTATTTCCTCTCTCTTTCTGCACTCATTCATGTCCCATTAATGCATGTTACTAACTTCACTTCTTCCCCGGAGTTCTTGTGCTTTCTCGTCTCGCAGGTTCTTATTGATCCTGGTGGAGCCTCTTGCCATGGTCCTGCTAGATTGCCATCGCCAATACTGTTGTTGCTGTGCACCTGTCTGTCTCTCTGTCTCTCTCTCTCTCTCTCTCTCTCTCTCTCACCCCAACTGGTTGAGGCAGACGACCACCCACCTAGAGCTGAAGGATCTGTACTAGGTTTCTGCCTTTTAACAGGCAGTTTTTCCTTGCCCTTGTCGCCAAGTGCTTGCTCAAATAATGTTATAAAGATTTCGGTCTAGACCTGCTCTATTTGAAAAGTGTCCTGAGATAACTTCTGTTATGAATTGGCACTATACAAATAAAATTGAATTGAATTGAATTAAGCCACCAACCAGTCACTCACTTTCTAATCCACAGCCATTCAATGGAACTGCCATGTTCTTCACTGTCTGAGTCCTAATGAGGGGGATCTTTATGATAAAATAACCACAAGCTACCACCATGTGTATAAGGTCAACCACAGCAGAAATAGAGTGAAGTAAATCCAAGCTCCACTAACTGCATAACTTCCTCCTCTGTTTTGAGTTTGGCTGCCAAAAACCCACCTTCTCTTCTCTGTGGTTTGGAGTGTTTTCTCAAACTGCCGGTCTTCTGGCATGTTTGGTGTGTTTGGCCAGCGCTACTACAGCTGACAGTGACACAGTGCCACCATTACCGCATATGTAGCTCACATTCCTGGCTAATTGGGTTTGAGGCCCCTGAGGCTGTATATGAGCGTTAAATGGGGGGATTGGCTGGGCTGTGTTGGGATTGTGCATTATGATTATGGTTGAGGGGTCATTGGGTTGTTGTGTGTGTGTTGGAAAGGATAAATTGAAAGCACAGTGGTCTCATGAAAACTCGGACAGAGTTCTGGTCTTATCGTTGGACTTGCTGAGAAAACTCTGTATTTGTTTTCTTAGGGAAACATTTATTTTTTCACAGATTCTTTATGGATCTGTCGTGTGTACGTTTGTTCCACGTCTGTGTGAGTTCACCCAGGTGGGAAACCGAGGCGTGATAAGGTTGAGAAACAAACGAGCACTTCAGAGCTTAGCCGAGTGCCAGGCAGGGAGTTGGACCGCAAGCAAAGCAGCTCCATAACACCAATTTTCTTACTTCATCTAGATATGCCTCCCCAGTGCTTTGCCTGCTACCACCTTGTTGTGTTTCCACCCCCTGCCTTTTTGTTTCTTCCTTTACCCCACTTCTACCCCCGCTGCGAGCCCCGCCGCATTCACCAATGGTTATTCATCTAAAGTTGATGAGCGTTCTTTTTCCAAGTGCAGAGTGCACTTTTGGCGAAAGAAAAAGTCGTCTCTCTGCGAGTATACACACTGCGACAGGGTGAAAGCACTTGGATGAATGCTCCACTCCTCCACTGCCCTATATTTCCCTATTCATCATTTGCAAGAGTATGGTGTCAAGATTGCTGCGAGTTTAGTCATCCGCGAGACACAAGTTATACACCGGCTGTACATCTGAACGCCGGAGGAGGAGAAAGAGGAGGAGGGGGGAACAGGAGAGGGAGGAAGGGGAGGAGAACAGGACACACCGCTGAAAAGACGAGAAGCCGGTGACGGGGCGGGACAGTGTGGTTCATCCCTGAATAGAAGGCAATAAAGAAGCCGGCGGGTGAAGGCAGCGCGGGGCGTGCAGATGATAAGCAGGCGGAAATCATGCGAGCGGCACACAGCTGTACATATTATATATATATATATATATATATATATATATACAGAACAATTTAGCAAAAGTCAAACTTCCAAAACTGTGTTTTCTCTAGGAGATTGGAGGAGAGGGAGAAGATACACAAGAGGCAAATGGAATAGTAGAAATAAAACATTACAATTAGTTCTGTGATACAGGAGATTTGCTTCTGAATTTCTTGATAGTACATTTTCATTTGGCTTATCTTACCATCAGTCAGATTTTACCATTGACATGAAAAAGGAATATTCTAGACATAAAACAATTTAAACACATAATCTGGAACTGAATTATTCTAATATGGATTATTTTGTATTTTATAACATTGCAACAGCGAGGTATGAACTATCGTGTAGTTCATTTGTAGCCATGATAGTGGTGAGGTTCTAGGGGTGCAATTGTTCCTGACTTAAACAACTGTTGGGTCGCCCGACAGTTGTCATGTCTGCATTGAATTTTAGTGACTTTATTGATATCATTTTTCTAGATAAAGAGGGCACCAGCATAGAGCACTGGAGTGGAAGGCACTGTCCACTGGAAGGGCACCCTAGGGGGCACTTCACGTTTTCATTTAGAGCCATCATCAGATTAAAATTTCAGTGTTTCCTATACTGTGGGTTATGATCAAATATATGCAAAACCTCAACCACCTCAGCTGTGCTTTGTGTTTAGTGCTAGTAAGCAAATTTTAGCATGCTAACATGCTAAACTGAAATGTGAAAATTGCAAACATCACTGGCAAGTTCCACTGGCATGGCTGAATGCTCATAAGCCTTAATTTGCTTTAGCAAGATTCAACTTTATGATGCTGGAGGCTAGTTTCTGGTGCAGTTAAATTGTGTTATACTATTATTTGGTCTACCATATTTATATGAGAGTTGGATGAATACCAGAAACACTTCTCTGTATATTGCTATATGTCTCAGCAATACCACAAACTACATCCTCCAAATACAGTTGAATCAACACCTTTCTAGCAGTAAGAGACTGCATTAGTTTTAGCTAGTTGTACCAAATAAACTGGCCAGTGTGTACAGTGTAACTGAATATGGGCGATTCTTTCAGTATATGTGTCGCACAGCTGCGTACTACTCGAACTGTTCGCTACATCATCCATTAGTTTGTGGAGTACCGCTTTGAAGCCTCAAGGCATTATGGTAATTGCCATGTTGGTTTTTCAACATGGCATCACTTTTACTTGAATAGGATGTATTGATGATCTTTCTATCCCTCTGAGTGTGTTGTGTGTGTATCTTTAAAAAGAGAGTGTCGAAGGCCAATGGGAGAAGTCAGAGACTGTCATCTCTGCTTGACCAATCCCTCTCATCATCAGCATTTCAATTGACATTCCTCCCAAACTATTAAAGCCTCCATCCTGCTCTCATTGTCTCGCCCCCTCCTCTTGTTAAGGAGGCCTTCACTGGATGCTCATTAAAATCATCTCAGCTGAATCGAACAGGCAGACACACGGCAGACTTTGCCTGCCTCCTTCCTCCTCCCTCCTCGCTCACTGTTTCTCTCTCTGCCAAAAAAAAGGAGCCTGAAAATGGGCGAATGTGTGTTTTCTCCAATCTACTATTTCAATTTCAAGTGCTTCTGGGAAGGTTTTTTATGGTGGAAATAATGCCAATAAAAGTTGTTTACCGAACCGGACTTGGACGGAAGATGCAGAGAAAAAGAGCATGTTGATTATTATCATTATTATAAGGTAAGCCAGAAGTACATAAGGTACGCGCATCTGTTTATAGGGTACGTGCATCTGTTTTTATGCACTGATAGGTAGTTTTATTGGTTTGCATTTGTTACAGTATAGAAATATAATAAGAAAGAAAAAAAAAATCACAGTTTCTCTCTAACACTGTCCGGCAGACAAAGGATATTCCAGAAGGGCTGAAAGCCGAGCTGCTGCTAACATTAGCTCAACTTTTACGGTCTTCAGATTGCACTGACGCAATTTCAAAACATCTGATTAATTCAGTGAAAAAGTCATCTGAAAAATGACCACTGAATTTAAAATGGCTTATTGAAGGTATGGCTCGAAGTCTCAACATGATACATATGTCTACTAGTCTTCATACATATCAGTGAAACATGCTGCAGGGGCCGCACTATCGAGCCATTTTGTCACAACCATGCGCAAGACCCATGTGACATGTAAAACTTTTCAAGCACCTTTATCCCCTCAAAAATGTGATTAATTTGGCAGAAGGTTAATAATTCCTTGCATTACAAAAGAGTCCTCGAAAGCTGCAGCTATGGCCCTACTAATTTCTTCCAATGGTAAAAATGTGGGCATTGCCAATTATTTATTTTGTGCAGATTAAGTAAAACACTTCCATACATTTTACACGTTAAGCAAAATAGTATGGCTGTATTTTTTAAAGATATTTGGGCTTGGATGAATGCAGGTACAGGTACAATAGAAATTGAATCGTTATCTTTTCATGTACAAAATTGTTCTGTCCAGTAATAGAATTGATGATAAGGACACTCCACCATCCTCTCTCTCACCATAGTGTGACAGCTCCAGAGCCTTGGTTCTGTGTACTATATGTATTTTTTGTGTGTCTTGCAGGTCCCTGTCTGGGTGGAGCTGACATGCAACTAGGTAACTGGGAACACCTGGCCAGTTTTCTCAGCTGCTTAAGCCAGTGTGTGTCAGTTGCCTCATCACCCAACAAGCTCTGTTGGTCATTTCTATGTGTTGCCTCAACTTTGTTTCACACTGACATCATGAACCATACATTAACCATCACATTCATGCACTTTCACACACCACTGATCCTGACTTCCACATCTCATTACTATTATTGTTAAATGTTAGGTTTAGTGCACATCTCCATCCTTTGTTGCAGCCTGTGAGCCAGGGGCTCGTTCTGGTAACTACATGCAAGGTAGTTGATGGAAACATGCACTGATTTGCATTTTATTTTGCCCACATTTAAGAATTTCACTTTTTTTAAACTTTTACATGTTATGGAAATGTAACTATAAAGGCAAGTCAGCACACACATATTGTCCCCACCAAATGTCCATGAGAATAAACACATGCAGACGGTCATGTTGGCCCAGTGGCTCCCAGCAATAATTGAATGCCTCTCTTGACAAATGGATTGTTGAAACCACGCCTGCAATGCACCATTAGGCTCTCCTGTCCCCTTTATCCACCAAGGACTCTGTTTGTCTGCGAGCAAGTGTGCACCCTAACGTGTTTATGTGTGGGGCGGACAGAGTTGGATAGAGTTTCTTAATGTCAGCCTCTGCTTCTATTCATTCTTTATGAGTTGTATCCCTAAAAAGCTCTGCGATGGTCACATTCAATTTAGTTCAACCTTCAAACACTGAAGACACAGCAATGTGAATAAATTATTCCAATGAGCTAATGTTAGGTTAATTAATTGCTAAATTACACTGGCACAATGTTGGTCTTTGACTATTTTACTATTTTGGAATGATAGAGTAAAATTATAAGTGCTCAGTCTTCATACACCTTAAGAAAAACAACACAATGCTATTTGGCAAACAGATTGGGAAACTCAACACTCTGGGCCTTTGTACCATACTGCTGGATGTTGGACTTGTTCATTGATCACGCCTCCTTAATTCTACTCGAAGTACTCAAAACTAAATCCAAAATGGAACTGGCTATTGCAAGTCATTTTTATTATTATTATCACTATGAGTGACTCCTTTTATGTTACACTCATTTGAGCCATTGGTAAAAATACTTACGAATAGCTTTAAAAAAAAACCTTTCCTCTGTACTGAAATTATATATCAGAGACATTATGAAGAAGAGAAGGTGGTGGAAGTGCTGCTTATGGACTCCCCCCTTCTCCTTCCCAACACCCAACTTATTTAACAGGCATCTTCATCAAGGTCCGGGCCCATTAAATACATCATTGGAGCGGTGATTAAAAATGAAACAGACTTAAATGCGGTAATCAATCTTTTAATAGGTTAACAGGCTTAAAATATCAGAGCTCTTTCTCAACCTGAGCTCACAGGGAGAGAAGAGAAGGAAAGAGGGGGAGAGGAGTAAGGAGAGATACCTTGAAATCATCTGTAACATTTTTTATGCCAATAAAAAGTGTAATATTATTCTTATGAAGCAGTCTCACAGAGTGAGGTAGCCATCAGTAAGGTATGACTACCATATTGTTTATCATGAAAACTGAAAAGTGCCTGGGTTTAGTTGTGAAATGCAAAGATACATTCAACTAATTGCACATAACTGGAGCAATTACCATGCAGCTACATGGAACTAAAAGCAGTTGAGCTATATAATGCTCAGTGTGGAGCTTCCTTTGAATCTGTGCATGAATGCATGTTATTGAGAAGAAGCTGTGCTCTGGATTCACACAGCGGCGTCGCTCCACGCTTTCTTTACTCACACTATGATATGAGATTACCGGCTAATACTCTCTCTCTCTCTCTCTCTCTCTTTTTTTTTTTTTTTTGTTTGAATCACAAGATGAATATGACTCAAAATTTCCAAACTGCCACCTTTTACCATCTGTGCTAAGTGCTACAGATGGGTGCTACAGACTTGTATTGCACAAGTGTGATGTAACTTTAAATGTATGCTGGGAAAAGCAGTGAGAAAAACAAACTTGTTCCCAACTACATGAGTTTCTAGAATTTTCAAAATGAAAACAGCGTACACAAAAAGGCAGAATACATATGCAAACTCTGTGCATCATATTTATAGCATTTTATCTGAAACTGTATGCGCCTGTCTTAGCCAGGACTCTCTTGTAAAAGAGATTTTGAATCTCAATGGGACTATGACAGGTAAAATAAAAGTCCTGGTTCTGCATAGGCCTAAATCTGAGACCTGTACCTAGCACAAGTCTGTCCTTGAATCCAACTTCTACAACCAAATTTGAGACCTAAACTGTCAAAACTGTCAGTAAATGTACTGCTGAAGGATTGAATGATTTGGGCACATTAAAGGACTACTGTGTAGGATTAAGTTGCATCTAGCTGTGTAGTTGCAGATTACAAAACCCTTACCACACCCTACCTAGAAAACTATATCAACAACCCTTGGGCAACTTCTCAACTTCTGATAAGCTCTGTCAAATGATGATGCCCAGAAGATTTGGAAGGAGCAGAACTATGTTTTAGGAGGAAATGTCCAAAATGTGTTTTTCAAAAAAATAAAATGTGGAAAATCCAGCCAGGTGGACTTTTTTATAGAGCACATTGAGCTGGACAAGTCAGTCAGACCTATGGTATGAAGGGTGTGGCCTTTCAAAAATAAAATTTTTGGGCCTTAATTACACCACCACCATGTTCATGTTTCTAGCTCATTCCAGCTTGCAGCAATTTGAGCTTTTGTGGCAGACAAATAATATTAATATACCAACACAAAAACAATTTGTTACTTACGCCCCTGCAATTACCATACTTATATCATTATAATAAATTATCTGCCTAACCAAAAGGTGAAACTGTGAAACTCAGAATGTCTGTCAGCAACAATATATGACTGGAAAAGAAGACAAATATTTCTATTTAGTAAATGTAAATCACTGTGAAAATGCACAAGCCTCAAAAATGAACAAGCCTCAATTCCACCCCAGCAGTAAGCCATAAATGGACATATTTATGTCAATCAAAAGAAAAAGTACAGTTTCATCTAAGATCCTCCAGCAAAGTGAAGCAGCCACCCTCACACTCATGACCATTACACACTGCTGTGGAGAACACCACATTGTCATTAATTTATCTCATGCACCTGTAACACATCATCTGCAGTGATAGCTCAATCATACTCAGCAAATGTCAGAAATAATGACTTTGTTGATGGCACTCACATGGAAACAGACTTAACAAGGTTTTCCCCCCCAGTAAAAGTGATCAAATGAAAAGACACAGGACTAAGATAATGAAATAGTGGGAAAGAGCAAAACAAGCCTAGATAAAAAAAAAAAAAAAAGTAAGTTTTAAATGTGCTATTGATTGAATTACACTCTAAGAAGTAAAATGTTGTATTTACTTAACTGAGTTATGTCAACCGGTCCCACTAAACTGTGTTGTTTAAATAGGAAAAGCAATGTACGATTAATGTTTACAACACATTTTAAGTAATTCCAACTTAACTATGTTACTTTGAGACTAGGTGACATTGCTACATTGCATAACCACAACAACAATATGTTGGATTTACTGACACTGTAAATGGTAAATGGACCTGTACTTGTATAGCGCCTTTCTAGTCTTCCTACCACTCAAAGCGCTTTTACACTACGTGCCACATTCACCCTTTCACACACATTCACTCAGTGATGGCAAAGTCCATCAGACAGAAACTAACATTCATATACATTCACACACCAATGCACAGCATCAGGAGCAATTTGGGGTTCAGTATCTTGCTCAAGGATACTTCGACATGTGGCACCAGGAGCCAGGGATCGAACCCACACACACTATGTTCACTTAACTTAATATGATTGAGGTCAATTTACTTGATACAAATTAGCAATATCAATGTGATAGGTTTGTGTTAATCATGCAACACCTTAGTTGTGCTGTTTAAATAAATAAGTCAAATAAATACAACTTAAGTTGCTGAAATTCACTTATGCCTTTATTGTATTCAGGTCTGCAAACAGTGGGATTATTACAAATAAAGTCACGTCTGTAATATGTATGTGTATACAAACATTGACAAAAACTGAAAGTATAATACGTATAATCTTACTGTTTTAACCCCACACCTGAATCATTTCGTTTTGACAAAACAAGCATCAACCTTCAAGCAGTAAAATATACACACAAGTAAATGTGATCAATATTAAATGCCTATTTGTTCAACCAACTAAATTCAAGGAATGTTGACGTAACTTAAACATGACCAAAAACATTTGGTTTATTATGAACTGATCAACCTGGAGGTTATGCTTAATGAAAATGTCAAGAGCTACACTGTATGAAAAAGGCAGTGCTGCTGAACATGGTAGATGTAAAAATACCTCAAATTTCAAAAGAACAGTTGCCAAATTTTTAATTATTGTTTCTTGCAAGTTCTCATGTGGTGTTTCTGTTTCAATCAAAGTATGACCATCTGATCATAATCACCAATTCTTCTATTCTTAGTGTCATCAATTGCTTAGCATCCAGCAGTCCACTCTTCAAGTCCACCTTTTTTTTTAAAGTCCACTCTTCAACTCCAACACGACAGGTGACAATGTCAACAATTACAGACTAACAACATTTCTTGAAACCTAACAGTTGTGTCCAAAAATACAGTCCAAATGTTTTTCCCTTGTGTAAGGATGAACAGAAATCCAATCTGGTTCTTATCCAGTCTTGATGGCGATTTTACTCATGCAGTTTGTTTTTGAGGACCTGCACCTTAGTGGAGAGCTTGTTTCCATCCAGTCCCATCAAAACTTTCTGAAGAAGTGTATCGCAAGTCCTTGCGATAGCTCAGGTTTAGACAATAGATCAAGCCAAACAGGGCTGCACAGCCATTTGCCACATCTTTCAGGTCTTGCAGCACTGTACATCCTTCAACGATGATGCCAACATCCTCAGGTGCATCTGCTGCCTCTGCTCCCTCTTGTTGCACAACGTAGATGCCCAAAACCACATTCTCCATTTCTCCCACTGCAGCAACATCAACATCCTGAAAATGGCAGAAAGAAACAGTATTAATCAAACATATGTACTATGAATGTTATATTTTTCATGAATATTTGCCAGTGTCTTCAGAGAATAAGACTGGTAATTGAGTTTTTCTTGTCAAGAAATCTGAAAAAAGGCCAAGATGCGCAATAAATCTACATTATCCTATTTAGGAAGTACTTATTTGTGCCACAGAACTCTGTTGTAGCATGGTGAATAGAAACAGCTTCAAAAACGAATAATCATGGTTGTTGTTTTTTGTTTGGGTGTTTTAATTCTACACTCATGACCATATTTTTGTAGATGAAATGTATTTAGCTCCATATACCAATAAGAAAATTTGAGTGCACGCAATCCAGAAGGACTTATGAATTGGTAATATGAAAAAAAATTGCATTTCATGTATTAATTAGCAATATCAAAAGCTATGGAATCAACAGTGTCATAACTTACCATGTACTTCTTAACAAGGTTGTCAGGATCTTCATTTAAGTAGATGCATCATGCTTTTAGTATGCATTCCCGCCTTACTTCAATGTTTGGATTCTGTGGGAGACCAAAAACTGATTTTTACCAAACCTTTTTAAAATAACTGATAGTTTCAGATTTGTATTTTTTAACATTAGTGACATGAACTGAGGAACAGATATAGAATAATGAAACAGAATTAAACAATTGTGTTAATGATAGATGCTCATGGGTTCATGCTTTTATAATACTATATTTGATGATATGACTCTAAAGCATATTTGAACTTGATTCAAAGTGAAAGACCTAAGAAGAGGGAAAGAGTAAAATAGTTAAGTTATACCAAACATCTTATTTATGTTAAGAATAAACTCTGAAGGATCAGGGTTAAAGTGAGAAACACACCTGGTCCATGGCTACCATGATCAGGCCGATTCTGCGTCCTGCTGCCCCTCCCTTCTTTTTGAAAACCCTCATCAGATGGCTTGAGTAATGATCCAGTTGGGCCATAAAGGTTGAGAGCAGGGGGATTGTGGTAATTCGGGTGAACTCTGCATTTACCTGCAACAGATTGAAACAGAATCTCACATGAAACTAAAATGAAATCAAATAACTTTCAAATGGTCACATATTGTGGAAATGTAAACATAAGCATGTTATTGGCTGTCCATTCACCTAGTTCAAAAGCAAAACCAACATACTTGACTCTACTTTTTTTTTAAATGAAGAGCTTATTGTTTAATAATGTACAACCATAAAAAATAAAAAACTTGAACATTACCTGATTCTCAGAAAACAGAGCTGGCCATCTGTTTTTGAACTCTGCTATGAATGGCATATCTTCAATTACTTCTTGTCTCCTATAGGCGAAGGTTTTCTCCATTTTACTGTTGATTAGCTGATGGTTGTTCTTCTTTTTCACCTCTGATGTAAGCGCTTGCCTTTCCTTCTCAAGGCTTTCTTTGGTTTCGCCGGCTGGGTAATCAGGACGGAAGTTGACCTCTGCTTTCTTTGGCTTCTTCACCTGGTTTGGACTTTGACCCATGACACCCTGCTTTTCTCTGACGGAGTTGATACTCAACTCTGGGCACCCAATGTTCCTTAGTCTTGTGCGGTAGTTTGCCATTTTATACTTCAAACTAATTTTCCATCCATAGAATCCAGTAACTGATCCCTGCTCCTTTAAACAAGGATACTTGGTTATCAGGGCCTGGGCAACATCATCAAACTCTGAACTTGAAGGATAGACTTTGTATTTGACAATTTCTGATGCCAAACCATCAAGTATATCTGACTTCAGTTTGGGACTTGGACTCAAAAGAGTACCACTGTTTAGGAAAGCTTGGTTGGCCCTTCCAACTGAATCTGTACCTCATAATTAAACTGAGGTATCTGGAAACTTTGTGGCCATGGCTGTGATCTAAGAGCAGAAGCTGAAGAAGTAGATTCAGCGGAGGAAAGTATATCCGTGTCTGATGCTGTGGACAAAGAACTGTCATCTAACCATTGTGAAACAGGTTGATTTGTGGTTGTGTCTGACTCAGTCAAGTTAATGACTTTGACTGTGCTCTTGTCTTTGATTTCTGTGATCTCGGTCAAGTTCACAAACTCATTGTCAAATTCAATATCTCTGTACTGCAGTCTGAAATTTCCAGTCAAGCTGAATTGTCTTTTAATTTCTCCTTTGAAAGCCTCAACTGAATCTGGCATCCCATTGGGCAGAGTTAGTTTTGATGCGTTGTCTACTCCAAGTACAACTCTCAATGTTGCAGCCATCTTGTGTTCATTCTGAAAAACAAAAACAAAGTACATAATAACTTTCTTAATTAAATGTCATCAGCATTTGCATAACAAAGTTCAGCATTGCCACACCTTAAATAGAAATAACTGAGTTTTAGTAATTTTACCATATTTAATTTAAAGAAATTACCTGTCGCATTTACAAATCATTTTAAAGTGACCATTTGTAAGGATCCAACTCTGTAGTCAGCCAAAGGATACTGGTCAGAAAGCTCCTTCAACTCAACCAGAGCAAACTCTCTTGTTGGATGCACCTCTAAAGCTCTATAGTGGTCTCTGTACCATGAGGTCAGTTTTTTAATGATGAGACTCAAGTCATTTCTTATAATGCACAGTTGAATTATTTCTGAAAATTCTGGTAGACCGCCACATGATCCATGCACAACTATCATACCTTTTTTGTATTTTATGCCATTAACAGTTACACTTTGAGCAAGATTTACAGTAGTGATTTCAGGGTACTTTTGGGTAACTGTGTTTACAACATCCTCATTGAGGAAATCAATGGGGACCTCTGAGATTTTAACAACATCCAAGGAGGAGTTTTCATTGTCAGGACAAAGCACTGATGTTTTGTTGCCAATGACAAAGTTACATTCCTAAAGTTATTTATATGCCTAACAACCTGCTTAAAAAAGCTGTGTTTGGCTTCGAAACGCATGGTCCATAATGACACAAGGGGACCAAAACATTTGATCATTTCTGGATAGTGTTCCAGAAAATGATGTTTGGGCAACAACTTTTGATCTGGAAACAGTTCCTGATAGCGTTTTCGATGTTCTGATATTTTGCACTCCAAGTAGGCAATTGATTCTAGACTATGGACAGGTGCAACAACCAATTCTGCAATATCCTTTAAATCCAAAATCACCTGCCAAGCAGGTTCCCTGTTGGGAACAAGTTTTCCTACAATTAAAGGTAGTAAACGAAGAAGACACCAATTTTCGTGGGAGTTGCCACCTCCTGTGTCATTCTTTTGTAAAGTTTTTGGTAACAAATGAGGGCGGGTGGTTTTATCCCCCTCTTTGTATGGAAAAGAATGGATAAGATTATTAAGGTGTTCAAGATATAAGCACCTTGATGCACCGTGCCAGCTCAACAGGAACTATGCCTTCAAACACGTCATGGACAATATCTGGGGGATAACCTGTAGTCACATTAAAGTGAGAGAGGCTATTAGTTAAAATGCAAGACTTTTTTACCCCAAAACCAGCTTATGCCCTTTTCTTGAGCTGTTTTGACATGAAGCTGATGGATGTCCTTGGTTCTGCGCTCAAACACTCCTGTTTTTACTTCTTGCCTCTGAATGTCTGAAAACTGAGCTGTACAAAATCGACAGAAATATTTTCCTGAAAAACTCTCTACAAATCCAGCTAGCCCATGAGCCCCCAGATTATCAGCAACAACACACTGTATGGTGCCCTTGATAAAAACTCCAAGATGTGGAATATATATAGCCCTTGCTGTTCCAGAATCACTACATCATGCAACAGAGGTTCAAATATCTTTTCGTAGCCATAAGTTTTAACATAATCACTTTTGCACAATAGTGCCAAGTAGATTGAGGAAAGGGTCGAGCTGCCACCAGGAGGTAAGTTACCTAAAATCCAGTACACTGAACAAAGTTTGTGTTTCTTGCGTGATGTTCCCAATGGATTGCAGACCTCAAAGTCGTCGATATAAAAACATAGGGAAATCCTTAAATCCTCACCAAAAAAAGGACTGTTTTTGTGATGCTCGCCATCCTGAAAATGCACATACTGGTTTACATTTGCAGATAAGGTTGTATGATTATCAACAAGCTTAACAACTATATCTTTACGAGCAAGCAACTGCTGTAGAGACTTCAGTAAGGGAACATACTGAAATGTTTTGTTGGACCTTGCCTCCAGTACATACTCGACAGGTTCCACAACCTTGAATTTTTCCTTGTAGTATTGTTTGCGTTTGAAGGCAGATGCCAGTGGACCTCCCTTAGCTATAGCTTTTGCTAAAGGATTATTAGTAGAAATGGCAACGCTGAGTTCATTAATTATGAACTGGTCAACCTGGAGGTTATGCTTATTGAAAATGTCAAGAGCTACACTGTGTGATATAGGCAGTGCTGCAGAGGTAAGAATGAAATGTAACTCTTCAAGCAAGCCATCAATTGCTGAACATGGTAGATGTGAAAATACCTCTAATTTCAAAAGAATAGTTGCCAATTTTTGAATTATTGTTTCTTGCAAGTTCTCATGTGGTGCATCAGTTGCAATCAAAGTATGACTATCTAAGTCTGAAGCAGTTTCTCCAAGATCACCTGGATGGTCTTCAGATACATGATGGTCACTATTTACATTACCACCTTTCACTACTTCAGCTTTAAAGTCTTTTACTGTGTAATGTGGATGCCTCCTGCTTTTGTGTGATTTGTAAGTAGCATATATATTAGTTTGAAACGTACAATTCTGAAACACACAAGTTACTGTTTCGTAATGCTTCAGATGGTTATTGATGTGAGAATTTTATGAATTTAGGACGTGTACGAATGGACAAAGTCAGGTGTTGTTAAGTTAAGTGACTGGATAACGACCATATTCACCAATCAGCCATAACATTCTGACCACTGAGTGAAGTGAATTACACTGGTATCTGGTTATCATGGCTCCTGTCAGTGGGTGGGATATATCAGGCAGCAAGTGAACATTTTATCCTCAAAGTTGATATGTTAGAAGCAGGAAAAATGGGCAGTGTGAGGATCTGAGCGACTTTGACAAGGGCCAAATTGTAATTGCTACACTGTTAAACATTTCAGGTCAGTTTAACTTGCAAATGAAGGTTCACCTGCTGCCTTAAAACTGCAAGTTAACTCAACTGAAGCTTACCTATGTTTCAACTCTGACAATAAAGTTGAAAAGGTTGATTATACTACAATGTTCTAGTTGTCACAATATTGTTTTTAAAATTGTCAAAGTTCACTTAACTTTTAATCACTTATAATCTTAACTTGATACCATTAGTTGAAACAAAAAATCATTATACATCATCAGTACATGAAAACTTTTAATCACATCTTGTTTAAACTTAATACTTGATCTGAGTTAAAATAACTAATAATATTTATATGACTACCCATTTGAAGTTTTGAAGATTAAAATTCCAAATTTGTTTCAACTTGCATGGTAAATGACAGAGCTTCACACTGAATTCTTGCATTTGTCCAAAAATAGAACATTTATTTTAAAAATATACATGTTTATATAAACTTTAGCAATTTTGAAACTGTAAGCTAGATTGCCATTGCCAATACTGTTGTTGCTGTGCACCTGTCTGTCTGTCTGTCTCTCCTCTCTCTCTCTCTCTCTCTCTCTCTCACCCCAACTGGTCGAGACAGACGACGACCCACCTAGAGCCGAAGGGTCTGTCCTAGGTTTCTGCCTTTTAACAGGCAGTTTTTCCTTGCCCCTGTCGCCAAGTGCTTGCTCATGGTGGTACTGTTGGGTCTCTGTAAATAATGTTTTAAAGAGTTCGGTCTAAACCTGCTCTATTTGAAAAGTGTGCTGAGATAGCTTCTGTTATGAATTGGCGCTATACAAATAAAACTGAATTGAATTGAAAAATTAAACGAGAGTAAGTATGGTGAAGTTGTACAGAGGAAAAATGTGGTATATGCAAAGCTTTAGAAAACATCAACATCCACATCTAAAAGATTCTTTAACCACAATTTGTTTTCATTATATATACACCTCAGAAAATGTTTTGCACATTTAAACTATTTTAGATTTTTCAACTTTACGTCACTTGATTTGCCCATACCTGACTTCTGCTGAACAAACTAGACTGATGAAAACCTGTATAATGTTAGTGTAAAGAACAAGATAAGCTTCTCAAATAAATGCTGCCTCCTAGTAGTTGCTTGACAAGTACATTCCTTTGTTTACATGCGATATCTAAGCAGTTTATTTCTGAGTCCATGGATTCTGGCTGAACATTCGTCCAGTTTAATGTTCATGACAACCCTCTGAAGAAACTCAAAAGAGTACCTCATACTACGTGGGTACTCAAGGTTAAGGCAGTAGATTGCGCCCAGTAACATGGGGTTAACCCCAGATCTCTGAGGTCATGTAGGATGATTTTCTCTACTACCACAGCCACGTTGAAAACATGCAAAGGAAATGCATCAGTCCAACTTGCATTCCTCTCATTATCACGTCAAGGGTTTCACCATGAGCCTGAAAACATAAAGACAAAAACACACATCTTAACTGACTGACTTAAACATCACTGCTATTCTAATAAAGAAAGGCTACAAATGTCTTTGAAATTAGTTGAGTGAGTGTTTTTGAGTGCCTTTCTGCATGTTCATTGTTAAACCCAAATAATAAAATAAACCAAGTTATTTTGGCCACTATGTGGAGCTAAACTGGGAGAAATGTACTGCATTGAAATTTTCTCTATTTCTCAAAATGTAGTATATTGGGATTTTAAGTATGAATAATAATGCAATGTTATATACATTGCATTTGAAGTGAAAGAATGATTATTATAGACTATGCATCATACAGCTACATGCACATGGACAGAAACTCCGGGACACACCTCTTAACTAACATGTAACACGTGGTCAATAAAAAAAAAAGAAATCTAGGCTGTATCCTACTACTTTATCATCCCATCAAACTTTTTTCTGATATACTGATATACTATACTATATACTACTAAGCTATTTTAAAAAGTAGCCTAATGTGATAAGTTAGCATTACATTATTTAAAAAAAACAATATAAGTCTGGATATTTTATTACATATTGGTTAAGTTATTGCATTTTGGGTTTCATTACACTTTCGATTTAAATGAAGGGCACATTTCATTAATTTTGCTTGTCATAGGGAAAAAATTCTAATTATTTCAAGGAAACCCCGTCAATGTTGGGTGTGTGCCAAACATAGGGCGTAGTTATTTTTACAATACAAAACAATATAAAATGTGTAAATACAGTGTCTTACATCACATATCCTGATTATGTCGGAGGAATCTTCTCCAAGGTAGCATGGAAGACCAAGTAGGGCAGCTGTTCTTTTGTTTTGATTTGTGTCCTATAAGAACAGACAAGAGTTTGTGAATAGGATACCCAAGCTACAATACTAATTTTAGTACATCAACAAGAACTGATTGCTGTGCAGTACATACCTCCTTTTGAAGACAACTGAGAACACTGCTCAGGCGCAACCTCCTGCCTGATGTAGCAGCTTCTTCGTACATCTGTAGAACACCTGGCACCAAGGCATCAAGTCCATCCAGGAATGACTCCAGCAGGTCTTTGGTGACGATTCTACTGAACTCAGCACTGAGCTGAAACCTATAATAAAACAGCAGAGAAAAGGGCAATGAATGAGGGAAAAATAAAAGCAGCATAGATATAGATAATGATTAGTTAAGCATTTAATATTCTATTCTTCCTTTCCTACCTCTCTGACTAAACATTAAAATAAAGTATATAGTTGAAACTATATTTTTTATCTATAAATTGTTATAATTCTTCATGACCGGGTGACTCGACATACATAGCGGACATCCATAGGCCTGTCTTTAACTCCAAGAGTGTCGCTTTATTACACACACGTAGCCTGCATTACACGCACTCCGGTGGACCGGGAACTAGACCCATCACAACATAGTATCACTCTGCCTACACGTCACTAACATCATCGTGACAGTATAAGTGCACGGCACTATATACTACATAAATGACGTTCATTTTAAAATTGCAAGCTCCATCTGTCTGTGTAAAACATACCGGAGGGACAGCGAGTAGACAGGTGAGGGAGTGGTCCGGACCTGCTTAAGAGGTGTTTGAAAAGGTACTTGTACCTCTCTGGCGGAGTTTGTCTATTTTAAAATAATTCAGTCTACAACGGAGCTAACGATAACATAACATCTGTCTCTACTCTACTACCTGCTCGGACACCAGAGGGGAACGGGGCCGAGGAAAAAACAGCGCATGCTGCGCATTATAACTTAACGGCATAATATCCATTGTTGAAACAACTATACTAAATGAATTTCACTACTAACTAGTCAATATAAAATACAAAGAGTGAGCAAAGCACGAGCACGAAGTGACTCAGCCCTAACACCGCGAGCCTCAACCGTTAGGTAGCTAACTAGCAAACTAGCTAATGTTAACTCATGTTGGGCTCGAATAAAAACAAATTTTGCAGTCACATTTTCCAGGCTATTAAAAAGCACAACCTACACAGTTAACGTTATTACGTTACTACACATAAGGTTAATGTTAAAATACTTTATTAGAGATAATTAAACTCACCTGTCACAGCTGTTCCTCAGTGTGAAGGAAAAAATCCGCTTCACCACTCCTCACTTCGGTCCCTTCGCTGCACGTCGTGTTGCTCCGCCTCGGTTTGCCAGTTTGTCAGGTACATGGTCTCTTTCCGCGTGTGAAAGTAGTTCTTGATCATTTACTACAAAGTGTCTGTATTTTGATTGGAACTCGATATATGACTTATCTGCAGTGTTAAATTATTCTGTTCATGCTTCAGCCTTGCCATGATTTAAAGAAGACAATTAAACTCAAAGTCATCACAAATATTAATTTTGTAGCTCCCATTGGCCCACTCCCGCCTTTCCCACCACCCCGCCCCCCCATCTGATAACTTTGAAACCGAACTTCAATCAACACATACTGATCTGATAAAAGTTTCAAATTGTCAACACAATTAATAACAGTAAGTTTTACTTTTTAAAACTCACGCAGATGAGTTCAAAATACAAAACTTGTCAGAGCTCTTTGTGTTAAAGAGAGGAAGTAAGTGGACAAAACTGCAGCTCTTGTGGGGTGTTCCCGGTCTGCAGAGCTCAGTACCTATCAAAAGTGGTCCAAGGAAGGAAAAGAACTGGAGACAGGGTCATGGGCGGACAAGGCTCATAGATGCATGTAGGGAGTGAAGGCTGGCCTGTGTGGTCCAATCCAACAGACGAGCTACTGTAGCTCAAACTGCTGAAAAAGTTAATGCTGGTTCTGATAGAAAGGTGTCAGTACACACAGTGCATCACAGTTTGTCGGTATGGGGCTGCATTGGTGTATATAGTTAGCCATTTTGAAAGGAAATCATTAATAAAAAAGGAATTAGCACTCTGACAGTGTGACATTCAGCGGTATGGTGACCATCCACTGAGCCAGATCAGCTGGACCAGGCTCCATGGCAGGTGTCGCCCCAAGAGGAAAGGAAGAGAGCTGGATAGCAACAACTATTGGATGGATTGCCATGATTTTCGCTCTGCACATTAATGCCCTCCTCAGGATTGTAATAGATCCTCGCACTTTTCATCTGCAAGCACCACCATCAGGTAAGAATGTTACTTTAAGATCCTCTCCAGACTTGTATTAGGACATAAGTACAAATAGTGTGTGCAAATAAAGTATAATTTCTACACAGTAAAAAACATAGTGTCAATTTAACTCTTATAGAGTTGAATTTAACTCCATTTCAGATAACATTTGGTCCCACTCAAAAATAGTGTAAAATTTACTCTATGGCCAGTGTCAACTTTTCAGAGTTAATTCTACTCAATTCAGTGTCAAAATTAACAATGAAATGTGTAAAAATATTTAACACTGAGGTTCGTTCACACTGTTCAGAGTAATATGATTACACTTTATAGAGTTCATTTTACTCCAAATTTAGTTCTTAAAATGACACTCTAATGTGTAATATTTCATATTTATTTCTGCAGTTATTTTTATATTTTATTATATCTAGGTGATATGTGCTATACTACTGAACTGCTTTGATCTAAATAACAATTAATTAATAATTAATCAAATAGAAATAAACACAAACAAGGTTACAGTCACAACTTGCGTTAATGCTCACCAGATGAAGCAATATGGAACAACAAAGAGAGCTGTGTCATTCACTCCATAGGACATCTGTATGTCAAAAGGCCTGGGATAAGGCAGGTTGTCAACAGGAAAGACAACAAAATCTTGCTTTCTCCTTGTTACTTCATACGCATGAAAATGTTCTTGAAAACTTACAGTAAATAAAGGCAAAGTGAGCAGCAACAATTTTTCATGTATTATCAGGACAGCCTCAATCTGGTAAAAGAGAGGCATTTCACATTCAACTGCACCACAAATAACCAGATGTTGGCGGTAAATAAAACCATTGTGTTTAGCCCAATTCACTTTCATAACTTGAACACTGGAGGACACTTGCATTGCCTTGACAATTTCAGAACCACCTTTTACCATTTCTAAAGACACCATTTTCCCAGGAACAATGTCTAACCGACTAAAAGTTGTTGAAGATTGCCAAATACATGCCATATGATGCTGTTTTTTTTTTGGCCAGCGTTTTGGTAATATTTTTAGATGACTTGAGCTGTTTCTTTAAAAAATTGTGCTTGCCTTCATAGCGCATGCACCAGCTATGAAGTACAGGTCCTATTTTCTGGATGCAGCGGGGATAATGGATAAGAAAATGATGCTTTGGTAAAAGTTTTTTCTTGAACAGTTTGTGGTGTTCCACAATCAAATGTTTTAAATATACACACATACCTTGAGATAACATGGCAGAAAATACAATGTTTATTATTTGTAGCAATAAAAGAAGTAGGCCCCAATGTTGGTCAGTAGGAGTTACCAAATCTCCAAAGAGGAGGGGAGTATTCCTCAATAAGCACCATGACTGAACTGCATTCAGTCCCAGATCATTAGACTCTCCACCTAAATTCACTGCCACTGGCCTATTGTTTCTCTCCATGAATCCATAATCAAAACTTTGTATTCTTGAATTCAGCTCCTCCAGTGTAACATGTTGTTCTTTAAAATACAAAAACAACAGCTTCAATTCGTACTGGGCCACTCCTTCCAAAATGTCATGCATCACATCAACTGAGAAGTTCTCAGTAGTGTGAAAATATGTCAATGAATTCAATAAGCTTGACCTCTTCACACCAAAAACATATGGAAGAGATGGATTATCAGCCATTTCTTGACAGTGAGCCGTGTGGTTGTCTTTTGTGCGCAACACTATTTTTGAAAACTTTAATGTCTCGAACAACAGGAGCAAGAACTTCACTGAAACCATACCGTTTAAGATCTTGTGCATGAAAAAGGGCACACAGGTGTATGTTGGCCAAAAATGAATTCCATTTAGGAGAGAAGTTTCTTAGGGTAAAATATATTGCACCCAATTTATGAACACCTCGCTTGGAACCGAGAGGATTTGCAACCTCGAAGTGATCATAGAACATTTGTATCTGCACTGTTTGCTTTTCAGTTGAAAATAGAGGGTGAGTCTTGAACAAAGATCCATCACAAATATCTTAGTCTCGAGTCATCAGTGTCTGATTTTTTCAACATTTCTGCAACATACTTACTTTTGAATATCGACTCCAATGTAGATAAAATTGGAACATACATGAATTTATCTTGAACAACTATCTGATCATATGTCCCAGTCTCTTTATTTCATCTTGTGTCAAATCTGGAGCCAATTATACATTAAACTGGTTCTACAGTTTCCCACTTGCTGGATAAAAATTTGGATCGCTTGTATTCTGAATTAAGAATTGTGAAAGGATTCTCCAACCCATCAAAACATGCTTCAACTTTCTTGCATGTTTCACTTTCTCTTTCATCACTAAATACATGCTTAACAACAGTTTCTTTAGCATGCTGCTGGATATCTTGAACAATCTCTTCCATGGAAATCACAACAGAGTTTACTACACTTTGGCCTACACCTGCTGCCTTTAAATCAGAAATTACAGCTGCACAACTATTTACAAGGTCTTCTGCAGATAATGTAGACTCTGCCTCTACATGGTCAGACAACATCAGTGGCATTATTTGTGTCAAAAACACTTTGGTCAGGTGAAAAATCACCTTCTCCTACAGAATCAAATGAACCGCTTACGTGGCACTTGTTCAGGTACTTTCTAAAGCCAGAAAAGCTACCAAAAGAACGTGGGCATCCTATTTGGCCACATTTAAGATGAAGAGACCGGCCGGTACAGAGACCATGAATTACCTTAAGGTGCTTTATAAGGCTGTTTGGACTCCCATGGTCACTTCTGCAGAGAAAACACCTCATTGTTTGATCTAAGCAGACGCTAATGCATTATTCTTGCTCGCAATTCGGCAACTCTGGGAGTTTCCTTTGTTTCCCCAACGTCAATGTTGTAGATAGTTGTTTGCAGAAAAGTGAAAAAGTTGGCAAGGGAAGGACTGTATGAGGTACCAACTATGTAATGGGCCTTAAAGAGTTCATCAAGGGCTCCCACTGAACCTGTTGCCTTACATGGTTGTGCATACTTGTCGATGACAATAAAGAAGGTGTGGATGCTGCTTCTCGTAGGCCCCTGAGCGAGGAGGTAAGGCTGGCTGCTTATGCTGATGTTGTTGAGATGCTGCTGTACACTGGTTCCAGCCTACAACCAAACATTAAACAGCAATATTTACTGACCAATCTCTTGCAATAAATCCCTGTACATGAAACTGAGGTGATGAAAAGCACATTTCAAACAACTGTCCAGCATACTTTTATGTATTTGATGAGGTGTTCCACAGCCTGACTTGCAGACATCTTCCCTGGCCTCTTCCTACCCTGGGCAGATGGTGGCAAGAGATGAAGGAGCAGTAAGATGGCGGACATGTCACTGTCCCAGCCTAAATACCAACAAACATCAGGTTAGCATTAAGATAAGATCTAATTGTTCTAATTCATTATAATCATCAATATTACAATATAGTACAATGCGTAGTCAAGTGTGTCATTGTGCCTGTTTCCAGAAATCATAAAATAAAAAGACTGTGTAAGCGATAAGAATATAAGATATATAAAATATGAAATATTTATGCTACATGTACGTTAAACTGGCACAATTACAAACAATAGTAAATAAAAACAGTCCCAGTCTTACCATTCTCAACCACAACAGTTGACTCAGCATTCCTCATCAAATCTAGGAGCTTGTCCCCAATCAACATTTATGAAACGATAAAACCGTATTTAGATGGAAAACAATTATTAAACGATGTTACGAACACCAGCATGTTCATAATGTTACGTACCCGACCATGGCACGACTCCAGACTAACCTTCAATGTGCCGCCAGAGCGTTCAAGACGTCAAGACTGACGCGTAATCGCCACTCTGTAGAGTTAAAGTTACACTGCATGTCTGCGGGATTTTACACTGACTTTTAACTCTACTCTTAGAGTGGGTTTACTCTCCATATAGTTGTAAATACTCTATCTAGGTTAAAATAGGTTGACTCTGAAATATTGACACCCCATTTTTTACTGTGTACATAAAAATCCCTAAAAGTCCTACTTCATTAAATTTCCGGAATCTGTGAATACCCAAATGTTGTTTATTTCTAAAGTTTTCCTGCTTGACACGAGATGTCCCCTACTTCACTGTAAAGTCCATTCTCAGTGTATGTAGGTGGCTTCAGGTTTCTACATCACACTGTAGAAGCTGCATACTGGACTAGGATTCTGCACTGTGAAGTTGGAACAGCCAATGAGAAGAAGAAACACTGATTCTGTGACATTCCCATCAGCCTCAGCTGTGTTTTGTGTTTAGTGCTAATAAGCAAATTGTCGCTTAACCTTGTATGTCCAAAACCGTAACTATTCTGGAAATGACATAAAAAACCCTGTTTTAATCGAACACTTCATCGTCAAAGTTAGTATAGTTGGTATCAGTTGTTGTTGTTTTGTTTTGCTTTTTTATTTAGTTTTTCAGATTTGTAAAACCACAATAAGAAAGGAAAAAAAATGGGGAGGGAGCTTAAGACCCCTCTAGCCCCCCTCTCCCGCTGCCTTTGTCTCTAGTTCTTTCCTTTCCAAAGACTTATTTAATAATCTCCATCCACTTGGAGGAGAACAAACACTGGCTCTAGATTCGGCATTTGCTACCATAGTTTCTTGGAAGGCAAGTGGTATTTAGTTGGTTCAATTCAATTTTTCAATTCAATTTTATTTTTATAGCGCCAATTCATAACAGAAGTTATCTCAAGCTGCAACTTCACCGCTAGATGCCACTAAATCCAAACTGGACCTTTTAATACTTTTCATTGGTTACATATTTGTAAAACCCACACAGATGTAAATGGTGCACTGAAAACTGATATGAGGTTTTCATCCAACAGGGACAAAATGATAAAATAACATAGTGACCATGGTAAACATTATATCTATATTCAATTCAATTTTATTTGTATAGCGCCAATTCATAACAGAAGTTATTTCAGGACACTTTTCAAATAGAGCAGGTCTAGACCGAAATCCTTATAACATTTACAACAGTACCACCATGGGCAAGCACTTGGCGACGGGGGCAAGGAAAAACTTCCTTTTAAAAGGGAAAAAACCTAGGACAGACCCTTCAGATCTAGGTTGGTGGTTGTCTGCCTCGACCGGTTCAGGTGAGAGAGAGAGAGAGACAGACAGACAGACAGACAGACAGACAGACAGACAGGTGCACAGCAACAACAGTAACAACAACTACACTAATAGCAGTGACTGATGATGATGAACATGAAGAAGATGATGACGACGACAACAGCAACGATGGGGGACAATGTGCAGTGACAATAGTAATAATAGTAACTGTAGTAATAATCATTTAAATAATAATAATATATAACAATAATATCAGTGATATTAGCAATGGCAGTCAAGCAGGACCATGGCAGGAGGCTCCACCAGGATCCATGAGAACCTGCAAGACGAGAAAGCACAAGAACTCCAGGGAAGAAGTGAAGTTAGTAACATGCATTAATGGGACATGAATGAGTGCAGAAAGAGAGAGAGAGGAAGAGAGGAGCTCAGTGCATCATGGGAAATCCCCCGATAGTCTAGGCCTATAGCAGCATAACTAAGGGATGGTTCAGGACTCACCTGATCCAGCCCCAACTATAATCTTTATCAAAGAGGAATGTCTTAAGCCTACTCTTAAATGTGGAGAGGGTGTCTGCCTTCTGAACCAAAACTGGAAGCTGGTTCCACAAGAGAGGAGCTTGGTAACTGAAGGCTCTGGCTCCTGTTCTACTTTTTGAGACTATAGGAACCACAAGTAGCCCTGCATTCAGAGAATGCAGTGTTCTAGAGGGGTAATAGGGTACTATGAGCCCTTTAAGATATGAAGGGGCCTGACCATGAAGAGCTTTCTAGGTGAGGAAGAGGATTTTAAATTCCATTCTAAATTTTACAGGGAGCCAGTGTAGAGAAGCTAGTACAGGAGAGATGTGATCTCTTTTCCTAGTTCCTGTCAGTACTCGTGCTGCAGCGTTCTGAATTAATTGGAGCGTCTTAATGGACTTATTGGGGCAGGATGTGTCTAATTTGTGTAATATTACGTAAATGAAAGAAGGCAGTCCTGGAGGTTTGCTTTATATGGGAATTAAATTACATGTCCTGATCAAAGATAACTCCAAGATTCCTGACAGTGGTGCTAGAGGCCAAGGTAATGCCATCTAGAGTTACTATATCTTTAGACAGTGAGTCTCTAAGGTTTTTGGGGCCAAGTACAAGAATTACATTTTTTGCTGAGTTTAACATCAGAAAATTGCAGCTCATCCAGGATTTTATGTCCTGAAGACATGTTTGTAATTTAGATAATTGATTAATTTCATCGGGCTTGAGCGATAGATATAACTGCATATCATCTGCATAGCAATGAAAGTTAATGGAGTGATTCCTAATAATGTTGCCTAAATGGAGCATATATAAAGTAAATAGTATTGGTCCAAGTACAGAACCTTGTGGAACTCCATGACTTACAATAACAATATATAATCAGTTTGTTAGCACATTCACATGTTAGCATTTATCTCAAAGCACTGCTGTGTTAGCATGGCTGCAGACTCTAACATATCCTTTCAGTTAGAGCAGGTGAACAGTTTTAAGTTCCTGGGAATCAACATCAGGAGTAAACAGAAAGCATTCTGACTGGAAACATCACAAATTGGCATCATGGGATTGTCCACAGGAGGACTCTACAATGGGTGATTAAAAACTGCCCCAGAAGATCGTTGGTACTAAGCTACCCAGCATGAGTGATATTGGTAAGGTGAGCTGCCTGCAGAGCCCAAAGGATACTAAAAGACAGCACCCACCCCAGCCACGCCCTGTTCACCCTGCTGTTGTCTGGGAAGAAGTACAAAACCCAGTGCTGCCGTACTACTAGACTTAAAGACAGCTTCTTTCCTCAGGCTTTTTTTTTAAAGTAGCATAAAGGGAACTGTATCTAAATTTAATATCACAACCTCGCTTTGTAATTGACAATAAAATTATCTTGAACCAGGAAGTTATGGTAAGATGGTCATGGTAAATAAAATATAACTGTGCCGTACTGTTGGCATTAAAGCTGCATGCTACCATTGGACCAATCTCAAAACCCATCGGCTAATTGTCTGATGACAATTTAGCTTCTGGAGGCAACGGCCAATGTTTCAGTGCATCCAGTGTAGCTGATATCCAAGCCAAGACTTCCCCTGCAGTCCAATTAGCATCTTGATAAGCAAGAATGACGAGACACATGTTTTGGCTAATCTATAAACGGAAAATGTGAGATCAAGATGGCACCATGGATGGTCGCCTTGGTACTGCGCTCTATAGTTCTTTTTGTATTTTTCTTCTCCTCTGGTCACATATACCAGAGATGGGCTCTTAAATATTGGACTCTCCACAGTAAAATTTATAGCTCAGATTTTTATTGATTCTGGAACTTTTCTGGGGGACCCACAGCTGTTAACGGTATTTGCGGGAGACGGCGGAGATGCAGGGGGAAGCGAGCCGGAGTGCTCGTTAAACTGAGACAGCGGGGGTTTTGCACTGCGCTTCCGTCAATACACAGATGGCGCACAGATGTTACAGTGCTCAGCAAATCATGCAGCCCTCACTTGGAGACTTTATTCATAAACTGCAAACGCTTTTATTCACTATGGGAGTTCTCCTCTTTTATTCTGGACGGTATTTACATCCCACCTCAGGCCAGTGTTAGTGAGGCGTTACTACACCTGGCTGACCAGATAACATACGTGGAAAAAATATGTAGACAGCATATTAGGTGTCTCACCAGGGATGCTAACACTCTGGACCACTGCTACACCACAATAAAGGATGCCTATTGCTCTGCTCCCCGTGCAGCCATGGGACTTTCGGATCACTGCCTGGTTCATCTTATCATACAGGCAGAAACTTCAATCTGCTAAGCCTGTGGTCAAGACCATGAGAAGATGGACCAACGAGTCAAAGCTGGAACTATAGGCCTGCAGGACCAGATGAAGTGTCACCATCCTGCCTGAAAATCTATGCTGACCAGCTGGCCCCCATCTTCACACAGATCTTCAACATATTACTGTTGTGTGAAGTTCCTTCTTGCTTAAAATGCTCCACCATCATCCCGGTTCCCAATAACTCTCCATCTAAAATGAATACAAGTCTGTCGCCCTGACATCTGTAGTCATGAAGTCCATTGAAAGACTGGTGTTGGCCCACCTGAAGGACATTACAGGCCCCTTGCTGGACCCCTGTAGTTTGCCTACCAAGAGGTAAGTGGATGATGCAGTCAACATGGGACTGCACTACATCCTGCAACACCTTGACTTTCCAAGGACATATGCAAGGATCCTGTTTGTGGACTTCAGCTTGGTTCAACACCATCATCCCAGACATCTCTCTCTCTCTCTCTCTCTCTCTCTCACCCCAACTGGTCAAGGCAGACGACCACCCACCTAGAGTCGAGGGGCGGTCCTAGGTTTCTGCCTCTTAAAAGGCAGTTTTTCCTTGCCCTTGTCGCCAAGTGCTTGCTCATGGTGGTACTGTTGGGTCCCTTTAAATAATGTTATAAGGAGTTTGGTCTCTAACCTGCTGTATTTGAAAAGTGTCCTGAGATAACTTCTGTTAGGAATTGGCGCTATACAAATAAAATTGAATTGAATTGAATCCTCCGCACCAAATCCACCTGTCAGTGGATTACAAACTTCCTGACTGACAGGAGGCAGCTGGTGAGGCTTGGAAACATCACATCCAGTACCTGACCAATTAGCACTGGCGCCTCCCTAGGGTGTGGGCTCTCCCTACTGCTCTTCTCCCTCTACACCAATGACTGCACCTCGAGGGACCAGTCTGTCAAACTCCTGAAGATTGCAGTTATCGGCCTCATCGAGACAGGAGGTTGAACAGCTGGCCCTCTGGTGTGGTCAGAACAACCTGGAGCTTAACACGCTCAAAACTGTGCAGATGACAGTGGACTTTAGGAGGAGCCCCCCAACTCCACCATACTCAACAGACCTGTGTCTGCTGTGGAAACCTTCAGGTTTTTGGGATCCACAATCTCCCAGGACCTTAAGTGGGAGTCCAACACTGACACCATCATCAAGAGGGCTAAGCAGAGGTTGTAGCTCCAGCTCAGGAAGCTCAACCTGCCTAAGGAACTGCTGATCCAGTTCTATACTGCCATCATTCAGTCTGTTCTCTGTTTATCCATTACTGTCTGGTTTGGATACACCACCAAACAGGACAGGAACAGACTACAGTGGACAGTCAGGACTGCAGAGTGGATCATTGGTGCCAACCTGCCCTCCATTCAGGACAATTACCTGTCCAGAGTCAGGTAACATCACTGCATATCCATTTCACAATGGCCACAACATGTTCCAACTCCTCCCCTCTGGTAGGCGTACTGTACACCAAAACAAAGAAACACAGGAACAGTTTTTACCCACAGACCATCACTCTGACCAACAGCTAACTGCCTTTAATGAAACTATTCTTTACTCATTTTCCATTGCTGAAAATTCAGTTTCTTTGCATATTGTATATACTGTCATACCCACCTACCCCATATACATAAAGATACCTGCATGTAAAATATTTATTTCACCTGGCCAATAAAAGTGATTCTCATTCTGAAAACTGCATATGAATGAAGATTAAAAAAAAGCTAAACCAAGCTAACGATAGTCAATGGGTTCCGAGATTGCATTTCGGCCAATGCATTCCGCCTCTTTTGCTCCCCACACAGACTGTTTACCTGCATGCAACACCAGACAAAAAGGACCTGTATCCAGAAAGGGTGGTGTATATAATTATATGGATCCAGTCTGTAATCTTCTGCATATAGACAGTATCTGTATACATACAAACCGTGGATGTTTCTGTATTCTTGTGCATTTATTCCAGTGAAAGCCCGCTCAAACATGGTCAATACAACTCAAACTACAAACACAAACCAGAATTCATACAATGTTCGTTTGGACTGACCAATGAGAAGCAAGTAATATTACAAATATTAGTGACTTGTTACTGTCAGTCTGCAGTGGACTGTGTGTAGTTAAACGTTTTTGCCCGTGGATTGTAACTCACGTCTTTAATCAGAATCTGTGTGCCTACTCACTGCTCTCGTGCATGTGCTCACAGTCTGGTGTGTGCGTGTGTGACTTTGTCTTAGTATGATTATGCAAATGCAATTAGAGTCTCTTTATCTGTTCAAAGGCACCGGGATGAAAGCGAGGCAGACTTGACCTGCTACACATCTCATCTTCTGTCCTGTGTTCAGCACAAGCATACCAATGTTCCCGCATTAACCCATAGAGACAGCGGGTGAGCGCTGGAAGAAAAACCACAGAGAAGGAGGTAGTGTCGAGTTAGCAGCATGATAATGGAAGGCAAGAAAGGGAGTGTGTGGGTAGGAGAGAAAAAAAGGACGCTAATTTCTGGAGTCAAATCAATATAAGGGAGAGAGGTAAAGAGAATGTTAATCAGTGATGGATATGGAGGCAGGGTGAGATCTGCATGTGGGTAGTGTACACCACATATACCGTCTGAGAAGGCTTTTTAATGTACTGATGAACTGAACTCAAACTCACCTCTGCTGGTATTTGTTTTTAATGTGCTCAAGCATTCTTTAAAGTCTCCAAGCAGAAATCTAAACACCTCCGGTTTACATCTTTACACTTAAAGAGGTTCATTTCATAATGAAATCCAAGTAGCCTGGCTCCAGAACTCACTGCCCACATGTCAGATATTTTCACAGACTCAGGTATGTCTGGTATGGCTGTGTCAATGAGAGGCAAGATTAAGAATGGGGACATACTTTAGATCCTGGTTTTAAACATTTTAAGTAGTTAGTTTGGTTGAGAGATTCATAGTGTAACCTGTCCCAAATACCAAACATATCCAAGTGTGCATTTTCTGTTATTATTGTGGATGTCAGTGTGTCAAATTTGTCAAGTCAATTTTAAAGTCCCCCATACAGTCAGAAAACAGTGTTTCTTCTTGCTACTACAGTGCGATGTTTGAATTATGTATGTACAGAGTTTGACTCTAGAAGGATGTTTTCACATTAATCTGCTGAAAGTGGAAAGTTTCTCTGTGCTCAATGAAAATCAGATTTTAGGGGCTTACCAGCATGATTTGTGACATCACAAATAGTTTGGAAGTCAATCCTGGTCCAGTATGCAACTTCTACAGTGTGACGTAGAAACTTGAAGTTTCCGCCAGTTCAGTGAGAATGGACTTTACAGTGATGTAAGAGTCCAGCGTTATCCAGCAGGAAAACTTTAGAAACAAACAAGATTTGAATATTCAGAGAGTCTGGAATTTTTAATGAGGAAGGAGTAGATGTCTTAATAATGTGGAAATTATACTTTTTTTGTGTGGAAAAAACATATCAGACACACATTATTGTTCCAAAAAGAAAATTTTTATATATGTCTTAAAGGTCTGGTATAGGATTTAGTGTCATTTTGTCCCTTCTGGGCATAAAAATGGTAAATGTTCGCTATAATAATTATACTTTCGAGAAAAAAAATATACAAATATATATATATGTATATATATGTGCCTGCCTCTTTTGACAGATAAGAGGAAAACTGTTCTTTTTTACAACATGGGTTCTATTTGTGTCGTTTTGACCATAATTTCTATTATCAATATTGTCAGCCCTCAGCCTTTGGCATAGTATTTTTCTTATATTGTTAATTTAACCAAGTTTATAAACCATGTTTATTAAGAAGGATTAACTCAGTCAGCAGTATTCTCATTACTACACGGATTCATTGGGTGCTCCCTCACAGAGCAGAACATTTTCCGCCAACCAACCATTTGATATGATTGGTCCATTCTTTGACTAACTGAAGTATGAGTTAATGCATAATTAAGGGCGTGGTAGCTTTGAGTGACAGGTGGGTGCCGTCACAGTTGTTAGTAACCAGGTTTCATATAGCTCACCTCAGCTCTACCCACACTGCACATCAAGTCTGCCAAAGATGGCGACGGCCAGAGCCGACCACACTGAGCTTCACAACGACTCTTCAGGAACCTAATAGTGACGTCACAGAGACTACGGACATTTTTTTATTATACAGTCCTGAAGCCAGTGGCCAAGCAGACACACAAATAAGGGGTAGAGCAGTCAGCACAACAGCACAGAGTTCTGGTCTAGTCTGCTGCTGTGTACAGTAAGCCTATCCATCATCATTAAGTAACTGTAAATATTGAGACCTAAACATAGGTAATGGAGCTTTCATGAGCCATTAGTCAACCACAACCCACCCACATCTTTAAACCTCTCCTGTCTAATTAAACACACCTGTTTATGTTGATGCATTATAATTGGAGAAATCCAATGTGGCTATCAATAATGGTAATATTGCAGTTAATACAGTGTCCATATTGTATAACTAGGCTTCTTAGCATTTTCTGGGAAAATGACATTTAACCAGCAGAGTGGATCAGTGCGTAGAGCCTTTTAATCCTCATTCTGTTGTGTTACTTTATATTAAAATCAGAGTATGCATATGGTTTGAATGATATGTTTAGTATTGATAAGAGGATGTCTGAATTGATCAAATTACAGTATGTGATCATTTGTTTGGTTGGAGGCCTCATTGGCAGTGACTGTCAAACTCTGGGTTGTGACCTCAGCATATGATTTTGAATGGGTGGCCAACAATTTCTAATCATTAAAAAAAAAAAAAATATTAGCCTACGTTCGTCAGTGAAAAATCTGTCTCTATAAAATAGTGTCTGTAAAACTTGCTTTATTGCTGCACTGTTACTGTCAAACAAACATGCACTGTGAAGGTATGCTGTGGAAATTACAAGCTGTAAACACGACACTGGCACATTATCACCTTATAAAGCTGTTAGTCAAGTTTTTTTTTGAACGTAGCACGTTTTGAACAACCACTAAAGTCCACTAAAATTGTGTACAATTTAAAGAGCACAGTAAATGACATCAAAACATTAGGAAAAGGGCAAATTGAAGGTCAAGTGTGTAACATTTAGGAGGATCTATTGTAAAAAATGGAATATAGCACCGGAGCACCACAGGGGACCGTGCTCTCTCCTGTCCTTTTCACCGTGGACATATCCGACTTCCAGTACAACGGACTCTGCCACATGCAGAAATACTCGGACGATACTGTGATAGTTTGCTGTATCAAGGATGGACGGGAGGGGGAGTACAGGAGCCTGGTCGAGGACTTCGTCAGGTGGTGCAGGTCTAACCATCTGCAGCTGAACACCTCCAAGACCAAGGAGATGGTGGTGGACTTCAGAAGGAAGAAACCACATCTCCAACCCGTGTCCATCGAGGGGGTCGATGTGGAGGTGGTCAGGACCTATAATTATCTGGGGCTGCAGCTGGACGACAAGCTGGACTGGACAGCAAACAAGGACGCTTTACACGGGAAAGGGCAGAGCCGTCTGTACTTCCTGAGAAGGCTGGGGTCCTTCAACATCTGCAAAAAACTACTGCAGATGTTTTACCAGTCTGTGGTGGCCAGCGTGCCCTTTTATGCTGTGGTTTGCTGGGGAGGAAGCAGCAAGAAGAGAGACGCCAGTCGACTGGACTGACAGGTGAGGAGAGCTGGCTCAGTGGTGGGCACAGAGCTGGACTCTCTGGTGACAGTGGCAGAGAGAAGGACCCTGGACAAACTGCTGTCCATACTGGACATTGCCCACCACCCTCTGCACAACACCTTCACCAGGCAGAGGAGTGTGTTCAGTGGCAGACTGCTATCCCAGTCCAGCTCCACCAACAGACTCAAAAACTCTTTCGTCCCCCTGGCCATCAGACTGTACAACAGCTCTCAGTAAAGGCAGGGAGGACAATAGACAATGGACAATTTCTACCTGTATTTGCACATCCATTTGCACTGTTTTACTTCCATTTGCACTGTTTACTGTTTGCACCGTTTACTGTAGCTACTGTTAATTTAATATGTATATTCTATTCTTAAGGTTAGGGATTTTAATTTTAGTCTAATGTATGTTTAATGTATGTTTTGTATTTTGTATGCTACTGGATACTTGAATTTCCCTCGGGATAAATAAAGTATCTATCTATCTATCTATCTATCTATCTATCTATAATAGTTACCAAGCTCCTCTCCTGTGGAACCAGCTTCCAGTTGTGGTTCAGGAGGCAGACACCCTCACCACATTCAAGAGTAGGCTTAAGACATTCCTCTTTGATAAAGCTTATAGTTAGGGCTGGATCAGGTGAGTCCTGAACCATCCCTTAGTTATGCTGCTATAGGCCTAGACTATCGGGGGATTTCCCATGGTGCACTGAGCTCCTCTCTTCCTCTCTCTTTCTGCACTCATTCATGTCCCATTAATGCATGTTACTAACTTCACTTCTTCTTGTGCTTTCTCGTCTCGCAGGTTTTTATCGATCCTGGTGGAGCCTCCTGCCATGGTCCTGCTAGATTGCCATTGCCAATACTGTTGTTGCTGTGCACCTATCTGTCTGTCTGTCTCTCTCTCTGTCTCTCTCTCTCTCTCTCACCCCAACTGGTCGAGACAGGCAGTTTTTCCTTGCCCCCGTCGCCAAGTGCTTGCTCATGGTGGTACTGTTGGGTCCCTTTAAATAATGTTATAAGGATTTCGGTCTAGACCTGCTCTATTTGAAAAGTGTCCTGAGATAACTTCTGTTATGAATTGGCGCTATACAAATAAAATTGAATTGAATTGAATTGAATTGAATTGAATATCCATAGGTATGCTTTCATTAATGTATAAAAAGATAAGGTAAATAAATTATGTTTTTGTTACCTTAGAATGAGCCGTTTTATGAACAGATGGTCGTCTTCCATGAAGTCCACCATGTTGAACTGCCATATTTTTACAGTAGCCCAGAATGGACAAACCCAACACTGGCTCTAGATAGGGCCAAGAGTTTTTGCACGGTTTGCGGCCACCGTAGTTTCTCTCTTGCGGCTGGAAAAGAAGGGTGAAACAAGTTAGTTGCAATCTGCAACTTTACCGTTAGAGGCCACTAAATCCTACACACTGGACTTTTAATACCAATAAATAGCAATGAAAGAATATATATAAGGCAATATCAAACGTGCACAAATGTAAAACGGAAACAGAATAAAACTTGTAATATATAAAAACCAAAAGATTATAAAAAAATACTAAAACTGACTAAAAGCAAGCAAAAGCCACTGAAAACATGGAGGTCATGAGGTTTTTCTTAAAGGTGTCAATGGAGAGGCAGCATATCAGTGAAAGTAGAAGGCTATTCAAAATCTTGGGATTTCTGTTACCCGCTAACCATGATCTTGGATCTTTAAATTGTTGTTCTGAGGTCTAAAGTTCTTGTAGGGGGAGTGTTCAGGCATCCAGCAGTCACAGAACATTAGCAACCATTTGGAGTTGTGTGTACACCTGATGAATGTAATTTCAATATTCACTCTCTGTTGCTCTGGTTTGGTTTTTATCATCTCCTGAGAGCTGCTAAATGCTCCACTGTGTTCACCAGCCAGTCTCTAACTGCGTCTGCTATTTGGTGCTTAACAGGTATAGTACAGTGAGTTTCCCTGCTGGAAAAACTAACACAGACCAGCATGTAAATAATCTGTTGGTCTATGCTGGTTTCTCCAGCAGGAGTTTTTTTTCTAAGAACATCTGCCTGCTCCTGCTGGAAACAATACAGAATACTGGGGATGAGCAAGTACTCAGCTACAATGAGCATCTAGTACAGATACTGTACCTGTTACCACTATCATCAGAGTAAAATGTGTCAGTATCTATATTCATAAATGTACTAACTTTACTTTATTTTAATATTTGTCTTGTGATCAAAACATAGAGTTACAAAGAGTTATTGATAAATGTCTAGGTTTGTCACTATAAGCGGCATGTTTCACATTGTCATCCCTTCTATTGTTAAAACATAAGAAAGGATTAGCACAGCTTAAAATGAGTGTAACCTATAGGTACTTATTTTGGAATAAAACTTGAGCTTCACAGCTTCACGACAGCAATAAGCTACTGTAAAGCTTTCCCATGTAAACATAAAGCTGGAAAATGTCCTATTTTAAAAGGGATAAGAAATGGCAAATTAAGTTTAGGGTTATTGTTGGGGTTGGGGTTAAGGTTAAGGTTGTGCTAAATTAGGGTACTTGCACCTTTTTTGGTAGAATTCAGGCACTGAGTTGGATGATGATAGATAGATAGATAGATAGATAGATAGATAGATAGATAGATAGATAGATAGATAGATAGATAGATAGATAGATAGATGTCTGAGAGGTTGGGGCTAGGGAGACCAATAATCTTTGGAGGTGCTGTTTGGGATGCGTATGTGTTTGTTTCTATTGGAGTCGGTTAACATGTTAATGAAACGGGGAACAGTAAAGGAGAATGGGTTTTATTATTCTTTTATAAAGCAGCAGCAGAAGGTGGGGGGCAACAGAAAACCTTGAGTTTGCAGATGGCAGACAGTCTTGGTTGGCAGTGTTTGCGAATGTCTGTGTTGCGTTGTCCAAAGCTCTTTAGCGGGAGCAGCTGTGGCTAAGAGGCAGAGCGGGTCACTCCTTAATCAGAAGGTTGTGGGTTTGATCCCCAGCTCCTGGTGCCACATGTCGAAGTATCCTTGAGCAAGATACTGAACCCCAAATTGCTCCTGATGCCATGCATCGGTGTGTGAATGTGTATGAATGAGATAGACACGTAGTGTAAAAGCACTTTGAGTGGTCGGAAGACTAGAAAGGCGCTATACAAGTACAGGTCAATTTACCATTAACCATTTATTGTCCAGAGTAAGTCCAAGGTATTTGAAGCACTCCACCATCTCAACAGCTTCATATTGGGGATTGTGAGTGGAGTTGGGGGCTCTGCTGTGGGTGCTGGAAGTGTTAATTAACAGTTCTTTTGTTTTATCAATCACAAGCGGAAAAAAAAGAAATAACTTTTTTCACAACAAAGCTCCAGAACTCCACTGGTTGGATGAACAGCATTCCTCCAAAGACATTCCCTCACTTGGTGTTTTGATGGTGGTGGTGGAGAGTGCATCATCAGTGTTCGGACATATTACATTTATTCAATAACTGACTAGATTTCCAATTCAGGCAATCCATTTCATTACAATAATAATAATAATCTAATCTGAATACTTTTGGATTTATTTGAACATTGAAAATATTGCACCTTACAATAAAGAAATGGACACAGCCACAACAAATTTAAATCCACAAAGTTAAGCATACATGGGATAAAGTGATTAGGAATACAGTCCATTATAAAATTTGTTGATCCTTGATCCAAAAGAGCAGAATGTTATTCCTTGCAGTAAAAGTCAGTTAATTAAATAGTGAATACGACCATCTGGAAGTCCAAGAAAGAGACACACTGGGTGTGTCTTTAACTTTAACTTCAAAATTAGGCCAATAGCTTTGTAGCTTCAGACATGACCAGGAACAGTGAATGTAATTTCCAATGTTAGAGTTACACTTACAGCAGAGTAGAGACGCATTAGCATCCATTTTGTTTTAGAGAGCAGGTGTTATATGTGAGCGATGTACAATTCTAAATTGGATAGAAGGCATAGCTGTAAACTCTAGCTCATTCAGTCGATCTTATAAAGACTTTTTCTGAGTTTAATTTGTATTTAGTTTTGTCTTTTATTTAATCTACTAGTTTTGGATTTTTTTTCTTCTTTTGGAAGGCCTCCACAGTCACAACCACCTTCCAGTTCACAGTCAACAGTCGCACTGAAATAATTTCAGTGCTGAGCAGCGTAGATGACTCATGCCTTATTTAACAAGGCGGCCTCTCTGAACAAGCTCGACTGGCAGAATAGATGAGGAGCTCTTGAGAAAATGAGCGCAGAGGAAAAGTAAAATGGAGGAGAGTCAGCGGGTTGTTATTCCCCACCCTCCCCCTTCCTGGCTTTTGGCAGAAGGAGATGCTGGAGCTGGCACTCACACCTCGCAGGACGCTCTCTCCAAGGAGACTTCATTTTGTCCCTGCTGGATATGAGGCTCCAGCCAAAATGACACGATGGGAAATGCAATGTGACAGCAGCAGCAGCTAGCTGGGGGGAGGAACGGCCAGGGAGGAGGGAGGCTTGTATGTATGCATCACAGAGATTTGAGGACTGTGTGTGTGTGTGTGTGTGTGGAGGGTATGATGCAAAAATGGGAGTACGGTTCTGGTTACCTTTGTGTTTGCAGGTGTTTGAGGGTAGAAAGTGTGTGTTGTTCAGGATAAGCACAATAAGCAGCGCCAAAGTCTGTGTTTGTGTATCATATATGACTTCTACCGACACACTTTTTAAATAGAAACAGTTTAGGGTCAGGTTAGCCTCTGGTAGAGATTTACAATGGCTCCCTTCACAAGTCCATCAACTAGAAGAGTACTGAAATAGGGGCCGAAAAGCCAGATCGGGCGGCTGTGGTGCAGAGGCAGAGCGGGTCGTCGCCTTATCGGAAAGTTGTTGGTTCAATCCCCAGCTCATGGTGCCACATGTCGAAGTATCCTTGAGCAAGATACTGAACCCTGAATTGCTTGTGAATGTGTATGAATGCATTAGTTTCTGTTCGATGGACTTTGCCATCGCTGAGTGAATGTGTGTGAAAGGGTGAATGTGGCACGTCGTGTAAAAGCCCTTTGAGTGGTCGGAAGACTAGAAAGGCGCTATACAAGTACAGGTCCATTTACCATTTACCAGATCCAGCCAGATCCGGCTCCAGACCATTATCAAGAAAGGGGCACAGGGTTTTCCACCTAGACACTTAGAACAGGGAAGTTTGGACCTATCAGAGTATTCAGCCAATGCCAAGCAATAATCCCATTATAACACACACACATATGCCAATGTATAATATAATCAATATACAATCTGATGCATACCGACCAATCAAATGGACTATCAATCTCTATCTTTACTGCACAGTGGGTCGAAAGTGGCATGAAGAGTGAGCTGTTCTGGCAAGATCCCACAGAAACATTTATTGGGGAGAAAGTTTAACAGCAAGAACAAATATGGAATCACTTTTTTTCCTCAAGGCAAATCTGGTTGTATTAGGCATCCAAGCTGAGAAAGAAGAGTCAGAAAGAGAAGACCCAAAGGTACAAAGGTGTTCCAAGATTAAGATGAGGAAGCTTTGAATAAACAGGTCAAGGGGACAAAATCCAAGGTGCTGCAAGGTGGATTAGTGATTAATGTGAAGTGTAGTAGTGTGACATTACTTTTACCTATGGCTGTTGTTGACAGAATAGACGGAGATTATGGTTAGAGTTTTATCTATGTGTATGTTAAGGCCAGGATTGGGGTTGGGTTGTGTGTGTCAAGGAAACTTGAAAATCTGTGCAAAATGTGGGATGGCTTGTATGTGAAATTCAAAAGTAGATATTTTTTGCCTGAAATACATGCATGTGTTAGCGAAAACTAAGAAGAAATTCCTTCCAATGACAACAGTACGCAGAGTGCAGATAGGAGTTGACATCTGAGGAAAGAAAAGCTGAAAAAACCCTCACAACCTCCTCTGACCTTTTCACAGTGAGTCGTCCATATCTTAATCAGGGCGGAAAACATGATCCCCACCATGACACCTCCATATTGGACACCTATTAACACCCGTCCACGATTGAAATGTGATGCAACACCTTATTTTGCCAAACACCGTCTGCATTGCTGCCACCACTGTCGACCTGCTGGATGAGAGTTTTCTTCTAGATCATGGCAAAGTGAAGTTAATGTTTTCATTAAAGCCTGAGGCTCTCTTATGGCAAAAAGAAACAGCGGAGGAGGCCAGGTCAACTATTTATTTGGTATTAATGCTTTTCATAATGGTGGAGGGGAGTATTTTGAATTGAAACCTGAAACTGTCCTTGTTAAAACCCTCAGTCCACCTGACTGCACTACTGCATTACTGATTCCTCCATTGCTCCCCTTGTGTTTGTTTGTCTGTCACTCTCTCGTCTGGGTCCTAGGTTTCTGCCTTTTAACAGGCAGTTTTTCCTTGCCCTTGTCGCCAAGGGCTTGCTCATGGTGGTACTGTTGGGTCTCTGTAACTAATGTTTTAAAGAGTTCGGTCTAGACCTGCTCTATTTGAAAAGTGTCCTGAGATAACTTCTGTTATGAATTGGCGCTGTACAAATAAAATTGAATTGAATTGAAAATTGAATTGGGTTTTGATGTCATTATGATTGTATTTTTGTTACTGCTCGACAATCCAGTTACAGGGGTAAGCTCTCGGAAGTTGCCAGAAAGAATGCATGGGAAGGATTAAGAAAGCTTTCTGGGGCTGACCATCTTTCCCTGGCCTGGACGTGGAGCTTAAATGTGTCAGGCAGAAATTGGAATGATTTGTTAGCTCCCTCTGTGTTGCCTCGGTCAGATCATACTGAAGGAATGCCCTCAAGTACAGTCAGACATTTTAGTTATCTCTCCACAGTGATATGCAAGGCTCAACAGAATTATTATATGTGTATTATTCTATATATTATTATAGTGATGTAATCATCACTGTCATATGTGATATATCTTCATGACCACCATTGCTGCCATTATTTCCTATTCCTTTTCTGCATTGAGGGGGTGACTGCACTTACTGAGGGTATGGGTCTATTGTAAACTCAATACTCCTCTCACATTGAACTGTCCTCAGAGCTAGTCTGCTATGGATATATCATTCCTCCATATTTTTTATTTAGGCTTGGAAGTCCACCCCTTTTCTTTTTCTCTAAGGAGGCCTTTCCATCTTCCCGCCCCTTCTCAGTCCAGCCCAAGCTAAACCCCATGCCAGCATGACTATATGTCAGACAAAGGTGTACTAAATACCTAAACATTAAAAAAAAGAGGGGCCCCCTGGTTGCTCACCTGGTGGAACTGGTGCCCCATGTACCAAGGCCAAGTCTTTTCTGCATGTGATCCCCTCTGTCTCTACAGTAATATTTGCAAGCTAGTGGAAGATAACCGATGCAGATGATGGCAGAACAATGATTTTACAGCTGATGTGATAGATACACAATGGAAACAGATAAAAAAAAATGTACATCAATAAATATGAGTCTACAACAGAGCACTGACAGGTGAAGTGAATAACACTGATTATCTGGTTATCACGGCACCTGTCAGTGGGTGGGATATATTAGGCAGCAAGTTACATTTTTTTCCTCAAAGTTGATGTGTTAGAAACAGGAAAAATGGGCAGCATGAGGATTTCAGCGACTTTGACAAGGACCAAATTGTGATAGCTAGATGACTGGGTCAGAGGATCTCCAAACCTGCAGCTCTTTTGGGGTGTTCCCTGTCTGCAGTGGTCAGTACCTATCAAAAGTGCTCCAAGGAAGGAAAAGTGGTTAACTGGAGACAAGGTCTCACTGATGCTCAAATTGATGAAAAAGTTAATGCTGGTTCTGATAGAAAGGTATCAGAGCACACGGTGCATCACAGTTTATTGGTATGGGACTGCAGAACACTATGACCACTAGGGACCACACAGGTGGTCAGAATGTATGGGCTGAGATTTGCTAGCTGGCAGAAGATTTGCTAGCTTGCTAGCATTTTTAGATGTCAATGAGTCAGTTGACAGTTTGACTTGGTCCAGTGAAAGCTAAGGCTAAATCAACTTGGATAAGCTTAAAAAATTAATTAAGTATAAAATGGGTTATGGTGCAAGCCCAGCAGTAGTGAAAGCAAATCATTCACCAACCACCCTAACCTCCCTACTCTTACTTCCTATGTCACTGAACATTAATAAGGATATTTTGCAGAATAGACTAGACAGGCAGATATAGGTACTTTGCAAAATTGTAAGAGCCACAACGATTTTGGGGAGATAGAAAGCCTATAGTCTATAGATGTGGAATTTGACGTTTTAAGTTCATATGCATTGTTTTCATGGTAAACAAATCTTTGTTTTATAGATAGGTCTAATAATTATTTTGCATCTTTGCCTGAACCTGAGCATTTGCCATACCTTGATAAACTGAGGTTGATCAGTCAGTCATCATGCCTTTTCAATCTACCCCCGTCCAAGTTGATCAGTAACCCAACACACTGGCCAGACATTGCTGGAGATCTATACATATTTGATCTAATTCCCAGGTAGCGTTAGGCTAAGATATAGTTGGAGAACACAGTTGTGTTTACAGATGCTGCTATACTCCAGCAGCCTTCCACTTAAGCCAGTTATCTGTAGTAACCAGTCCATCACCAGCGTCATTTACTGTAGCTGTCTTCCACACTGGAAATGAATATTCATGTGCTTAAAATCTCAGTGTAAAAGATTTGGTTATTAATATGGTTTAACGTTGTTTAGTTTCTTATTCAGCATAATTGAAATGACAGAAGCTGTGTTCCTTCTTCTGAAATGTTCCATTTCCATTTAGTTTCTTTCAGTTTGATACTTCATGATCTGGATCCTTAGTTTCTTGCATTTTGTGAAAGTGCAATTCTTTCCCCGGAAAGAGCATGCACCTTTTGCGCTTCATGTCAAGATGGTCTATACAGTACTGTTTTTTAATTTTTTTTATTGCCTTTAATTGATCATAACAGTTGAGGAGTGACAGGAAATGGGAGAGAGAGAGAGAGGACAAGCTACCAAGCCCAGACACCCCCTTACTATCCTGACCTAGAACATTTTAAAATATGTAGCAAGACAAGACAAAGTTATGAGTATGCATTGCTATCAGAGTATCCTTGTAATCTTGATATATATATATATATATATATATATATATATATATATGGAATGAATGTTTGAATATATGGAAAACCAGTAAAAGGTTTAATGTGGTTAAAGCAGGAAAGTCAGTAAATCAGTCATTGATCTATGAATAAATGTTGGTTATTCTTACAGTATCTGCTGTCCACAACAGCTTTATATTGTATAAAAAGTCCCTGCAGCATCTGAAGGCATGGACATATATGTTAAGTTGTTTTGAGTGCTGGGCTGCTTCAATATAACCATACAGAGCTCTACACACATGGTCAGATATAACTAAATATTCAGCTTTTTTATGAAGGAGACAGCCTCATCCAGCTTTCTGTTTTGGCAAACGTAGCGCCTCATGTTTTATCTGTCAAACACACTGCAATGCAAAAGCTGTTGTGTAACATTAATTACTGAACTATATGACCATGTACGAGGTGAGATACATTAGAATTATTATTAAAACAGCATCAGTCAGATATGATATGTTTTTGCACCCTCGTAGAACCGGGCCTGAATATAAAACAACTATAATTATTCTTAAAAAATAATAGCAAGATAAATCACAAAAAAAAAGACAAATCAAGATATCAAAAGTCTGGTGGGGCATGTGCCTTTCCAGCTTGAATGGGCATGACACGACTGTCTTGATGCAACATTGTAATAATATTACACATCTAAAACATAAGATGGCAACAGTGCCTTGATGACATCATATTTCATTCAATGTATTCAAAGTTTCATTCCATACATTCAAACTATATATATATATATAGTGTATGACTTGAACAAATCTTACTTTTAAACATTAATATCCTGTTTTGAGTCAGATCACAAGTGGTGAGATGTACTATAAAGTATTTTGTGGTGGGATCAGGCCTAATACCAACAATATTTCAGCAAATCTAACTTCATTAATGAGGGGAAATTACTCAGGAAATGGGGGGGGGGTTTACATTCTACATACCACCATAATAAATTGCCTGAAGCAAATCCTTGGAGGCAAGATGCCCAGACACACATTCTATTTCTTGCTTACACAAGGGTTTACCCACAAACAAACTCATTTTAGGAAAAAAAAAAAAAAACTGTCTTGATTTAGGCTTATTAGCTTTGCAGAATTAAAAGTAAGCAACATCTGTTTCCCCGTTGTTACCTGAGGGTCTGACTGTTTCAGGAAACACAATTACTTCCATCCCGTAATTAACATGAGATTCTCATGGAATATTAACTACCTCAGCAAGTACAACAAACCTCATTAAGAGTGAGTTGTTACATAGTTTTGCTCAGCTTCGAGCTAAACTGATGATATTATTATCACTAGCATTCTCTGCCTTTACTTATCTATTTTAATATGTCACCATAGTTGAATATGTCTGATCCAAGGTGAATGGTATCTGATGTAGGTCAGATTCTGTGTTTGTTGGATAAACCAATCAAGGTCACCCATTGATATGTATGTTACAATTTTTCTATACTAATGTCTTGGTTCTTTTCCGTCTAGTCTCAGTCTTTGCCCCTGCTGATCATCATGCATACTGTAGCTACTGGAATTGAAAGTTATTGTATTAGGTCTCATATGGGTTTGACTGCATGTCTATGTCTAAGACAAGCTAGTTAACACTAGCAATAGAAACATTAACTGGGCTTTGACTGCACTACCTGGGCCCTTTCCTGTAGACTGGTACTGCTTGTTTACAGTACAGAACTACAAATGAACATGTATTGGATAGCTGCAGAGGGATGACAAGAAATGATGGGAACATCCCCAGCTGGACTCAAACTAGGAATTTTGCGGGAAAACACACAGATATTGCTTCTAGTACTCAATGAACCAGCCAACCACTCTTTTGGCAGAGCAGCACGTTACAGCGGCTACTCGTCGTGAACCCAATTTTCATAGCACCGAACTTGGAGGAAAAAGAAAAGATGAGAGACGTTCTGCTGCTTCTCAGGGCACTCACTGCAACTGAAATCAGCTGCGTGCAGGAGGACTTTTATTAACCACGCCCACCAGACAGGTGGCCTGTCAGTGTCCATCATTAATGAATACACAAACAAACATTCAATAATTGAGAGCAATTCAACACCCCCACTTGCTCTCACATTATTACAAACCAAAAAAAAAAACATTACATTACATTTACATCCAGTCAAAAGGGGGAAAATATCATCACCTTTCCAGGGTTTTTCTTTTAGTTATCTCCAAACGTAAACTTAGCAAATTTTTAACTTAAATTTTGTTGCAGGTTTGGTCATCAAATCTGCTACCATCTGGTCAGTTAGACAATACTCCAATAATACCCTCCCATCATTCACAACGGACCGTATGAAGTGGTATTTTATATCCACATGTGTACACATGATTCTTAGCTAAAGCAATTGTGCCTTGGTTGTCCTCATACAGCTTAGGTAGTGCATACAGATGTTTATCAATGCCATCTAAAAGTTGTGTGAGGTACAGACATTCTTGGATGGTTGCAGCCAGAGCAATATACTCTGCCTCACAAGTAGACAGTGCTACAGTGGGCTGCTTTTTAGTCTTCTATGACACTAAAGGTCCGCCCTTCGTCAGGCCTACACAATACCCAGTTGTACTTCTTCTATCATTAACATCACCAGCCCAATTCGCATCACTGTAAGCTTGTATACCCAGGTTCTCATCACATTTCCTGTAACACAACTCCTTATCCCTTGTGCCTCTTAGATACCTCAACACATGTTTAACTGTACCAAAGTGCTGTTCAGTAGGTTCAGTAAAATACTGTGACAGTTTGCTTACAACAAAACTCAAATCTGAAACATCACTCATCAATTCAGCATCATCTGTGTAGTTCAGTTTTTGTTCACAAGGTGTTGACCTAGGTTTACAATCTTGCATGTTGAACTTTTCCAGGATTTTCCCAACATACTTTGCTTGTGACATTGTTACACAGTCGTCGCTCTGGTTAACATCAATGCCAAGAAAAAGTCCTTAATTTTATTTTATTTTTTATTTTTTTTAATACTCTTTCTATTGGTTTTTCATTTTTATAAGCACAAACATTAGAAAAAAAACAAACAAACCAGACAACAAAACACAAAACAAAAAAGTCCCACCCCAAACCAAGTCCTTCATTTTAAACCTTGCTGTAAGCATGTCCTTCGTATCATTCATAGCATTTTCATCACTTGCTGCAATTATTAAGTCATCGACCCAAATTACTATGATCACCTTCTCATGTTCTCTTTGCCTTGTGTAAACACAGTGGTCGGCCTGGTTTTGTAGAAACTTGTTTTAGATTAGATTAGATTTGATAGATACTTTATTCATCCCCAAGGGGAAATTCAAAGTTTCCAGCAGTATCCACAAACTGATAATAATAATAATAATAATAATAATAATAATAACAACAACAACAACAACAGGTAGCAAATTTAAAAGAACTAATAAAATAAAGTAGAATAAATAGCTAAATAACGAGCATTGGTTAAGTGTCCAAAGGTGCATAAGTAGGTGGTCACATAATGCAGGGTGCACTGCGTCAGGCAGACATATTGGAGTTTAGAGTTTTTCAGTTTTCCTCCCCTGGGTGGAGTTGAAGAGCCTGATGGCGTGGGGGAGGAACGATCTCCTCAGTTTTTCAGTGGAACAGGACAGTGACAGCAGCCTGTCGCTGAAGCCTGTAGATGGGGCTGTGCAGTGGATGCAGTAGATTGTCCATGATTGACAGGAGCCTGTTCAGCACCCTTTGCTCTGCCACAGATGTTAGTCTGTCCAGCTCTGTGCCCAACACAGAGCCTGCTTTCCGCACTAGTTTGTCCAGACGGAAGGCATCCTTCTTCTTAATGCTGCTTCCCCAGCACACTACTGCATAGAAGAGGGCGCTCGCCACAACAGTCTGATAGAACACCTGCAGCAGTTTTTTGCAGATGTTGAAGGACGCCAGCCTTCTGAGGAAGTATAACCGGCTCTGACGTCTTCTGCACAGGGCGTCTGTGTTGGCAGTCCAGTCCAGCCTATCATTCTGGTGTACTCCCAGGTATTTTTAAGTCTGTACCAACTCCACACGGTCACCGTTGATGGTCACAGGTTCAGGGTGAGCCCTGGGCCTTCTGAGGTCCACCACCATCTCCTTGGTCTTGGTAGTGTTGAGGCGCAGGTAGTTGGAGTCACACCATGTGACAAAGTCCTGGATGAGTTTCCTGTACTCCTCCTCCTGGTCACTCCTGATACAGCCTACGATAGCCATGTCGTCGGCAAACTTTTGCACGTGACAGGACTTGTACAAGTTGTATTTGAAGTCCGACGTGTACAGGGTGAACAGGACCAGAGAGAGCACGGTCCCTTGCGGCGCTCCTGTGCTACTGACCACAGTGTCAGACCTGCAGTCCCTCAGTCGCACATACTGGGGTCTGTCTGTTAGGTAGTCCATTATCCATGCCACCAGATGTGAGTCTACTCCCATGTCTGCTAGTTTGTATTGCAGAAGTCGAGGCTGGATGGTATTGAAGGCGCTGGAAAAGTCCAGAAATGTAATTCTCACAGCACTGTTTCCCCTATCCAGGTGAGAAAGGGATCTGTGCAGCAGGTACACAATGGCATCCTCTACTCCCACCTTCTCCTGGTACGCAAACTGCAGTGGGTCAAGGGCGTGGTGGACCTGTGGCCTCAGGTGGTGTAGCAGCATTTTACATGTGATGTCAGGGCGACCGGTCTGAAGTCATTTAGCTCACCAGGATGTGGTCTCTTTGGGATTGGGATGATGCAGGATGTCTTCCACTGTCTAGGGACCCTCCCTTGTTCCAAGCTCAGGTTGAAGATGTGCTGTAGGGAGAGTCCCAGCTCCAACGCACAGGCCTTCAGAAGTCGAGGGGATACTCCATCTGGACCTGCTGCTTTGCTGGGACGAAGCCTCATTAGTTCTCCACACACCTGGGCTGCCGTAATAGTGGGTGGGACAACCAGCTCCTCTGTGGCTCCTGAGGGGAGCAAGAGAGAGACAGCAGCAGAAGGGGGTATGGTGACCTGAGGTATTAACGGGATGAGGTGGTCGAACCTGCTGAAGAACATCAGGTTTGCTCTCTCCGTATCCCCCTCTATGTGGGCCCCCCGCTTTGAGCTGCAGCTGGTGATGATCTTCATCCCATCCCACACCTCCTTCATGCTGTTGTTCTGCAGTTTCTGATCCAGCTTCCTTCTGTACTGCTCCTTCGCTTCCCTGAGCTGGACTCTGAGTTCTCTCTGTATGCGTCTAAGCTCCTGCTGATCTCCGTCTTTAAAGGCCCTCTTCTTCTGGTTAAGAAGCCCCTTGACATGACTTGTAATCCAGGGCTTGTTGTTTGCATAGCAGCACACAGTTCTTACAGGAATAACAACATCCATACAGAAGTTGATGTAGTCAGTAGTATAGTCAACAGCCTCCTCGATGTCCTCACAGTGCGAACCCTGCAGTACATCCCAGTACGTACTACCAAAGCAGTCTCTTAGAGCCTGCTCTGCTTCAAAAGACCACTTCCTGAATGAGCGCATTGTTGTGGGTTGTCTCGTCACTCTTGGTTTGTAGTGAGGCTGAAGCAGAATCAGGTTGTGATCAGCTTTCCTCAGTGCAGGCAGAGGGGTGGCGCTGTATGCGTCCTTAACATTTGCATACAGTAGGTCAATAGTCTTATTTCCCCTGGTGTAACAGTCCACACACTGGAAGAAAGCAGGTAGTGTTGTGTCCAGAGTCACGTGATTAAAGTCCCCAGAGATTAACACCAGTGCTGTGTTTGTAGTCCTGCTACAGCGGAGTGAATGACGTCACACACGACTACCGCATCAGCACGTGGTGGGATGTAAACAATAACAACAATGGCGTGTCAAAACTCTCTGGGCAAGTAGAAGGATCGCAACCCTATGGCAGGCCGCTCAACATCCCTGTTGCAGATGGAAATCTTGATGTTCACATGTCCAGGGTTACACCACCTCGTGTTCACGTATACAGCTAGTCCGCCTCCTTTCTGCTTCCCACAGCCATTAGTGTCTCTGTCCGACCTGACAGTGCTGAAGCCGGGTAGCTCAACGTCAACGTCCGGGATGTCAGCCTTTAACCACATTTCAGTGAAGCACAGCAAACTGCTCTCCCTGTAGATTTTAACGTTTTTCACCAGCGCAGCCAGTTCGTCGATCTTATTCGGCAGTGAGTTTACATTTCCCATGATCACTGATGGTACAGAGGGTTTATATCGCTCACCTCGTCAGGTAACTGGGGAACCACACCGGCCCAGGAATTTGTCTTCAGCGTGAGAAGTTGGTTTCTCGAATAAATGAGTTTCGGTAAATAAATATCCATATCTATTGAATAGAAGTTGAACAGACAGACAGGCACAAATGTGAATATAAAAAAGCAAAAACAAACATCAATAAAAATATATAAATAAATAAATAAAAAAAAGATCACTGCACACTCGGAGCTGCAGAAAGGGCTGTCACTCGCGGCGGCGCCATGGCAACAGTGTTTGTGTCAGATACTCATGTAACAACTGTTACAATTTCTGCCCCATTATTTTAGCCCATATAATGACCTCTCTAGCTTGCACACCAACTCTCTGTCTGTGTGAGATTTTAACTTGTACCCTTCCGGCTGTTCCATGTAAATCTCACAGTCAATGGGTGCATTTAAATAGGCAGTCTTCACATCCATTTGGTGTAAAATCAAATTTTCCTGTGCTGCGTTCTGCATCAAAACTCTGACACTAGTCATGTTAGCTGTAGGAGAAAATGTCTCCTCGTAATCCACACCTATCTTTTGACTGTACCCCTTTGCAAAATATCGGGCCTTGTACTTCTCAGATCCATCAACATTGGTTTTAATAGCATACACCCATCTACCCCCCACTGCTTTCTTACCCTCAGGCAAGTTGGTCAGGGTAAATGTGTTGTTCTCCCTAAGTGAATGCATTTCCTCATCTATTGCTTTGACCCACTCTCTTGATTTATCTGAGTTTACAACTTCTGTAAATGAATCAGGTATGTTACACGTCACTCGATAACAGTAATCTGTGTTACTCTGGACTTGATCAGTCTCCTCCTCAGACATACATTTAGACACATGGAAATCTGTGTATCTGTCTGGCCTTCTCCTCTCTCTAGAAGGGTATCGACTAGACTCAGGCTCACACTTGACCTCAACCGTCTGTGGTTGGTGGTGGCTCCCTTGAAGTTTATGTTCTACTGCAACACGGTGATCTGGACTTCTGGACCTGTGCTGTATGTGTCTGTCGTTCTACACCTGACTTAGCTACAAACTTTACCAGTCTGTGCTTCTGCACTTTCTTACTGACAGGAAAGTAGACAATGTATGCAGGACTGTTTTTGTCATACCCGATAAAAACACACTTTTCACACCTTGGATCAAGTTTTTGCTTGTCTTGTTTATAAACAAAACACTCTGATCCAAACCTTTGCATTCTAGATAAGTTGGGCCATCTTCCTGTCATCATTTGGATCGGCATCTGCCCTGTGCGTTTATTAAAACACCTATTTCTAACCACAGCAGCAGTCTGGACTGCATAAGTCCAGAGTTGTTTTGGCAAACCACTTTCGATTAGCATGCACCTTGCCATGTCAAGAAGTGTGTGCCAATTGTGCTCAGCAGTCCCATTTTGGTGAGGAGAGTAAGGTGCTGATGTTTGATGTCTGATCGCATTTTTAATAAGCAAAGTCTAGTACCCTTTCCTGTGAATTCAGTACCATTATCAGATCTGAAGCATTTCACCTTGCCATATGGGGCTGTATCAGCTAGAAACCTCTCTGTAGCTAGGACTGTGTCACTTTGGTTCTTTAAGAAATACACAAACACTGTACTGGAAAAATCATCACTAAATGAAAGTGCATATCTGTACCCATGTCTAGACTCTGGGTGGATTGGTCCTGCCAAGTCTGTGTGTAGTAGCTCTAGAGGGGTTTTAGCCCTCACATCAGGGTCTCATCAGTGCACACTTCACAATGTAGAGGTTTGTTTGTTGAACTTTTAATTTTCATACCGTCCACAACATCTGGTAACCTCTGAATGTCATTGTAGTTACAGTGTACAGTATCTCATGCCATGTCTGCATATCTTGACAACCCTTGCATTGATCATCACATTCATCGTCATCATCACTATTTACTGTGTGCAAATAATATAGTTTATCATGTACGTGAATATGGAATTTGGTACCGTCTTTGTGGATCAGAATGTCCTTCCCTTTCTTGAAGATCACAGTCGCTCCGCTGGCAGTAGCTGCTGTCACAGATAAAATGTCTTGTGAGAAGGATGGGATATACAGCGCCTGCCTCAGCGTTTCATTCAGGTGTCTTCCTTTGCTGTCTATCAGACAGACTTCTGCATCGCCTCGGCGCTCTGCCACGCCCATGCACCGCGGCCTGGAACCTGTCATCAAACCTCTTAAACTTTGCAAGGTCTGTGACGATGTGCGAGGTTGACCATCAGGCCCCTCACGTCGACTCCTGCTGCCCCCTCACTCACTCTGAAGGCATACTCCATGTCCCGGTCATCTGTCTCCCCGGAGACCTTACGTGCGTCGTCTCGATTCCAGCGCTGTTTCCGTCTGCAGGTCGTGTCCCTGTGTGTTGTAAACCATAGTTTACGCTGGCAGACTCTGGCCACGTGTCCCTTTAGGCCGCATTTGAAGCACACCACGTCCGCTGCGGCCCTCTCAGCTCCCTGGTCACCTGTACTGACGGGTCTTACTCTGTGCTGCCGCACCTTCATTACGTTGTCATCTGTTGCTGCGGCGCGCATCTTCTCTGTGTCCTCGTAGCTGCGTAACCTTGTTTCAAATTGAGCAAAAGATATCGTCTCATTACGTTGTTTGACATGGATCACAAATGGTTTGAAGGACTCTGGCAAACCTTTCAAAACCATCGCTACCAATAGTCCGTTACTTAATGTAGTAGTATGAGGCACCACTGTCATTTTGAACACAAGCTTCTGCTTCACCACGTCCTCTCTAGCTTATTAGCTAATTATTGTTCATGTCGAGGGGATAAAAGTAGGCCGTGCCCCTCCTCCTGACCTCTCGCTTCCTGCCTCTTTGGCCCACCTAATTCCGGGTCGTTTCGTTCGCCACTCGCCTCAGAGCACAGGTAGGCGCACCTTAGCGTGCTGTTTGTGTAGATTCATCAGCATTTCATTTAACTCAAACCGTAACTCCTTAATAGATCCGATGTCTCCATCGTGGTCAAGGCGATATGTTGGTGTTGTTTACCGCCGCCGACCAGAGCCAAGGTGAGTCATGGTGAGCTTCTGTTGTTAATTGCTGTTAGCCAGGTGCTAAGCTCCCTTTCCGCTCCTCTCCCTCTAACAGTCGGCTGGTCGCATGATGTGTGGTGGCTGTCTCCCCTGCTACGCCGACCCTCTTCACCCCTCTCCCTCTTTGGAAAGGACGCCAATTAACCGGACTGGGAACCGGAGTCTATGAACGCTAAAGCTAAGGAGAGCACTGAGTAATCACGGCTATTTAGTTCAGTTCAGTATAGAGGCATATGATGCGTGGCTTTCCTTTACTTTGATAGTAGTCTCTTAAAATCTTTAGGGCTGCCCGCCTGCCATCGGCGGCCTAACACATCACCAGCGACAAACTTTTCTCGTCTAGAAACTGAATGAGTTCAGCATAGGCTTCGGCATTCTTTCTCGCATCTTCTTGCACCTCAGCTACGTCTTCAGTGGTGGGCTCTGTTAAAATAGTTGTCACCGGTACACCGGTGACAACATGCTCTAAAAGCTGTCTCTGGGTTTCTCTGGGCCCATAACCAGTTGGCAGAGCAGCACGTTACAGCAGCTACTCGTCATGAACCCAATTTACATAGCACCGAACTGGGAGGAAAAAGAAAAGACGAGAGACGTTCTGCTGCTTCTCAGGGCACTCACACTGCAACTGAAATCAGCTGCATGCAGAAGGACTTTTATTAACCACGCCCACCAGACAGGTGGCCTGTCAGTGTCCATCATTAATGAAAACACAAATAAACATTCAATAATTGAGAGCACCATTCAACACACTCCCCTGCAGCTGATATCCTGAACATCAATGTTGGTTCATCCAACTGCAATGGAAGAAATTAAGTCATTAAAGCCATTAACCATGGAAAAGCTATGCAGGTGTATTGACTCCATCCATGGTGAGATGCAGAAGGCTGACCTCTTAACATCTACAAGGGCCCTGACTACCTTATTATTATACCAAGGGCCTAACTGTCAGGATCCCCAAGAAAGGAAGCATCTAGAGTTACCCTGGACAGAATTAGCAGTGCCATTGATAGAAAACTCTGTGAAGAACAGGCTGAACAGAGGTTGCACAGATCAAATATTTTCTCTTTGAGACATCATAGAGCAATACACTGAGTGAAATTTTGCCATGTCAATTTAATCAACTTCAGAAAGGCATTTGGCATTATTCACTGTGAAACCATGTGGAAGATCCTGTAGTCTTACGTAATCCCTCATGAGATTGTATCACTAATTGGAAAGTTGTATGGCCACTTTGAATCCACTACTTGGACTAGGTGGTTCCCTGTACAATCTGAAGTATTGCTGCAATCTATTCTCTATTATCTTCCTGTCATGGATTGGATTGTGTGAATAACAACAAATCACCACCACCAAAATCCAAGTGATGTCTAGCAACACCAACACAGGTGCATGCATTACTATAAATAATAAGCCTCTAAGATGTCACTGATGACCTTGTGTACCTGTCTGATTAGTCAACTCTGATCTCCAGTGTTTGATATAATATTTATATAATAAGGTTTTCTTTATCATAAAAAAATAAATCAATAGGGAGGACTATCATGGAGTCTTACATGACTTTTGTTTTGGAAGGGCAAGCACCATGTCATATGGATACTTTGATAGTATGCCAAAAATGATCCTGAGACTTTGTCAAATTTTCTTTCGACCCACTGACTGCATATTGAATTTAAGTTTTTGGCAAAACATTATGCCCCTAAGCCATTGAAAGTGTGTGGGTGGGGGCAAGCTCCAGCTGTACGTCTAGCAAGGGTGCTCTTGAGTCAAGTATGTATCTTCTACAACAACACCAACAAGAGATACTAGAGTTGTCGCTGTTGAATATTGCTATATATTTTCTAATATTATTTAGAGATATTCAGAGCTATTTTACCATTACCAATGGTTCACTGTGGTTTATATTTTTACAGTTCAGCAGTCTTTGCCAGGAGCAACAAAATATCTTGTTAGCATTTGTGAATAATGTTAGCTACTGTGGAAGTTGTTTACGGCCAAATAACTACTCAACTACAGAAGTAAATATTTGAGTCTAATGCTTGTCTTACTGCACGGACATTCATTCTGTTTAAGAGAAACTATAAACTAAGTGCAGCAAATGCGGGTTGTACAAGATGCCTTAGAACGTGGAACATGTGCCATCAAACACAAAGTCAGTGGTTAGCTAAAGGAGCCAGTGAGGATGACCCTGTGTCCGTAAATATCCAGTAGTATACAGGTTTATGGATCTGTATCCAGATCTGTACATCATATAAAAATAAAATCTGTCAAGTATTCAGTCTGTAATCTTCTGCATACTGTTCATATCTTTGACAAATTCAAACATATCACCACCTTGACAGTAGGCGGCTTGGTAGTATGATCATTCACATCAATTACACGGAGCCAGTGATTAGTTTGAGGGTCCTGGGAAGGCTCAGCAATTACAGGGAATAACTTTTTAAGAGATCTGCTATCTCCCTATAAAAAAAAAACTAATTGTATACAGAATATACTTATACTATACTATATATACTTATACTGTATACTGATCTACAGTGCTGTGAAAAAGTATTTGCCCCCTTTCTGATTTCTTATTTTTTTTCATATTTGTCAACTTAAATGTTTCAGATCATCAAATAAAATTTAATATTAGACAAAGATAACCCGAGTAAATACAACATGCAGTTTTTAAATGATGATTTTATTTATTAAGGGAAAAAAGCTATCAAACCTACCTGGCCCAATGTTAAAAAAGTAATTGCCCCCTAAACTTAAAAACTGGTTGTGCCACCTTCAGCAGTAACAACTGCAATCAAGCATTTGCGATAACTGGCAATGAGTCTTTCACATCGCTGTGGAGGAATTTTGGCCCACTCTTCTTTGCAGTTATTTTAATTTAGCCACATTGCAGGTTTTTCAAGTATGAACAGCCTGTTTAAGGTCATGCCACAGCATCTCAATCGGATATACGTCTTTGTTTTTTTTAAGCCATTCAGAGGTGGACCTGCTGGTGTGTTTCAGATCATTGTCCTGATGCATAACCCAAGTGTGCTTGAACTTAAGGTCACAAACTGATGGTTGGACATTCTCCTTCAGGCTTTTCTGGTAGAGAGCAGAATTTATGGTTCCATTAATTACGGCAAGTCATCCGGATCCTGAAGCAGCAAAGCTGCCCCAGACCATCACACTACCACCACCAGTTTGACTGTTGGTATGTTTTTTTTTAATGAAATTCTGCATTAGTTTTACGGCAGATGTAATGGCATGCACAACTTCCAAAAAGTTCAACCTTTGTCTCTTCAGTCCAGAATATTTCCCCAAAAGTCTTGGGGATCATCAAGATGTTTTGGTGAGACGACTCTTATTATACTCTTATTTTTGGTCAGCGGTGGTTTTCGCCTTGGAACTCTCCCATGGATGCCATTTTTAACCAGTCTCTTTCTTATTGTTGAGTCATGAACACTGACCTTAACTGAGGCAAGTGAGGCCTGCAGTTCTTTAGATGTTATTCTGGGTTCTTTTGTGACCTCCTGGATCACACGTCGATGCACTCTTGGAGTAATTTTGGTAGGCCGGCCACCCCTGGGAAGATTCACCACTGTTCCAAGTTTTCTCCATTTGTGGATAATGGCTCACACCGAGTCCCAAAGCCTTAGAAATGGCTCTGTGACCCTTTCCAGACTGATAGATGCCAGTGATTTTGTTTCTCATCTGTTCTTAAATTTATTACATTGCGGCATTATATGTTGCTTTTTTAGATCTTTTAGCCTACTTCCCTCTCCCCTGACTGTTTTCCCAAGATAGCGCCCGCCTGTATACGCGAACGCTACTGTTGTTCTAAACTATCTTTTTAATAAACTGTCTGTACACTTACAAAGTTCTCAATGCTTCGGTTTATAGGTAGGGACCCTCATTATGCTACCGTGTAAGTGTGGTGCTATTTTGAGCCTTGTTAGTGGTATAAAAAGCGTTTTTTTTTCACGTTACTCTGTGACCCGTTGGCTAGCGTTATAAGCTAATTAGCGGTTTGTGCCAAAACCGGTCACGGTCGATTAGCATGAAAACATATCCCAGAGAACGGACCAACTCAGTACACGTGTTATTAACCCTCTATTGCATGAAAATTATTGACATGGTAAAAAATGTTTTGCATGTTTTTATTACTTAAAAGACTAAATAACAGATATATTTAAAAAATCTTAAAAAAAGTTTAAAGGGGGTGTTGGTAAATTGTTGCCCTATGGCAACAATATAATGTGGAAAGTACCATAAAATCAACATTATTTACCAAAAACCATTTTATTTAAAACAAGACTCAACAAATCCATCTCATACTTAGTGAAATGTTTAAACAAACATTTATACATTAATAACATTATATCATTTCAACAGTTATCGAAATGTCTGGTAATAAAACCGGAACCGGAACCTGTCTCACGAAATACATCATTCATTCATTTCATTTCATTCAGTCATTTCTTGCTGTTTCATTTCATTTCATTCTCTCATGCCTTGTGAAAGTCAACAAACAGTTCCTCTCGCAGTGAAGCAAGGAAAATGCACACGCCTGCCCACAATGCCCTTGCATCCTGGCATTTTGCATCTGCCCTTCTCAGATGCATGCAAGGGCCAGTGGTCGGTGCGGTCTCTGCGGACAGGATCTGGCGGGACAAAGCTTTGCGGCCCTCTTTTATTTTCCCCACAACAACAGCTTGTGAAGGTCTCCCTTCCTCTTGTTGCTCACCTTGTTCTCCATGCACAAGCATGAGGCCACTTGTTTTGAAGTCCAACAGTGGGAGATGGGCAATCTCTGGCATCTGGGACTGGCAGTCTCTTCTGTAAAGCAGCCACGCCTCTACCAGGGTCATGTCAAGCATGTGGAATACAATGCGGTGGTACCATTTCTTGGACCGGATCTTGGTGCGATAGAGGGCGATCAAAGAATCCAAAGATCCACTCCCCCATGCTCTTGTTGTAGACTGCTACTACATTAGGGCGTGAGACACGGACCACCTCTTTTTTTTTTTGTCCCATCTTAGGACTTGTGTGGTGGGGTTTGCTGCTACGAATGTGCTTAGGAGGGTCACAGGACGGTTGTCAAACCATTTGACAGCCCAGAGGTTCACACCATTGTGAGTGGTCATCTTCTCTTCATGTGTTCCCCGTCCTTTTGCTTTCATGGCACGATCATCCATAAATGTGCAGCCTGCAAGACGGCCCTGTCTCACAGTTCCAACACTATGGATCTTTTCCTTCTCCAGGAGTATCTGCAGGTCCACACTGCAGAACCAGTTGTCAAAAAACAACTTGTGTGAAATGTTGGTGGGGATAACTGAGGCCAACTTCAGCACAATGTTTCCGCTCGCACCAATGTCAGGGAATCCATGACAGGGTTGAATGGACCCTGTGTACACATCAAAGTTGTACACAATGCCATGTTGGTCTGCTAGGATGAAGATCTTGTAGCCCCAGCGCTTGGCTTCATAGGTATGTACTGCTTCAGTTGGCTCTTCCCTTGAACGGCACCATCTGCTCATCAACACAGAGCATTTCATCCATGGGTATGCTCCTGTAGCTGTCATTGAGGAAGTTGAGGAGAGGTCTCACTTGAACAGCTTATCGCCCCCTGGTACCTGGTTGTTGTTGTCAGCAAAGTGGAGATGTCTCTTGATATTTTCCCATCTATTTAAACTCATGGTGCTTGCAACCATCTCCACCCTTGTTTGTGGGTTCCAGTACAACCTGGTTTTGGCAAGACATGGATAGACATGTGGAAGCACACTCCAATGAACTGCTCCATTTCTGCAACAGTAACATTGAGGGGTCTGGTGACATCACGCTGCAATGCATAGAGATTAGTTTGCCTGACAACTTCTTCCATTATTTCTCTGTGGAAAAGGTGGCGGAAGTAATCCACTGGTTCTGATACTCAGATGGCTCCGGGAGGGAGCCTTTCCATTGTGGCACAGGTGGAATGTTTTCTTTTCTGCCACTTAAGGTTTTCGCCTTATGGAACTCTAGTGTGTCATCCCTCCCTGCTTCATCTGTTGACACTAACAACACAAATCTGCATTTTAGATAACAACAATTGACAACTCCTACAAACATTCACACAACCATGCACATGCTTCTGAGGATGAACTATCTAGTACTTCTACCTGCTTCCTCTGGCTCTGGCTCTGGCTCTGTGTCTGTGTCTGACTCTGACTCTGACTCTGACTCTGATTCTGATTCTGATTTGAGCTGCCCTGCTCTATCCAGGTTTACATCAACCTCGTTGTCTTCATCGCTGTCCACCAGCTCATCCTCACTCTGCTCTAGCAACAGCTATTTCTTCCCTGTTCCCTTTCCCTCTCCCATAGAAGTAGCTGGGATCATCTTTTATGGAGGAAATGGGATAATATGTTACAGATAACCTACAAAATACCTTAAATCACAAAATATAAAAAAATTAATAATGTTTTTACCTTTAAAATATAAGCAAAAGTGTAAACATAGTCTCAGAGTAGTTTCATGCTATGTAAGTCAATGGGACTCCATTAGGTTGAATGCACCAGGAGATTTCCAGATTTGCATACATTTCGGCAACAAATGCATTTTAGCATATTACAAAAAAAAACAATACTGAATTTAATGTTAAAAATTAAAGTTTACTTACCCCAGATAGTTTTCAATTTTTTTTTTGATAAAAATGTTCCAAAATTCTGGTTAATAAAAGTTAATTCATGAAAAAAAAAAAATTTTCTAAAATTTTTTCTAAAAAAACCCCTTTTAACAACAAGCAAAAACAATTTATATTACACTTTTAAAAATTAAGAAAAGTAATTGTTGCCATATGGCGCTTTCAATAGAGGGTTAACCCCAGGTCATTTAGGACCTTATTTCTTATTAACATTCGGCAGTAATCAGGCTTGGTTGTGGCCATGAAATTTAACTCAGCTTCCCAAAAATGTGGTTAATCACAGGGGGGCAATTAATTTTTCACATAGGGCCAGGTAGGTTTGATAAATTTTTCCCTTAATAAATGAAATCATCATTTAAAAACTGCATTTTGTATTTACTCAGGTTATCTTTGTCTAATATTAAAATTGGTTTGACGATCTGAAACATTTAGGTCTGACAAATATGCAAACAAATAATCAGAAAGGGGCCAAATACTTTTTCACAGCACTCTATATAGTGTTTTATTTAGTAAATATACAAAAAAAAAACAACATTCATTAATATACAATATGTGCACCGTACGAATACATTCAAATTGCAACTTTTGAATTTTACTGTAATACTGAATAAAACAGCAAAATTTTATACCAAAGATTAAATAGTTAGTTTTGTTTTCTGAGGTGTTCTTGGAACTGCATCATTCCATATTCACGTACATGATAAACTATATTATTTGCACACAGTAAATAGTGATGATGACGATGAATGTGATAATCAATGCAAGGGTTGTCATGATATGCAGACATGGCATGAGATACTGTACACTGTAACTACAATGACATTCAGAGGTTACCAGATGTTGTGGACGGTATGAAAATTAAAAGTTCAACAAACCTCTACATTGTGAAGTGTGCACTCAGGGGAAGTTTTACCAGACCAGAAATAGAACAAACCCTAGAGCTAGTACAAACTGGAACCAATCCACCCAGAGTCTAGACATGGGTACAGATATGCACTTTCATTTAGTGATGATTTTTCCAGTACAGTGTTTGTGTATTTCCTTACAGAACCAAAGTGACACAGTCCTAGCTACAGAGAGGTTTCTAGATTGCACAGGTGTACCTAATGAAGTGGCTGGAGAGTGTATAGTGTAAAACGTATTTCAGCTGGCAAACTCACATGACTGAGATGCAAATGGAAACCATTTGAAACATTAAGTCGTAGCATTATTAATGCAATAGCTGAATTGGAAAGTATTAAATATGGCAATTTGATCATTTCATGGTCGATTTATTTGTCCATGTTAAGACCAGCCGATTTTCAGCTGATCGGTCATGACCAGTGACTGGCTGATCAGTCTCTTATATCAGATTTTTAACCAGATTATTAATGGATAAAATGATTTACAAATGTTAATTTGTTCTAGTAGTTGTCCTGTAATGGAACAATACTCAAATTGGATTTACGAGGATTTTTCCATCTCAACTTGGTCTGCATGTTACTCTGTCAGTTTCATTCATTTCATTACTTGTGTAGCTAAAATAAAAATCCATTTCTTTAAGAGTTTTCCTGGAAATAAATCCTGAGCGAGGGTCAAAGGCTGAGAAGAAGGGGACCAAACACCAGCACATTCCTCCAAGACTGCTGAAGTTCCTGTTTTGAACTAAACAACTTTGAAAATCCATGGATGGCAATTTGAGCTGTTGTAGTCAAGTAATGAGCACTTTTTAATGGTGCTTTGCACATAGTTCAATGAATTGTCGTTCAATGTATTGTTTTAGTCTATTATGTGTTTAAAAACATTGAATGAACTAGGGATGCCCCGATCACTTCATAATCTTCCTCTCCATTTGCCTATAAACAAATATTGGAATTCTCAGATCTCATATGATGATCTATTGGGCCATCCCTAGAATGCACTTTATGAAACTTAATTTTAATGTTTTTAATTTGTTTTATTCTGTTTGTTGCTGTTTTAAAGCAAAAAGTCTGATCCAAAACACGGTGCTTTGCATATTGTTAAAATCATTAGTAAAAAAAAAAAAAAGTCATTTAAAAATGTAGTCGTTGAATGCACTTTTATGCATATCCTTCATGGCATAAAAAATAAACATGTTCAATTTATATATGTTGTGGTGATTGTTTGATCATGTTGCTGTATTAGATGTTTAGTTATTTTAACTCATTACATTACATTGGTCTGATGATGGATACCATTTGACATTGTATTTTAGCATTAGAGTGGAAGAAAATACATGTTTATTTACCAGAAAATGTAGGCTGCTACTGACTATTCAGAATTTTATGTTTCAGATTTAAAGAAACTGTCCATAGAAATGGTACAGATTTTTCAGTGGTGAAGACATTTATTGGTAGCAAATGCTACTGAGGATATACTGTAAATCTACGGAATTATCCGTTCTAGGATTAACAGAAGTGTCTGTGAATAAACAGAGAATATACTGTGAATCTACGGAATTATCCGTTCTAGGATTAACAGAAGTGTCTGCGACATTAATGGATAAATTCCTGGTAATTTTCTGCCAGGACTTTATCCGTTTTTTAAGGATTTTTTTTTTTACAGTGTAATTCTAGCATGTTTTTAATAACACATTGTTTTCACACTGGAAAAGTGACAAAACAACCCATTAGTTTTGAGTGAAGGCCTACCATTCGTGGACATCATTCTCTCACAATGCAATGCTAAAAGAAATAGTGGAGCTTCTTTCAGCTAGAAATAATGAAATCTGTTTGTTGACGGCAGTGAAAGGGCTTTTCTCATTTCTTTATTTTGTGCCACCTCATCTCCTCTCTCCTCGTTCATTTGCGTGTGTCAATCAATCTCAGCGTGCTATCTTAAAGGATTTCTCAATTCCTAAAATGCATCTGTGACAGAGGAGACTTGCTGAAGGAGCTATGAGCAAGGATGCACAGGTGTATCCTTTGTGTCTTTTGGGCACCTGTGACTTATAAAAGAGACGATTTGTATGGAGGAGTGGGCCAAAATCCCTGCTGCAGTGTTTGCAAACCTGGTCAAGAACTACAGGAAATGTCTGATCTCTGTAATTGCAAACAAAGGTTTGTGTACCAAATATTAAGTTCTGTTTTTCTGATGTATCAAATACTTATGTCATGCAATAAAATGCAAATTAATTACTTTAAAAAAAATACAATGTGATTTTCTGGATTTTTGTCTTAGATTCCGTCACTCACAGTTAAAGAGTACCTATGATAAAAATTACAGACCCCCTACATGCTTTGTATGTGGGAAAACCTGCAAAATCTGCAGTGTATCAAATACTTGTTCACCCCACTGTAGTTGAGTTGTTTTGGAGAGGAGGGGACCTCTGCAGATAATTGGGCTCCCAGTAGAAACCTCCTGAATGATGAACACTAAAGGAAACCTAAATGGGAGAAGCTGACTGCAATGATGGCAATGGTGGTGAAGACAACAACTCCCACGCTACTTCACCACATTATAAACTTTGTCTTTTGTTATTGTTTTGAGGTAAGAGACCCCCTAGCAGCAGAAATGACATACTGTACATTTAAAGCTGAATCAAAGGTGACACCAAGATTTCTGGCCATATGTATTATGGATTTAAGACACAGCTAATGACATTTTGGGCAGTAGACTAGGAACATGAATGTTCCCAGCACCTACATATAGCCGAGGGGCCTGGGCATGTGGAGCATTCCAGCAAATACACAGAGCCAGTGTCTAGCTATCCCAGCAAACAGAGAAAGCTTTGCCTTTTTAGAAAGCTTGAAATCCCAGCAGCCATAAACGGTAACAAAGGAGTGACCAGCATGAAAGGGCAACATTTGCAAACCCCTGCTGATATATTATGGTCTCTCTGTGCCAGTAAAATACTACTGATTGCACCTCCAACGGTGATTTGGATATTTTACTCCTTCTTGTTAAATGAAACAAGCTGATACCTCCATGTTTGTTCCACACTGTATCGCACATGAGCAGTATTTTGTCTGTGTGTGACTGAGACTCACCTGTGTCCCTCACAAGACAGTGGGTCACCCAGGTCAGAGTTTAGAGCTTAGACATGAAATCTATGGGCTTCCTGGGGCTGTAAATTCATTCTCACACGCATCCAGTTATCTCAAAGGCCAAACATTTAGACCCTCAGGTGTCGTAAATCTTGCTCTCTGGCTCCCCAACAAGCCAGACACCAGGATTATAATTCCACATCCATCGCTCACACTAAAGCCCCTAATTCCCTGTTACACAAAGCAGAAACAACCCTCCCTCACAAGCGCTGCGAAAAGTCAAGGAAAAAAAGTACTTCAGAAAGTTATTTTGTGAAGGAGCCAACAGCCTGCAGTGACTTTGCAGTGCTTTGATGAATAGTAGCTGCTGTAGCTCTGCTTCACACATCATCCCAGTGAATCCTACTCAAAGCTGCTCCTGATGCTCCTATTAACACTGTGTTAATTACCAGCAATTAGCTCAGCCCCACACCTGAACATATGCCATTCCGAGTAACAGCCCTCCTTCACTATGATGGGGGAACAGAGGAGACCACACAATGGCAGCAGCTTTAAAAACTGTTGGGCTCATTTGCTTGATTCTGTTGATTTGATAAATGTTTGTTTCTTTTCTCTCATTTTACTGATGTCTTCATTTTTTTGCTCATTTGTCTGAATATTGTATTAATTTGTAATATATATTGTATCTGCCATTACACCTGCCCTGGGACTGCAGTGGAAAATTTGCCAGGACGGCTAAACTGATACATTTACAGATCATCAGTACATCATTAACATGTACAATCCCTGTTTAAGTAAATAAGTAAATAAAAGTTTACAGATAGTCAAGCAGGCTTAGGTCAAAACCAAGTAAGGCAGGGTCCAAACAAGCAAACAAATCCAAATCATCCAAAACATTACACAGGTGAAACTAATCAGAGTAGACAATTAAAACAATCAGGAAAACAGAAAAAAACAGCAAGTGAAGTTACTGACACAAGAGGAGAGGTGGGTATTACAAAATAAAACAGGAAATAACCCAAAACCACAACACAAGGTTATATTAAATGCTTGGTACCATTAGATTCATAACATCTGATGTTTAGATTGCAGAACTCACTCGCTTCACCCTACCCTTCCAAGCGGAAAGGAGAAACTACAGTGTCTGTGTTTCACGCAAGAAATGCAAACAGCATCTAGCCAGTGTTTTGTATATCCATTCTGGGCTACTGTAGAAACGACAATTCAACATGGAGACTGTAATTAAAAACAGCTCATGATTCTTTTTTTCAGGTGATTATACATGAATGAAAACATACCTATGAATATTATATTCTGACAATAGATCCTCCTAATGTAATGCGTTTTTGAAAGGAGACATATTATACCCTATTTCTACAAGTTAACCTAGTTCCCTGGCGTCCTAATGAAATGTCTGTGACATACTTTGGTCAAAATACCATAAGGATGAAGGACCATAGCAAATAAATTACCCTGCCAAAACAGCCCTGTTCAGAACACTCGGTTTTGATTGCCTATCTTTTTAAATGCAAATGAGACACAGCTAATCCACCCACTTCTTCTGGGAGGTGTGCCGATGCACGCTTCACGCTACCATGACAACAGTTGAACGTGAACCCTGGGAGAAACATGGCTGCTGGAGGAAAATTTGCAGTCCAACCATATATGTTTAAACCAGAGTCAGACCCTGAAAAAGAAGGAGCTACCAAAGAAATTGTAAAATATACTACATCAGGACGTTTCTGAATGGTTAGTTATGAGCTTTATTTTACTTTTTTTTTTTAAAAATTGTATGTTTGTACGTTGGGTAAATACGGTCGCTGACTAAATCTTGCTTGCTGTTACTTGTTGTTGTCTTTGCCGCTGACAAACCACTTGTGACTTGGATGTTTACATATTTATGTGTTTGTGTAACTTACTGCTTATAGCCAGAACTTGTGTGGGAGTTGGAGCGCTATCAATTAGATCTGGTGGGGCTTATGTCTACGCACAGTCGAGACTCTGGGTCCTTACTCCTGGATAGGGGTTGGACCATTCTTCTCTGGAGTTACTCAAGGTGTGAGGACGCTAACAAGCGCCCAGCTGAGCGCCGCTACATTAGAGTTCACCCCAGTGGACGAGAGGGTCGCCTCCCTACGCCTACGGGATGTGGGGGCGAAAACTCTGACTGTTGTTTGTGCCTATGCACCAAACAGCATTGCAGAGTATTCAGCCTTCTTGGAGACCCTGAATGAAGTCCTGTATGGGGCTCCAGTAGAGGACTCCATTGTTCTCCTGGGAGACTTCAATGCACATGTGGGCAATGATGGAGACACTTGGAGGGGCGTGATTGGGAGGACGGCCTCCTCGATTAGAACACAAGCAGTGTTTTGTTACTGGACTTCTGTGCTAGTCATGGATTGTCCATAACGAACACCATGTTTGTACATAGGGATGCTCATAAGTGTATGTGGTACCAGAGCACCCTAGGCCAAAGGTCTATGATTGATTTTGTGATCGTATCATCAGACCTGAGGCCGCATGTATTGGACACACAGGTAAAGAGAGGGGCAGAGCTGTCAACTGATCACCATCTGGTGGTGAGTTGGGTTAGGTGGCGGGGGAAGCCACTGGACAGACCTGGTAAACCCAAACGTGTAGTAAGGGTGAACTGGGAACAGGAGGCCCCTGTCCGAGAGACCTTCAACTAGCTTCTCCGGCATCCCTGTGGAGGCTGGGGACATCAGTGGCTCAGAGGCAGAGCGGGTCGTCCACTAATCAGAAGGTTGTTGGTTCGATCCCCGGCTCCTCCCGCCACATGTCGAAGCATCCTTAAACAAGATAATGAACCCAAATTGCTACTGATGCTGTGCATCGGTGTATGAATGTGTATTAATGCCTTTCTGTTCGATGGGCTTTGCCATTGCTGAGTGAATGTGTGTGAAAGGGTGACTGTGGCACGTAGTGTAAAAGCGCTTTGAGTGGACGGAAGACTAAAAAGGCGCTATACAAGTACAGGTCCATTTACAATTTACCATCGAACCAGAGTGGTTGGTGTTCAGAGCTTCTATTGCTGAAGCTCCGGCTGTGAGCTATGGTCTTAAGGTCTTGGGTGCCTCAAGGGGCGGTAACCCTCGAACACGGTGGTGGACACCATTGGTCAGGGAAGCCGTCCGACTGAAGAAGGAGGCCTTCTAGGATATGTTATCCCAGGGGACCCCGAGGCAGTTGTAGGGTACCGACAGGCCCGAAGGATTGCAGCCGCAGCTGTGAGGGAAGCAGAACAGCGGGTGTGGGAGGAGTTCAGAGAAGTCATGGAGAAGGACTTTCAGATGGCACCCAGGCGCTTCTGGAAAATCGTCCGACACCTCAGGAGGGGGAAGTGGGGAACCAATCAAGCTGTGTACAGCGGGGATGGGACACTGCTGACCTCAACTGAGCAGGTAATTTGGCGGTGGAAGGAACACTTTGGGGAACTCCTGAACCCGACTAGTCCAACAAACCCGCCCTCTGTGATAGAGGCAGGGCTGGAGGATGATGGGAGATCTACACCAATAGGCCACTGAGGTAGTCAAACAACTCCAGTGGCAAAGCCCCAGGGATTGATGAGATTCGCCCAGAAATGCTGAAGCCTCTGGGTGTTGACACTGCATGAAAAGTGGGTTTTTCGTCCCAGTAAACGCCCGGAAATCTCCCTAATTTTTGGCAGTTAATGACAATTTACAGCCTGTGAATGTCACGTTTGTCTGTGCCACATATTGTCGGAAATGAACCATGACGTATGTGGAGAGCTCGCGGAGTAGTGCTAATGGCTAGAATTAGCATATGAATACCAGCGAAACCGCGCCTGGCCAGGCCTGGCTTGAATTTCCTTACTCAGTATTGGATGAAACCACTACTTTTAAACAAGAAAAATCACTCGTGATTGGTTGGCAGATCTGTCACTATTGGTCACCCTGGGTCATTATAAATGTAACCCCCAATAAAAAAATAATAATTATATATATATATAACGATGCAGATCAGGTCTATGGTGGCGGAGTTCCAAAGTTCCCCCTCTTCCTCATCTAGCACACTCGTCTCGCTTCCAGCAGCTGTAAAAACAATCAATAAAGACAATCAGTACTGCATGATGTACTGCGTATGGACACAACACATCTTTTAATGCACCTGAAAAATAGTCACCAAAAAAAGTCTTACCCTCTTTCTTTTCGATCGACTCCGAGCTGAACTCTTCACAGTTTCCGCCACAGTAAAATTAAACAAGGAAGGAGTAAAATTAAACAAGGAAGGTGTAAATCTGGACTTGCAGACATAGCTCCGAGCAAATAGGTTAATTAAGATCGGTATCTATTAATGTACAGCAGAATGAAAGCATATTCTTTAAATCTTACCCTTGTTCCGGTTCGTAGCGCCTACAATTTGTCTCCAAGTTGTGAAGATGGCGTACTGCTTCCTGTAAATTACAAGACAAAAAAATATACTTTTATAAAGCAACTTACACTGGTTCTGCTCACTTGTTCTTTTACTAGGCTACTTTTAGCTTGGGCTACTTAAAAAAAACCTTTGCTTTTATGCTACTTTTAGCTTAGCTAGCAGTCACCGAACATATTCTTACCGCAATCTTGGGATTGTGCACCCGTCTTCTCTTCTTAGAATTACTCTCTCCCACACAGTTTTTCGACTCCAAAGCAGCCAACCTATCCTCCATGGACAGCAACCTGGAGTTTACTGAACTGCTCATTCACATCGGCAGCAAACAGAGTAAGCTGACGAGACAGCCCACTGATTGCATTCAGCAGTTTCTTCTCGCCGATCTGCGGACTGGCTGGGACATCCCCAGCCGCACTCCTCCCCCTGGACAATTGCACTACCCTATGCCACCCATAGTGTTCTATTTATTTGCAAATGTACATACTGTATTTATACTTATAAATAGCCATACTCTACTGCTCTTCATTCTATTCTTACTGTTGTTTTTATTCTTTTATGTTTTTTATTTTCTATTCTTATATGTTAAGTGAGTATTGTACTTTGAGAGTAACCAGAGTCAAATTCCTTGTTTGTTTACACAAACCTGGCCAATAAAGCTGATTCTGATTCTGATTCTGATGTTGTTTGCATGGAATGCACATTTTACCTTTTGGCAAAGCCTGAGTAAAACTAATTGTTGAAATAAATTGTTTTGTGTATCTTTTTTACATAACATTTGCCATTGCTAATGACATACACAGTAATTAATCTAGCATACTTTCATTAAATAAATCAATTCAAGCTAAAATTTAAGAGTCTATGGGCCTGTTCTCATGAATATGTTTTTCTCGAATCCGGATAAATACTTTATCGTATCGGCCTCGCGTCCAGACAGATATGGCGTTTTCGGGGTGTGAAAACTGTATTTTTTTTAAACGGGCCCCAGACTGGGAAAATCTGAAAACGCCGGATGGCCCGGAGTCATCTGGACGGCGAAAACGGATTAGCCCCACCTCTCTAGCCTTTAACCTCAGCCGGCGGACTACTACTACTTGTTTGTAAACAGCGCATGCTCCATGGCTTCTCTTCCGGTTTTAGAGTATTGGTGTGGCGGCATCACAGCACCACATACAGGCCTGGCATCTGTACTACAGCATTTTGGGTCGTTTCAGTGAATCCGTGTGGATTATTTCTGGAAACGATGCCGTGTTTACGGAGATTTTTTTCGAAATGACATCGTATTGGGTGAGGTCGCGTATTCGTGAGGACAGGCCCTATAATTAGGCTATACTGAGCCTGATCTATTTATACCACAGATTTTCTTACCTTTTAGAAAAATGTCACCTGGGGTAAAACTCCCCCTGCTACCTTGATTTGCATTTGTATAGCTCACAGCATTTTCATTTACACGTTAAAGCCTCCCCTAGAATTAGGGGGAGGGGGGTCATACAACTGCCAAGCAAGGCCCACATCAATTTCTGACAATTTACGGCAGTTTTCCGTGTTGCCTGCAAATTGCCGTGTGCAGTCGTAAACCTAAAGTTCCACGACAATCTGCCGCTTACTGACGAAAATCCCACTTTTCATACAGTGTGAGGGGCTGTCTTGGTTGACACGCCTTTTCAACATTGCATGGAAGTTGGGGACAGCGCCGAAGGAGTGGTTCCCCAGAGGGTGTGTGCAAACTACAGAGGCATCACACTACTCAGCCTCCCTGCGAAAGTTTACTCTAAGGTGCTGGAAAGGAGGGTTCTGTTTATTGTCGAACCTTTGATCGAAGAGGAACAGTGTGGGTTCCGTCCTGGTCGTGGAACAACAGACCAACTCTTCACTCTCGCAGGTGTCTTGGAAGGGGCCAGGGAATATGCCCATCCGGTCTACATGTGCTTTGTGGATTTGGAGAAGGCATATGACCGGGTTCCCCAGAATATCCTGTTGGAAGTGCTGCGGGAGTATGGGGTGAGGGGGTCACTTCTCAGGGCCATCCAAGTCTAAGTCAGACTCGTTTCCGGTGGGTGTTGGCTTCCGCCAGGGCTGCACTTTGCCCCCAATCCTGGGGGAGGGGTTGCAGTTGGGCTGAGGATTACATCGCTGCTTTTTGCGGATGATGTGGTCCTGATGGCATCATCGGCCTGTGACCTTCAGCACTCACTGGATCGGTTCGCAGCTGAGTGTCAAGCAGCTGGGATGAGGATCAGCACCTCTAAATCCGAAGCCATGGTTCTCAGCAGGAAACCGGTGGATCGTCTACTCCGGGTAGGGAGTGAGTCCTTACTCCAAGTGAAGAAGTACCTCAGGGTTTTGTTCACAAGCGAGGGTAGAATGGAGCAGAAGATTGGCCGGAGAATCGGGGCAGCAGGGGCGGTATTGCGGTCCCTTTTTCCTTTATCAACTGTTCACGAAAACAGAGTTGAGCTGAAATGTGAAGCTCTCGATCTACTGGTCGATCTTTGTTCTTACCCTCACCTATGGTCATGAGCGGTGGGTCATGACCGAAAGAACGAGATCGCGGGTACAAGCGGCCGAAATGGGTTTCCTCAGGAGGGTGGCCAGCGTCTCCCTTAGGGACAGGGTGAGAAGCTCGATCATCCGCAAGGGACTCGAGTTCAGAGTTTAGAGTTCATCATAGCACAGAGACAGCTCTGGTTAAAGTTAATAATGACCTTCTGATTGCTTCTGACAATGGACTTGTCTCTGTACTTGTATTATTAGATCTTAGTGCTGCATTTTACACCATTGACCATGATATTCTTTTACAGAGACTTGAGCATCAAATTGGCATTAAAGGAACCGCACTAAGCTGGTTTAAGTCATATTTATCAGATCGTTCGCAGTTTGTACATGTTAACGATGAATCTTCAATAAATTCCACAAGGTTCTGTTCTTGGACCAATACTATTTACTTTATATATGCTCCCTTTAGGCAACATTATTAGGAACCACTCCATTAACTTTCACTGTTATTCAATTCAATTCAATTCAATTCAATTTTATTTGTATAGCGCCAATTCATAACAGAAGTTATCTCAGGACACAGGTCTAGACTGAACTCTTTAAAACATTAATTACAGGGACCCAACAGTACCACCATGAGCAAGCACTTGGCGACAAGGGCAAGGAAAAACTGCCTGTTAAAAGGCAGAAACCTAGGACAGATCCTCCGGCTCTAGGTGGGTGGTCGTCTGTCTCGACGGGAATGGAATGGTCAGAGGGATAGATGAGCAAAGGCGCGCTGCTGGAAACCCGGCAGAGCAAAGGAGAAACAGCAGCGACAGTCCACAGTATCAGCACACAAGCAGGAGGGAAACAGTCTCCACAGTGGTCCAAAATAGCTTTCCCAATCCTCGCTTACAGTCACAAATGTCCGTCTCCTGAATCAGATAAATCAGCTAAGCAACAAGTCCATATGCTATTCAATGGCAAAGCTAATAATATGAAAGCAAAGCTAATGACACTTACGCTAGGCTAATCGCTAATCCTGAATAGCAACACAACTCGTTCTTTACATCATAACATTAAGTCACAGTACAGGCGAAAGTTCACAAACTCATATTTACTCTTGTTGATCACAAAAGTTCAAACCCTTAGGATAACTGGTCGTCAACCACGAAGTTATGAACATTATTGCTCTCTTACAATATTCAGAGTTCACTCGACGGTGATAATCAGCTTCTGCCTTTCTCCAAAAACACTGGAATTAGCAGGTTACGACTAAGCCCCACCCCTCCACCTGAGAATGTAATTCGGATGGCTGTTATGTAATCCAGAACAGTCCAATTACAATAAAGAAAAACAAAGATTGACATATAAGGCATGTACCAAGTTAGGCTGTAAGGCTGAATACGCGTGCGTAATACAGATACATATAAAACAAACTATGCTATTTTACAACTAATTTACAACTCCATCCTTTGACCTATGAACTGTAAAAATTATACATCTTATATTTAAACACATTTTAACATTCCATTTACATTTTAAACAATATTTTTAGCCATGTTTGTTAACCATATATATACATGTTAAACCTCTCTTTTTAAACTATTTACTTTCTGATGACTACATGAATTATCCATATCTTGAAGTCTAAAAGTATTTTAGCCAGAGCTACATCTGTTTACCCGCGTTTCAACATAATGCACTAATTCCAATTAATAACGTTACATTGTTGCATATGGTGACCTGTCGTTCTTGCTAACAAAATATTCAAATAAAAAAACTCTCACTGATATCTTTTCCCTTTTTAAATGTATGTTCTAGTTTAGGTGTACTTGTGAGAATTGTACAACAATGCCTACAGTGCCCGAGAATGTCTGCTGTAGGGAGATACCAAAATGGAACTATTCAGTCATATTATCTGTCATCAAACGTCATTTACCCTTTCAAATGTACAGGTTATAAGAAGATTACATCAACATCAAAACCAACCTTCCTGCATGGTAGACCACCCTGGCCTCGAACCAGTTTGTTTAAATGTGTTCTCACTACAGAATGCACTGAATATCTACAGAGCAGGCTATGGGCCTTTACATCTAAGGGGAATAGAACAGTAAGTTCTGTTTTGCATTTAAATTCTGTGTTTTGTTACATTGCTAACTTTTCTTTTTGAAAAGCAGTTTGACACTTGATAAAATGTTACATATCAAACACTAGAAAAGATACATTTGTAACTTGCAATAACACAATTTATTAGCAACGTTTAAACCTAGGTCTAAGACCAAAATGCTGCTAATAAATGGTGGTATTGCAAGTTAGATATTGTGCAGGAATTTATCTTTTGGATACTCATCCCACTCCTATGAAAACCTGTCTCTTGATGTCCATAACTTTTTATGTCTACATATTAAACACTGAAAGTACAAAAAACGGCTTATATAGTTTTATTTTTAGAAATACAGGTACACATGTGGGCGGCTGTGGCTCAGAGGCATACAGAAGGTTGTGGGTTCGATCCTCGGCTCCTGGTGCCACATGACGAAGCATCCTTGAGCAAGATACTGAACCCCAAATGGCTCCCGATGTCGTCTATCGGTGTGTGAATGTGTGTGAAAGGGTGAATGTGGCACGTAGTGTAAAAGCGCTTTGAGTAGTCGGAAGACTAGAAAGGCGCTATACAAGTACAGGTCCATTTACCATTTTACAACATGGTACATCAGTCCCTTTTTGCTTATTGTTAAACAATAGGTAATATAAATATTTACAACAAAAAAATTTGGGTCATCATAAATTATGTATAAATATAAATGTAAATGTATAACTAAATATGCCCACTCTGTTCAGCCGTTACAGATACTTGGCATAAAGGAGCTTTGTGAACTGGTGTTGGGGCTTTCTGGGCGAAGAGTTTGTGTGGTGCTGCATATACGGACAGAATTCCCTGACGCTCAAGGCATTTACGTGGGATTCAGACCTGTCGTTGACTGAACCTCGACACGTAGCTGTCTATGACCTCTTTCTTGTCCGGTCTGTCAAATTGCGCAGAGAGATCCTCAGGAATGGAGATCTTCAACACCTGATTTGCATATGTGCCAGGGTCCAGAAAGACCTTGTCAAAAACCAGGTCCACGACTTCCTCCACTTATTTGTTAAGCAAGCCATATAAAGACACTGGTTGATTTATATTTTACAAATATTGTATAATGGCTGTTTCATTTTTCAATGTGATTTTCAATTAAAAGGTTTAAAACTTACAGAAGGGTGGTTGCTCCTTGCTTTGCTGTGCATTCTTCCACTTTGGAAAATGGAGCCTGAATAGCGACTCACCAGCGAAGGTTGTTGCCTGTGAACGCCCTGCATTTTCATTTAAGTGCAGGGCTGCCAGGTATAGATTGAGATTGAGAACACATTGTACACATTCCCAAAAATATTCAGACAATGGTGGTTTATTTTCAAATAAACAGCTATATTTGTAACAACTTGAAGAATGCAGGACTCAAATGTCATCTTATCACCTTGTTGTAATCAATAAATCGACATTAGAGTGCACTGCAGGTGTCAATGGTTTGTTTTAAATTCATGATTTACACACATTTAGCTCTGTACCTGGCCTATTTTACTGTGGATGTATGTGCATAATCATAATTCTAATGATAAAAAAGCTCTTGTTTACCTGCACAGCATTCCAGGAAAAGGAGAGACAACACTCTTGGGTGCAAAACGTAGAATGACGCTGTGAAAAGCCTCCAGCGATGAGGTTTGGTAATGAGGGCTAAGCTTCTCGTCATCTTTGAGGACCCTCTTGTTGGTCAATACCTTCTCCAGTCTGCAGAAGGCTGGTGTTCCTGTGAACAAGAACAAAGTGTTTAATAATCTCATTGAGTACAGTAACACTGCCTACAGATGATAATGTGTACACACCTGCTGTCAACCATTTGCTCTTGTCCCTTGAAGTGCAGGTTGGATGCAAACACTGGGGGAAAACAGGATCTTCGTGGATGTGAGGGCCAGCTCTCTCTGGCCCTGATGTAGAGGAAGCAGGCGTCCAGTAGATCAGAATCAGAATCAGAAATACTTTAATAATCCCAGGGGGAAATTACTTTTGTTACATATACTCCATATGTAATAGAAAAAACAGAATAGGACATACAATATATTAAGAATATTAATTAAGAATATATTAAGAATTAAGAATATAAAAGGTTTAAAATGTACAGTTTAAAGTCACACTTTCAAATGTGCAAAATGTGCAAAAATGGCAAGTGTAAAGTGACTGTGTACAGTAACTAGGTGTTTTTTTATACTGCGAAGCCACTTCTTTAGTTTCTTACACTCCTTGTTCTGTGATATCTTCAACAGTTTCTTGGACAGTCCTAATAATACAAAAAGTCTTTGAGTCTTTCACATATATAGAGCATATATTAATTACAAAGTAAACTACCAAATTAGTTTGAAATGAGATAGTAGAAATGATATAGCTTACAGTCTAAATTGAATTAATAGTAGGCAGGAACACATCAATAGTTATGTCAGTGTGGACAAACAATAAAGAAATTACAGTTATCATAAATAAACTTTTTTCCCTCTCATGTGGAAAAATAAGACACGGAATAATACCTTTTTCCATGTGCCACACATCGTAATATTGCGTGATATTGGCCTCCCTCAGGAACTTCTGGATTTGAGGGTGGCGGTCCATCACAATACTATCTATAGTCACACCACGTTCCTCCTACAGAGCAGGGCTCCTCTTCAGACCCTCTTTCTCCATGTGGTAGCTTCCACCAACCTCATTACTCTTTATTATTTAAATCACCAAGGATGACATTCTGCTGCTCACTGAGCTGCTCCAACATTGCAGTCTGTGCCGTCTTCCACCTGTGTACAATCGCAGGCTCTATGTACATCCGAGCATGCCTTCGAGAGGAGTCATACTGAAACATCTTCAACTGCATTGCCAGGAAGATCTGTGGGAGAAAGAAACAGGACAGGCACCCACACGTTAATCACTTTCTCAGAAATACCACTGGTTTTCTAAAAGAAATTTACATTATGTATATACTAATAATTTAGCTACATCATATGCTATATTCCATTACTTTATTCATAGTTAAGTCTAAATATGATACATTTTCAAGCTTAAAGAAAGAGGCACCAGTGGCATACACAGCAGGGAAAGCTGCAGGTTCCCAGCAGGAGTGCTCCCAACAATAGGCTGGCTATTCCACTTTCTGGAGAACTCACAATTTTGGGCTATTTTCAGTTTTTACATATTTCTAATTAAATAAAGTCTCAGCTTTCATACAATGTCAAAATTAATGTAAAATACAAAGGATAAATATAGCTAGCATAAATAAAACAAAACAGGTGTCAGAGTTCAAAACACCGGCTAGCGTGTTTGTGTCATCTGTGTCATCTGTCAACTGTCAGTTGGACACGGAGACAGATTGACTGATTGACTGATTGACAGATTGACTAGACAAAATGAATTTTCGCGATGACGACATTGCTCGACTTTTAAATTCAATTCCTGTAAGACATGCTACTTCAGACGACAACTGGATCGACCTTATTACGGACTATTTCACCGCACCGGCAGCTGAGAGTGAGAGTGACTGCGGCGGCTCGACCTCCGAGTCTGACTCGGATTTCGCTCCACCGACACCAGCCGGCTCCGATCGTGATGGCGAAGAAACTGAGTGTGACGGAGGCGAGGAGGAAGATATTCCACTCATGGCTGACCCAATGGTAGCATACAATGTCTCTGATTATAATTATGTAAATGAAGATAGTGTAAAGGAAATCGAGATAGCTAGGGAGTACAAGTGTAGCTGCAAACTCCACAACAGCAGCCCTTGTTACAAGCTCTTCACACTGGAGGAGATGGTGAGAAGACGGGACCAAATAAGAGAAATGACCAATGGTAAGTACTCAGCTTGCTTGGCTACATGATGCTTGTTTTCTGTTTGTAAAGGCTAGGAGGCCTAATAAGAAAATAACATGCTATCGCAGCCTTTAGCCGGACACTCATTTGTCCTCCTTTTGAGAAAATAACTAAAAAGGTCCACCTTTTGACACATTACCTCGTTAGTTTAATACTTATTGGCTAAAAATGTGTTTCAAAATAAGTATTTCATTGGTTACATTTTCGTGTAGTGACCTCTCTAATTTTAATATTCAATTCGCCACATCACCGCAGTCGCTACCACCAGGCTGTCAATCAAGCTCTCTGCGACAGAGAACGTAACGTGAGCTAACGTCGGTTGTTGGACTGAAATTCTGAAAATGCTCATACTCAGATGTATAGGCAAAGCCTAGACAAAGCCTATACATCTGAAACAGAAGATGCTGTATTTTTTTTCCCCTTTATCTATCCAGTTAAAAACATTAAGAACAGTTTCTGTATGATGTTTATTAGACCTATGTAATCTGAATTGGAAGGGGTTTTTTTTTTTTTTTTTTTTCTTTAAAAAAATAATTTTTTTTTTGGGTTTCCCAAAGTTTTTTTTTTTGGGCCAATATTTTTTTTTTTTTTTATTCTCCCTTTAGGCAACATTATTAGGAATCACTCCATTAACTTTCACTGTAGCAGTAACGATTTTATCTTTCAATCAAACCCAATGAAATTGTCAATATCTAAATTACAAACATGTCTTAAGACATAAAATCCTGGATGACCTGCAATTTTCTGATGTAAACTAAAAAACAAACCCCAAAAACCTGTATAGACTCATTGTCTAAGATATAGTCCTCTAGATGGCATTATGGCCTATAGCACCACTGTCAGGAATCTGTGGAGTTCTCTTTGATCAGGATTTGTCATTTAACCCACATAAAGCAGACCTCTAGGACTGCCTTCTTCATTTACGTAATATTAGAAAAATTAGACACAACTTTCACAGACAGATGCAAAAAAACTAATCCATGCATTTGTTACTCAAGGCTGGATTACTGCAACTCTTTATTATCAGGTTGCCCCAAAAAGTCCATTAAAACGCTCCAATTAAAACCAGATCACGAGTACTGACAGGAACTAAAATATCAATCTCTCCTGTCTAGCTACCTGCATTGGCTCCCTATAAAATGTAGAATTGAATTAAATACTCCTCCTCACCTATAAAGCTCTTCATGGTGCCCTTCATGTCTTAAAGAGCTAGTACCCTATTACCCCACTAAACACTACGTTCTCTGAATGCTGGGCTACTTGTGGTTCCTATGTCAAAAGAGAACATGAGCCAGAGCCTTTTTAAACTACTCTCCTGTGGAACTCAGTTGTGGTTCGGGAGGCAGACACCCCACCACTTTCAAGAGTAGGCTTAAGACATTCCTCTTTGAGTGTGCTGGAATTAGGCTATGGCAAACATGGTGCACTTATGAGCTACCTCTTCCTCTCTCTTTCTGCACTCATTCATGTCCCTTTAATGCATTTACTAACTCACTTCTTCCCCGGAGTTCTTGTGCTTCTCGTCTCGCAGGTTCTCATGGATGGTGAAACCTCCCCTTCCTCTTACTCCATTGCCAAAACTGTTGTTGCTGAGCACCTGACTGTCTGTCTGTCGCTCTCTCTCTCTCTCTCTCTCTCTCTCTCTCTCTCTCTCCCCCCCCCCCCCCTTTTTTTTTTTTTTTTTTTTTTTTTTTTTTTTTTTTTTTTTTTTTTTTTTTTTTTTTTTTTTTTTTTTTTTTTTTTTTTTTTTTTTTTTTTTTTTTTTTTTTTTTTTTTTTTTTTTTTTTTTTTTTTTTTTTTTTTTTTTTTTTTTTTTTTTTTTTTTTTTTTTTTTTTTTAATTTTTTTTTTTTTTTTTTTTTTTTTTTTTTTTTTTTTTTTTTTTTTTTTTTTTTGTTTTTTTTTTTTTTTTTTTTTTGTTTTGTATTTTTTTTTTTTTTTTTAAATTTTTTTTTTAAAAATTTTTTTTTTTTTTTTGCCTTTTTTTTTTTTTTTTTTTCTTTTTTTTTTTTGGTTTGGGGCCCCCCCCTTTTTTTTGTAGGTGGGTGTGGGTGTGGGTTACCAAACATTTTTTTTTGGGGGGGGGGGAAAGACGAAAATGTGAGGAAATAATTACAGCAACAAATAGCCTATAATAAAAGTATGGGTTGTAAAACCATCTGAAATCACATGGTGAATGTTATGTTCTGAACATGGGGTATATCATAATGCTATGTCCTTTTGTAGATGAAAAACACCTGGTTCTCCTGGGAAAGATAAGTTCCCATATGACCCTGTCCAAGGATACAGTGTGCTCCAAGAGAAGCCAGCAGAAGGAGCGTAGGCATCAGAGGACTGCCTACTTCCTTGATGGACAGAAAATATGCCGGGAGACCTTCAAGTTTCTGCATGCATGAGTTATCTTTTAAAATAAACCCTACATTAAGCTCTTTTAAAAACTATAATAATAAGCATATGACATACTTCATCTTATTTGCATGATGGTTATTTTTTCCAGAATATCTCAAAACAAGCTCACCAACCTTATCAAATTTTATAAACAATATGGATTGGCACCAAGGATGAAAAGGTCTGGTGGGCGTGTTTTAAGCAGCAGGCTGCTGACTGTTCAGGACATCCAAAGACTGAAGCAGTTCATAATCAATTTTGCTGATGTCCACGCCATGCCACTCCCTGGGCGCATCCCCCGTTTCAAAAGGTCTGACATCCAGGTGCTTCCCACAACAGAGACCATGACATCAGTGTGGCGGAAATACAAGGCGCAGATGTGCGACCATGGTATGTATTGTAATTTGTCTTCATTAGAATTACCTTTTAACAATTGAAGATGTCAAGTATTCAATTTAACATTCGCCTCCCCCTTAACCATTGGCGCTGGGGATAAACACGTCCAGCTGCACTGTGACAACTGCTCTGGACAGAACAAAAACAGGTTCATGCTGTGGTACCTGGCTTGGCGATGCATGGTGGGTCTTCATGACGGCGTGTCCCTCAATTTTTTAATTGCTGGCCACACCAAGTTTGCCCCGGACTGGTGTTTTGGGCTGTTCAAGAAGAGGTTTTGTCGTACACCAGTTGCCAGTCTGAAAAACATCTGCCAGGCTGTGAGCTCCAGCACATCGGAGAGCAATGTGAACATCCCCCAGCTGGTCGGTGATGAGACTGGGCAAGTCTTTGTGCAGACACACAACTGGCACAGCTTCCTCACTCCCAGCTTCAAGCCTCTGCCAGGTGTAAAGATGTACCACCACTTCCGCTTCACCAGTACAGCCCCTGGAGTGGTCTTTGCCAAGGAGTCCGCCAACAGTGAAGAAGAGTGCTTTTTGCTTCTTTGCAATGAAGGAATCCTTGATCCTGAAGCCTTGCCCACTGCACAGAAACCACCTGGCCTTAGTGCTATGCCTCAGTGGTATCTGTACAACAGCATCAGGGACTTCTGCACTGAGGACACAAAAGATCTGGTTTGTCCAAAACCAGCTGTGGCTCAACTGTGAATATGCAAGTGGTACAAGTCAGGTTATGGGCATGTAGCACGCATGTGCAAGTGTTAAATGGTCATATACTTCTATATTATTACATTAAATAACACTAAATTAGATTGCATTGTACATAATTGTTGAGTCATATTAAATACTCTTCTTATTAATTAAATAACACTAGATTGATTACATTGTACATAATTGTTTAAAATAGTAATAGTAAATAGTAAAGTATATAGTAAATAAGTTTGAATTGTAAGTTTATTTATTTGAATGTAAACTGTTTATAAATGTCTTTCAATTTATTTGGAATGTGGTGGAATGTTAATTGCTGTCTTTAGAGCCCTTTTTCTCAAAAACAAGGTTTGGTGACAGTCGACCTTTGGAAGAGCGTGTCTCATACAATTTTTGGAGTAGAAAAAATAGTTTTGGTATCACCATAAAGCTCAGACTTTCCTCTTTACAATCATGAAGAAAACTCAAAATCTGTTTCTGGGTCAAAGTGACTCAAAATGATGGAGCAGGTCACATATGTAGAATTATATGGTTCTTCATTGTCAACAGAACTGCCTTCTAAAGGGTTCTCCTCTTCCTCCTCCTCCAGTTCCAGGCAATGTCTCTTACATAGTCTCTTTATTGGTGTTAAAGTTAGAAATGGCAGTGATGCAGAGAATGCAACAGCTGAGGTGCCAACACCAACATCAGTGCAGGAAACAGTTTTCTGTGTGCCTTAAAAAAGATACTTTTATTGTTTATGCAAAATTCTAAAATGATAAGCAATCATTTTGTTACTCATTAACAGTACACAAACAGAAGAAATCACATCACCTAATGAAGTAACTTTTGGTCATCTAACCTGTACTTCTGACATGAGGTTGGCGAGTCTTCATTGAAAGCTGTTTTCCAATTGTGCGTGTTGTTGGTGGGTCCGTCTGGCATGCCACATGCTTCACCACATCCACCAGTCCAGATGTGCTAGCCTAAACACAAAGAGCAGTGATATGTAATGCATGCCTTTCCCTAATGTAACAAAAAAAGAATTTTAAGGACACGATACTCCAAAAATGCAGTAAAAGCAAATAATGTCTCATAATGTTTTGACACAATTATTCCATTAAAATTACATTATATTTACCAGTTTGTTTGCGACCACAGAAAATAAATGAAAAGGTCCCTGTCTATGTAACATCAACGTTCCTACGGTGTCTTCTTCTTCTGTGGACAGCTACTTAGCTACCGAGCAGATGTGTACCAGGTTAAAGACAATTAAAATAGTCTAAGTTTTGGAGCTGGAAGATGCACGCGATCAGATGATTGATCTATTTGTCTCTTATAATTTTATCAGCAGATAAACAATGACTGTCAGCTGCTAGCTAACTAGCTTTTCACATTGAAGCAATAACGTCCTGTTATGTTTTCTAGGCTAGTTCAGTTTACAACAGACACTGTACTGTAGTGTTTTAATTCTGTTTCTGCTCCAAATCATCACAAACTTACTGTTGTTTTCTCTGCTCCGTGTCTTTTTTGCCACTCGCTTTTTTCTCTCTCCAAAGTAGTTGTGCGACAGTAATCATCAACCGTGATAAACACAGTGCGCTAGTTCTGGGTTAATTGAAGCCTTGATGCAGGTTCTTATTAATCGTTATAGTCACATTATAGTACCCGCTATTCTCAATTAGCTCGGACCATGTTGATATTCGGGTTTTGTCTCTGCTCATTCTAGCGGCGACACACACAAACATAGTACTTACTGAAAAGCAGAGAGGGGGTTGTAGCCGATTCTGTGGTCTGTCCCAGGACCGTGGTCTCTGGAGGGGACCAGTGGTTACTGCCACTAGGGGCGCTAGAGACACTGGTCGCGACCAGTTGCTCTCTGGCACGGACCAGTGGTCACTACCACTACGTGCGCTAAAGACATTGGTCGCGACCAGTGGCACAGTGGTCATGACCAGCTTCTTACTGGCACAAAGGACACTAAAATGACTGGTCCTGACCACCTCCTCTGTGATCTGTTCTGTTGTTTGGACCAGTTGAGTGATCTGTGGAGTGTTTGTTTGTTTGTATTTATTTTTAATACAACTTTTCCCATTTCTCACTGTGTTAGCGGAATAGCCTAAATGTGAGAAGCCATACCCGTTTGTCTATCCAATGTTATTGATCACTATTATTAATAGAAATCATAATAACAATGATTAAGTTAGCACACACATACAGACTTATGCCGACTCTAGCCGGGACATTGGCATCAAAAAAATAGTCGTACGTCTAGGCTGGGAGATTTGTGGTTTGTGCCGAGCTGTGCCGAGCCGTGCTTAAGCCTTTGCTGAGACATAATGCCGGTCGCTCACTCGCTCGCTCGCTTGTAGGGGCAATGGCAGAGCTCCGCTAAGACAGGGCGGATATAGGCGGAAGTGGGTGGCAACATGCAGGTGAAAGGTGGCAATATGCAAATGCAAATCCTTCTGTTACGTAACAAGGGGAGCGAAATCTGAACTGCGTGTTTTATCTCATGTATTCTGACTGAGGCAGCCCACAAAAAAATGACTGTCATTTTTTTTTCACACTTTGTGTGGGGATAGGCCCTCCAGATTCATACAAATTAAAACGTTGGTTTTGCATAATATGTCCCCTTTAAAGAAAATACCCTTTTTCTACCAATTAAGGCATGACAAATATGTGAAATGAAGGATTTTGTCATGTGTAGCCACATCTTGACAGATTCCACAGCATATTTTTTATTTCCACCTCTAACAGAAACAAATCTGCAGGGCTTTTCCTTAAATAGATTATTGAATGGGTCATTATCAATCCCTTAGTGGAGCTTAACCCAAACATTAGTGTTCCCTCTATAAATGGCAGTACAAACTATCATACCATACCATTGTACTGACGCCTAGAAAATGTTTTTTAGTCAATTATCCTCCTTCATCTCATAGTGTTGCACTAAGCAAATGGTAACTTTTAGGCTGAGACAGCCGAATCTGCACATATCCAATTCAATTCAATTCAATTCAATTTTATTTGTATAGCGCCAATTCATAACAGAAGTTATCTCAGGACACTTTTCAAATAGAGCAGGTCTAGACCGAACTCTTTATAACATTATTTACAGAGACCCAACAGTACCACCATGAGCAAGAACTTGGCGACAAGGGCAAGGAAAAACTGCCTGTTAAAAGGCAGAAACCTAGGACAGATCCTTCGGCTCTAGGTGGGTGGTCGTCTGTCTCGACCAGTTGGGGTGAGAGAAAGAGAGAGACAGAGAGACAGGTGCACAGCAATATCCAGTGCCAATAGTGTTTTTTCCATGTTCTAGACATTACTTTTAAGCCATCCTATGCCTACATGAAGAACACACCACATGTGCTTGCAGTTAATTTTCAATCACCCCACTGAAGAGATAAAAATAATCCTCTGAATCTGAAAACAGATTTTTGCACATAAATTGCAGGAGTTTTACACAGCCACTTCATTACTGCACCTGTTACACACTTCCAGCACACACACACACACACACACACACACACACACACACATTACATTCCTGCACACATTCGAGCCTAGCCACACTCATTGACAGCCACAGAAACAGCTTTTAATTCAGAAGGTAGCGGAGGAGGTTGCTAGGAAACCATTGTTGAATGGCATGCAGCGTTAGCGTGTTAGCGCTGGCTGCCTTGCCTCTAGGTATGGCTGGGATTTGATATTTTGCCAGCGAGGTGTAAGCGTCTGAGAAGATAAGGCCAGAGAAAGCGGCGCTCAGTGCTGGGGAATAGCAGGGATCAAGCTGAAGGGAGAAAACAGTCGGTGAGCTTGATCCTTTTCTGCCTGTCCAGATGTGTTTTTTTTATTTTTTATTCCTTCACTTCTTTCAGCTTCATGTGAATGCCTGCGTTCACCCTAGTCCCGGCACAGATAGCCTTCCTTCACTAAAGCTAAATAAATAATTAGACAAACCTCAGGGGATTTGGGGAAGTGTAAAGAAGAAATCGCTGGTTTTGGAGTGAGGTCGGAGAGGTGGATAATGTTTGGCAAGATGCACACAGACTTAAGGCACAGAGCAGAAACTACAGAAAGAATGAATTTCATAAAAACAGATGGATAATGCCGTTTTAGGCTTATTTTTTTGCCATAGTAAGTCATAGGCCATACATAATACCTAAATAATGCAACAATTTCACTCTGCCTTTGTACAGTCTCCAGGGAAATATAGTATCAACAACCAAAATGTTTTTTCAGCCTTCTTGTCCTTTAGAACTTGTTTGTTTAAAACCCCTTGAAAATTAAACATAATTACTACATAAGCAACAATAAAAGTTAATGGTTATATAAATTACATTTTGAACAGTTTTATAGCATCTTTTTGCTATGTAAAATAGTGGGTTAATGGTGTCATTGAAGTCACACTGCCTAAGGATTTATTTCCACCAAACCAGAGTTGGTGATTGTTAGAAGAGTGGAAAGACTAATAAAGATGGTTTTGATGTGTTTTATTTGTTTTTGTCCACTTTGAATAAAGTGTGTTTTATGATTATACTTCAGAGGTAAAATCACTATGTTAGGGTTACGGTCAATGGAGTCTGGTGGGCCATGGCACCAATTTGTTTTGGTTTGATGCTGGTGCTCTTGGGCAACATCTAGTGGTAACAGTGACGTGTGGTGAGGTTCATGGCTGGTGAGGCACTGACTTCATCAGAATCAGATTTATAAATATATGAACCCAACAGAGTAGATTATTCACCATTTGATCTGCAGCAGTTAACGGGTTATGTTTCATATCTCATATCAGCATTCTTTACACATACAAACTGTAGCCCACGTGACGCACATTTCATTTAAAAAAAACGTTATGGTCTTACCCTTACTTATAAATTAAGTCCATACACCGATCCTTCTGGACAAAAAAATATTTTTTGTAGAAGTCTTCCATGTCTTCTTTCAGTTTTAAGACTCTCTCCGTCTCAATGGAGATCACTGCCAGGGAAGAAAGCCGTCCTTAATAAGTCCTGTCCCGACTGTATGTCTTGATTCTTTTCAGTGCTGAGAATGACCACCCCACCGAGGTTGTCATAGCAGGTACAGTGAGCACCAGCTGGAGTAACTTTGTTGCCTCAGGAACAGTCTGAATGAGATCCTTCTGGGCCAAAAAGCTGAGAAGCTGTCCAGGAGATTTACATTCATTCCTCACCGTTTGTGAGTGATACAGTCCGATGAGATCCGCCTTTAGTCTCACAAAGTCAAAGAACTTGGCGTATTTTGACAGGCTCTGCAGTTTCGTGTCATCAAAATGTTGTGACATTTCACAAAATTTTGTGCAATCCACCAAACCAAGGAAAGCTAATTCACTGAAATGATCAAACCTGGCTTTCATTTGATCACTGATGTTGTCCAGAATGTTACAGAACACTTGTCTGCGTTCATATCTGACTCTGACCGACTGTCTTTTTCCACTTTCTGTCAGGCCAAGTGTGCCGCATTTCTGCTCAAATCGGTCACAGAAACAGTCAAACTCCAGTCTCATGCACTCGAGAGCTGCAACAGTGTGATGAGATCAATGCCACCTGGTGGCTGTGGCGGAGAGGCAGAGCGGGTTGTCCCCTAATTGGAAGGGTGTTGGTTCGATCCCTGGCTCCTCCCGCCGTATGTCGCAGTATCCTTGAGCAAGATACTGAACCCCAAATTGCTCCTGATGCCGTGCATCGGTGTGTGAATGTTAGTTTCGGTTTGATGGACTTTGCCATCCCTGTGTGAAAGGGTGAATGTGGCACTTAGTGTAAAAGCGCTTTGAGTGGTCAAAAGACTATTCAATTTTATTTGTATAGCGCCAATTCATAACAGAAGTTATCTCAGGACACTTTTCAAATAGAGCAGGTCTAGACTGAACTCCTTATAACATTATGTACAGAGACCCAACAGTACCACAGACTAGAAAGGCGCTATACAAGGTGTACAGGTCCATTTACCATCTTTCAAAATCTCTCGGTTCTCCTTTACCTTAGCATTGTGGATGCTGATGTTCAGTCTCAGCTGTTCATCCAAAGCCATGTCGATCCTAGAGATCCCAAAAGTTTTTAGCGCGATCTGGTTTTGAATGTGAGTGGTAGACCGCTCATGTTTGCTGAGGCTTCTCTGCAAATTCTTCATGTCACAATATCCCATCTGAGTCCAGACATTGTCACAGGTTGAGAAAAGAAATTAGGGAAAGCACAAAAGGCGGTTCCTCACTGAACATCCACAAAGCCAGGCTTTTCGTGTGTACCACTCCGTTTGAAAAGAGCAGGTAATCTTCTGTCCTGTAGTCTGAAGCAAACCTTTCAGCTCCGGTTTTGGTCTTCCTTTAATTATTACCTCCTGCTTTGATTGAAAGTCCAGTTTAGAGAAATGTTTGAGCTTGGATATACAATCCTCAATTCTGAAATTAGGCGGGGCGAGAGGGAAAAAATGTATCTCTGCACTTGACTCACTAATTGTAACCACGGACTGTAAGATTGTTGCTAGCTCACTGTCACTTACTCTGCAGCTGCGGAGCAGCATAAGAATCACTGGGCTCACAAGTGCCTCCTACCATGCGGCAAGAGAACTGCCTGCCTCACCTAGTGCCTCTTCTGCCATTGTAAGATCACTGAGCACACGAAACAGGTTACACATATATTACATACATCAGCTAAACTATGGAAAGTCAGGGGGGCATATAAAAAGTGTTTGAAACATTTGATTGGCGACATACAGAGAGACAGTGACACGCTCTCATTGCATGGCAGAGCACAGTTTGTGAGGGATTGCGCAATCCAAGGTGAGGCTCAGCTTGCTGCTGTCGCACCTTCACCTTCACTGCCCGTCATCATGTCTTTCACTGGAAAGTACCAGCTGGAGTCTCAGGAGAACTTTGAGCCTTTTATGAAGGCTATTGGTCTTCCTGATGAACTCATCCAGAAAGGCAAAGACATCAAGAGCATCTCTGAGATTGAAGAGACTGGGGACAACTTCAAAGTGACGGTCACTACCGGCTCAAAGGTCCTCATTAATACCTTCACCACTGGAAAGGAGGCAGAGCTGGAGGCAGTTACTGGTGAGAAGGTCAAGACGGTGGTTCAGCGTGAAGGCAACAAGCTGAAGGTCTCCCTGAAGGGAATTGAATCCGTCACAGAAATGGTGGATGAGAACACAATTGTCAATACGATGACTCTTAGTGGCATTGTATACAAGAGGACAAGGAAACGCATGTAGATGTCTACACTTGGGATAATAAAAGGGCGGCTGTGGCTCAGAGGCAGAGTGGGTTGTTCTTTAATCGGAAGGTTGTGGGTTCGATCCGCAGCTCCTGGTGCCACATGTCAAAGTATCCTTGAGCAAGATGCTGAACCCCAAATTGCTCCCAATGCTGTGCATCGGTGTGAGTGTGTATGAATGTTAGTTTCTGTTTAATGGACTTTGCCATCACTGAGTGAATGTGTGTGAAAGGGTGAATGTGGCACGTAGTGTAAAAGCACTTTGAGTGGTCGGAAGACTAGAAAGGCGCTATACAAGTACAGGTCAATTTACCATGAGTCTCTTCCCCGTATTTGAACGGGAAATGGAAAATCAGTTTATAGTTCAAACCATTTGACAAATATAACCATTTCATTTATTTGTTTATTATATATTAAATTTTTTCCATGATGATAGGTAAGGCTGTGCCTTCCCTGCCTCTCCTGACCGCACATCACTGAGTGGTAACTATACCCCTTTTAAAGTTACACTGTGTAGGATTTAGTGGCATCTAGTGGTGTAAATGCAGATCACACCAGTTGTCATGAATGGGGAAAATTAGCTATAGAGCCCTAAAGTGTTGTATGTGTTGTATCGGGGTCTTAACTTGTTTATTTCTGCTGTAACGTTGGGCATTTTAATATGGGGCCTTATATAGATTGACTCACTTCTGGAGCCAGCATCAAGTGGCTGTTAGAAAAACTGCAGGTTTTGTTACTTCGGTCTGCCAACTCAATGACAGTGAAGGAAAGCTAAGGGGATTTTGTTCCCCTAGACTCCAAATCCGAGAAAACAGCTAAGAGATGAGAAATAATGATAAAGTGCAGAGTGGGCAGTCAGTGGAGCTGGCGATCCACATACGGAGTTGCTGCAGTGGCCCGGGTTCAAATCCGACCTGCGGCCCTTTGCTGTGTGTCATCTTTGGCTGTCCCTATCTAATAAAGGCATGAAAGGCCAAAAAAATAAAGTGCAGAGTGATTAAATGTATCTGTTTTGCTACATCTGTCTGCCTGTGTAAAACTGGAATCATTTAATTAATCTACAACTTAACACACTCTAGTGTGTGACGGTACCTACTGTATTCGTGCAATGTCAGCATAATAGGAACAATGGGAAAACCTTCCTTTCAGATTTATTATAGATTATTTGTTATTACTTTTACTTGTATAACATTTAAAATTTAGCATAAAGAGCAAAAACAGGAGAGCAATCAATTAAACAGACAAACACTCAGGTAGAGTTCATTACACAGGGATTTATGCATAGACGCCTCTTGTTATTGAAACAAAAAAAGAAACACTGCTCTTTTTCCTTATTTCTCCTGAGACTAACAATCCAATTTCATCCAGCATATTTCGAAGGCTGTAAGTCATCTTTTCCATGGAGTATAACAATATGAAAGTAAAGCTCTTCAGAGGGTAGGTACCATTCTCACAAATACCTTTAGGTATATTTAGGCATCTCTTCAAATGAAACATCCATATACAAACCCAGTGATATTAAAATGTCAAAGTTTATATACTGTCTATACTGTGTACTGTATTTTTGGCTTTGTAGTGCAACCAGCTTCATTATAGTCCACTTGCCAGCAACATGATCCATGAAATGGTGAGTACCCCAACATTTTACGTTAGAAATATACTGTGTGGGTCCCCAGCATTTAGAAACTGCCAGATGCTAACTTCCATATGTTGGGCAATTGCATAATTTGCATTAATAAGCATAACAGTATTTCAGCAACTGCTTGGCTGATTTGGACAATAAAGGAGTGGTTTGGGGGATTATTAAGGATGCTGAATCCATTTCATTCCACATTTTCATAGTACAAAAAGGTAATTTAAACTGCAAGTGGCCATATTTACCCTCCCTGTGGGCTGATTTTGATTAATTGTGAGTCAGTTTGTGGCTATTTATATGATTAAAAGTGCCTGAATTGGACCAAGAAAGGTGCCAGCACCATAATACAGCACAACTGTAACCCTAAAACCTTTTCATCCTTTTTAACAAGGACATTTTCAGCGCTGTTCTTTGAGCATTTAGGAGTACCCCACAAGCGTTGCTGTATTCAGGGATTATGAAATACTGAGGGGCAAAGACGACAGAGAGGTGGTGGAGATACAAGCCCTGTCTTCTCTCAGTTGTCTGATGCTCTCCGGCTGGCAGAGGAGCTCTCTGTTATGCAGGTGGATCAGGATCTTGTGGCCTGGATTACAGACTACCTCACTGAGAGACCACAGTATGTCAGCATGCACAGCTGCTTCTCAGACGTGGTGACGAGCACTGGCACACCCCAAGGAACTGTACTCGCCGTTTCTGTTCACCCTTTACACTTCTGCTTCAACTCAGTAGCGTGCCATTTACAGAAGCTGTCGGCTGTATCACAGATACACATATACAGAAACCTAATCGAAAACTTCACTGGAATGTGCAACAGAATGCACCTAAAGCTCAACACAGAGAAAACCAAGGAGCTCTTCCGTGGTTGACTTCCGGCGCAGCAAGAGGCCCCCCTCCCCAGTTGTGATAAGGGGGGAGAAGGTTCCTGGGGCTGACACTCAACAACAAACTGGACTGGACGGACAAATGTCAAATTTGAATTTCTCCCATGGGGGATCAATAAAGGAACATCTTATCTATATTGTCCAAATGGGACAAGCAGTTGCTGAAATATTGTCCATATAGGTGATTATGCTTATTAATGCTAATTATGCAAATTGCTCCAACATATGCTGGTTAGCATCTGGCAGTTTCTAAAAGCTGGTGATTTTTTGGGTTCACAGTATAGCTCTATTGGCTGCCACATACACTATAACGAGGTATATTGACTCCAGAGGTAATGAGGTTATTAAATTAACATCCAGTCTCCCGTAATTCCATGAAAACAGATCATGTGAGTGAGGCAGTCATGGGTAACTACAGCAGGCTTCTGCACTTTCATACAGATATTAAAGGTCACAGTCATTACTGAGCATACAGACACAGAGGATATAGGACCAGTGAACACATGAAACGAATGACATTAACACTGCTGAATTCTGGGGGAAAAAAATAATTTATACATTTTCACATGGACGAGGCACATTTGCAAATTTGGATGTAAGAACACAAGACTGTGTGGTTGCATCAAGATGCAGACTCTGTAACACACACACTCAGTTTGGCACAGCACAATATCCTATTTCATGGGTTGGCTGGGAAAAGCCTCAAAAACAGGCAATGTGTGAAAACTCAGCCTTTTCCACCTCAAAAGCGTATCTGCTTGTGCATGTACTCTGAAATGTTTAACACCACATGCAACAATGTAAATTGGACACCCTTTGGAGGTGGCAGAGGCAGGGAGAGAATATGGAGCAATGGATTTTAAGTGTGTGTGTGTGTGTGTGTGTGTGTGTGTGTGTGTGTGTGTGTGTGTGTGTGTGTGTGTGTGTGTGTGGGAGAGACAGGGAGGACGGGGTCAACAATAGAGAACAGCAGGGTATTTACATACCAAAGGCAGCCACTGTAGCTGCAGTAAACAGTTCCTCTCGGTCTCCCTCAAACCCTGCGGAGAAAACCCCTGCGATTGTCTCCTTCGTGTTTTTGGTTTTTTTCGCAGACACCTCTCCTAATTGAGAGCCCTTTTTGGTAGGTTGAGGCCCAGACAAACAGAAAGCAACAACAGAATGTGAGCTTTTCTGTGAGGGACCTCCAGCACCCTGAGGAGCCCCTTTGACAAGCCTATAAGCCTCTCCTCAGACCCCAGCTGTCTGGATCCAACAATTACCACTTCCACTGTCTGCCCCCTCTCCCTTTTTTTCCATTTGTCCTCATCATTCTATCCTCTTGCTACTTCCTCTTCCTTCTTCGCTTCACCTCTATGTCTGCATATGCCAAACGCTTTTTGTCCCTCCTGTTCCTCTTTCATTTTATATCTCCCACGTCTCCTCCCAATTTTCTTCCTCATTTTCTCTTATTGCTTCTTGTTTTTGCCACACAGCTATCCATCCGCCTGTTGTTGCGTGGGTGGTGGGGCCCCATCTACACCCCATTAGGCTTGGAAACAGGGCTTTTTGTGGCGACGCTAGGTTGGAACAGGCATGGCAATGACCTCTGTCAGTAGGAATTAAGGGGACAGTGCGATGTAAACACCTCCTGAGAAGAAAAGGAATCCTCTTAGCTCACCTCTGCACCGGGGATTCAGCACGTAGAGTCAGAGCGGCACATGGGCTTGCTGATATAGAATCGTACTTCATCAAAATCAGATATTGGTCAGTCAGTGTTGTCCACCTTGGAATGGATGGAGATTCATCTTGGAGCTCATCCACCAACCAAGGGAATCAATCTGGTGTGGTGTGGGAGGATTTTACTATGCAGCTTCAGGAGTGGCAGACTGTAAAAGCTGCCATGAAACCTGCCTCAGTCAAAGTCAGCAAAAGGCCACGTCTACTTTGTGGGAGTTCTAAAATCTCAGCCAAAACCCTGGAGGCTAATGTTTAAAGGCCTTACTTATATTCCAATTTGTTTGCCGTGTTATTTCATAATATAAAAAGTGAGATTGATCACACGGCGCAGCAATATGCTGTGTATGCTGATTATTTTTTGGACTTGACAACTTAACAAATCAATGAAAAGCTCATAAACTGTTTATTAAATGCTAAAACGAGACTTTACAAGGCTCCGTGGGGTTTTTCATTTGCTTGGAAGGTTGTCAAGACAACATGGTTTTAAGGACACTTTGTGGTGATTACCTGCTCCTGTAAAGTCAGTGTCATAGGAAGATTTGTGACATCTTTTGCGTTGATCTACAGCGTCTGTCGCCTTGAGCCTGGCAGTGGTTAAATGGGAAGAAGATGAAATCAGAGAGCAAGAAACAGAGAAGCCTTAATGGATGGAGAGAGAACTGGAATATTATACTCAAGTAAAAGTATGTTGCTGCAATACATTTTTATAAAGGGGATGGGAAAGAAAAAATGACGTACAAAAATGCATCGATACAACACTGCTCCAAAATAAATTACATCACATGTCAACATACACACATCACACCACAGTCTGTGTTTTCAAACCAACAATAACTAATTATTAATGATAGCCAAGTTCCTCTGCATAGCCTCACTACAGTGGACCAGAAAGAGACAAAACTCAGACAATTCAACAAATAGAGCAACACTATTCATAAAACACACAAATGAACAGCTGAATAAAAGATCATCAAGGCAGACAACACCAACTTATGTACAAACAATATATACAAATATATATGCTTGTTTATGCTCAGAGTAATATAACCAGTCCATGCAACTCTCTGTCCCACTATAACCAGTCCACGCAACTCTCTGTCCCACTATAACCAGTCCTCTCATCTCACTGTCCCACTATAACCAATCCTCTCATCTCACTGTCCCACTATAACCAGTCCTCTCATCTCACTGTCCCACTATAACCAGTCCACTCAACCTCTCTGTCCCACTATAACCAGTCCACTCAACTCTCTGTCCCACTATAACCAGTCCTCTCATCTCACTGTCCCACTATAACCAGTCCACTCAACCTCTCTGTCCCACTATAACCAGTCCACTCAACTCTCTGTTCCACTATAACCAGTCCACTCAACTCACTGTCCCACTAAACCCAGTCCACTCAACCTTGCAGCCTCCACCCCCCCACCCTCTGTTCTCACTGTGCAATAGATGATACATGAAAAAAGACTTTGTTACAGTGAAGAGAGCAAATTTAATTTATTACTTCCTTCCCTGCAGAAAGAAGTTATATTTAGAGAAACATTCAGATCAGATATTGGTTTTCAAGGCCAGAACTGATATTTTTGTGTTACTGTTGTTGTTGTCGTTGATATTAAATCATCTTAAATCCAGCCATTTTATACAGGAAACATGCTGGGAGCCAGAATACTAATTTATGTTAGACCAAACACATGATGCTGATCATTCTGATGTCCTTGGAGACTTACCATTACAATGCAATGTCATCAGGCCATAGCTTCCCTCCTTGGTCACACCCCTCAGCTGCAGCCTGCACCTGATCTGAGCTAACTGGCTAGCTCATTAGCAAGTGGCAGCCAGTAACTGTCCAGGAGGATCTGCACTTGGAACATTCATCGGGTATTTCTTTAGTACATTTATTTGGAACTGGTTTCCCTGGGTTACTGTTTTGCCAGTACACAACCAGTCCCCATACTCCCACTTTGATCACTACTCCCCAGTCACTACCCATTATTGTGATGATTTTTTTTTTTTTCTGAGATATGAGAGAGTAAAACCACTACAAAAACATTTTAGTCCACTGAGAGAGTAAAGCTTTGCGATAAAAGGCTACATTAAGCCCTTAAATAATTAGAGTTATGACAAATACATGAAAACATTAAAAATGTAAAACTGCAGATAATATACATTTTAACACTGTAAATATGGATGAACTCCAATAATATCAGCTGTATGAGAGTGACGTATGAGACTGATGCTGATTGGTCAATGGGTAAGATGTCTCTGAGGTCTACAAATATATGAAAATAATGAATAAGGCACATACTGTACAGTACTGTGGCCAAAGCAACTAGACCTGCTCTATTTAAAAAGTGTCCTGAGATAACTTCTGTTATGAGTTGGCTCTATACAAATAAAATTTAATTGAATTGAATTATTCTGCCAATCTACAGTACAGACAGTTATGGAATAACTAAATCTTATCAGACAGGGATCCCTGAGAATAACTCTCATCAAATACAGGCTCACAGCCTGATGTGTATCCATTTGGGGGTCCATGACACCAAAAAGGTTGAGAACTATTGTATCAGATGCAATATTTTTACTTTACTGTCTTACATGTGATTAAAGAGTCATAAATTCCAACCCTACCTATCGCATAGTTGAGAGGAATTGCAGATTTCTCTTCAGACCTCAAACTATCAAATGTTAAATAGTTCACTATCTTTCATGACCAGTGTGACGTACATAAGTATTAAGAAGTGTCAGGGACTGACTTCACTGTTACTTGACAGCAACAGCATGATTCTCTTTCACTGTTCCATGTTTACAGTTGAGCACAGAACAGCCATCTGTGTTACTATTGATCAACCCAGTCTCATGCCAAAGATTATCATAGACCGACTGAAAATGTGACACCAATGCCTAAGCAAGGCAAAATGTAACATTTCAAGGTAGCCTCACAAAAAAAAAAAAAAAAACAGAAAAAGGAGACAAAAAACATTTGGTTGAAAGGAAAAGAGTACATAAGTTAACAGGATCCCTTCAGTTATTCATATGATCAGACAGTACCAGTGTATTTAGAGCTATACATAGTCCCCCTCTTCACTGAAGCAATCTATATTTTTTTCATATTATATTGTGCTACTTTGTAATGTTTTTTTTCCCAAAACATATTAGCTTTGCATTGTGTACAAAAAAGAAAAAAATACAAATTCAGATTCGAAAAACAAGTGATATTTCCCTTTTTCAATGTTTATATTTGTGTAATGTTTAGAGACAATAAGCGGCAAAACAATTCACTGCACACATTGTCTCCCCTGCATACTGCCTCCTCTTCCTCTTCCTGCTAACCACTGCTCAGGTCAGTGTTGTGATGTTGGAGGTGTGCCACAATCTGATATCTGTTGCGTACTAATGACTTCTGAGTGTTTGGGTGATGTAATCAAATTGTCACCTTCTGCTCAGCCACTGGCAGTGAAACAACAGCGCTGTTTAAAGTTGTGTCTCACTGTCACCGTGTTGTCAGAGCACCTACATTGAAGCAGACAGACATGATGGCGATCATGTCCGTCATGATGGCGATGGAGGTGTTGTCTCCACATCGTAACAGAGGTATGATGTCAAATAGACAGAGGAATCAGCTTTAAGAGAGTAAAAGAAGGCCTCTTCATCTTCACTTCATCGTCCAGCCTCCACTTCTCATTGCTCTGTGTGTAAACTTTCATTTACCGTTAATGAGTACTAGCTTTGACGATGTAGTTCCTTTTTTGTCAAATATAATATTGTATAATAAACACATGGTAAATGGTATGCACTCATATAGCGCCTTTCTAGTCTTTTGACCACTCAATGCACTGTACACTACATGCCACATTCACCCCATTCACACACATTCATACACTGATGCACAGCATCAGGAACAATTCGGGGTTCAGTGTCTTGCTCAAGGACACTCCAACATGCAGCGAGAGGAGCCGGGGATCAAACGGCCAACCTTCCGATTTGTGGACGACCACTCTACCTCTGAGCCATAGCCACGTCAGACGTATAACATATGACATCCGATACTTTCACAGCTCCAGCCGACTCCATGTTTTCCTTGAGTCTCTCTGTGTTTTCTCTGTCCCTCCCAGTGTACTTTGAGGAACTGAACTGAATTTCGTTTTGAAATGATAAAAACAAAGTCAGGAAACTGATTTTCATTTATAAAAAACAAAAAACAAAAAACGGAGAGTGGGTCGATATTGGTGTTCCATTTATGGAAAGAATTCCTACAGAGATAGACCTGTAGGGCACCACTTTGTAGGGTGTTACAGTGGTTTAATCAATTAATGGTTATCAAAGTTTATAATTATCAAAAGATAATAGAAAATGACTTTAATTGTATATTATCCTCTGGGGAACCACCCTTAAATAAGGGAAACGATAGCCATTAATTGATTGTAGCATCCAGGTCAAAAGTATAGTACTGTAGGCCATAATCCCAGAGACAGCATTCCTCTGTTTTTCTTCAGAAAAGACACCAATAAGAGACGTCTGAGGCAGAAGGTATGTCAATCATTTCTGGATACTTGCCAAGTTAGCTACCACCATCCGACAGGTGGCTGTTATGTGAAATCTGCTGGCTACAGTTGGCCACATCTGGAAACATCTGGTAATGTGAGGGTGACTATTGCTGACTATTTTCCAAAGCATGCATGTGTTTTTTGTTTTGTTGCCCTTATATCAGATGATAATGTCAGTCTGTCTGTCTGTCTTCCCACCAGCTGCCCAGACAACCAGGCTTTTATTTCCATGTTTACCTATTGTCTTAACAAATTCTATACACTGCACTACACATTATTTATGGCCACAGCGTTGAAGTCGCAAAGTCTGCATATGGAGGTGGTGGAGTGGATGGATGGTTCAAACAAACACAGGACTTTAAAACACTGGAGACTGCTGAAATGTAAATGTATTATATGTACCAAGTTAACCGTTTCACAAGGTAAGCTTTATTTAAGTAACCAGAGGTTGCATTTGTATTATTAGTTTTACTCATTGGTTTAATTTAGCAGGGACAGTGTGCATTAATAAAACTGTTGTCCCTAGACAGATGTTGCAAAGTTAACCTAAAAACTAGAGGGACACCTACAGATTAACTAAGCGGCAGTATTTGACGAGTTGGGAGTGAGAATGTGTTTTTTGTACAGATTAAACAAACACGTTATAATTAGTTAAGACAGTGTTTAGTTAATTATTGAGATCTAGATGTGCTGGTAGGCAGATTTTGTTACCGTAGGACAGATCCAGGGTAGCTGATAGTCTAGTTTAAAAGTTATAAATGAATTAATTAAATTACACTTAAAAGGTTAGCTGATTTCTGGGTTAGCGTAGTGTTCTTGAGCTAGCATAAATATGATTAACTCTAATAGTTAGCTTTAAGTCCTCACTGAAAGAGCTAAGTAGGCCTTACCTCCCCTTTGGGCTTTATTATATTTTATCCTTTTGATGATTTGTGTATCTGGGGTATCTCTGGCTAGAGGGGCCACTTCTATTTTAATTATCAATATAGAATTCCAATCAAGCCGCAAACCTGTATTGGTGACCCTGTCAAATCCACGAGCAGCATCAAGAGGGCAGAGATAGAGAAAAGTCAGGTTTACATATGTCAAATTGAACTTGCCACTTAAGGAATTTGGGCATTTTGATTACTAACTCCTTGTTGTGCGCAATGTTCGATCAGCCACACATGGAACTCATGTTTTTGTGACTGAAACAGAGAAACACTGGTATGGTTGGGAGGGGCAGTAAGGTTTTACTTCTGATAGACAGTGGGTGGATCTTCAGTTTTAATGCTTATTGAGGATGCTAAACTCAGTGCTCATTTAAAGTATAATATGTAACATTTCCACATTAAAATGTCTACAAACACTAGACACTACATATAAATCTGTCATTTCATTCAGGTCATGCTGCATTTTACTGGTCGCCTGTCAAGGCTGTCATATCCCCTTTGTGCATGCGTCAGCGTTGTGGTAGTCTGCCAGAAGCTCTTATACATTGAATTCTTATTCAGATGGATGCCACATTAGATTTGAACCGGATGAAGGATTTTAGTCATCCAACATCTGGATCTTAAGTTATCAGAGAAACAAGCTGAGCTAACGTTAGCAGCAGCTCGGCTCGCAGCCCCTCCGGGACGTCCTTTGTCTGTCCAACAGTGAGGGAGAAGCAGTGATTTTTAAGGTGGAACTGCTTTATTCAGTGTTTCTATCAGTTTAAATCAGCAGGTCCGTATGTTTTGGAGAGGAGGAGACCTCTGTGGATAATTGGGTTCCTGGTAGAAACCTCCTGAACGATGAACACTGAAGGAATCCTAACCGGGAGAAGCCGACTGCAATGACAGCAATGGTGATGAAAACAACAACTCCCATGCTACTTTGCTACGTCATTAAACATCTTTTGTTACTGTCTTCATGTGAGAGACCCCCTAGTGGCAGAAATGACGTACTGTACGTTTAAGTGCACTAATTTGTTCTTCATTGGCAGGGGGTGGGGTTGAGTGGGGTGGAGTGGATCTGTTCTTGTCGAGGCTAAGGCGACACTAGCACAGCTGTAGACATACTGTCTTGTCTTGATTGTGTCTTCTAGGCAAGCACTGGTTTTAATTAATTTTAGTTCAGTTTGAAAATCTAATCAACATATGTGTTTGTGTTGTTTGTCAAACTTCAACTGCATTATGAGTTTTAAGTCCAAGTTTTAAATTTAGGCAGCTGGCAATAGCAGATGTTTATTGTCTTGCTGTCATACAGTATATGCCTCTCACTTTGTGTGAGTGTCCACTTACCAATGCAAGTGATGCCATATGTCCAGTAGCTGTGGCATTTTATCAGCCTGCTCAGTATGCAAGGCAGCTCTCCCAGAGCAACACAGCTCGGTGGATCCTATAATTCACCTGGCTGTGCTTTTAGAGACCTGGGAAAATACATCCATTTACAGACTAAAAGGCAATGGCTGCATTTCCATTTAGATTTATGGCTCATTCTCATTGATCAACATAGTTTACAACTGCACTCTGGAAAATAGAGGCATGGTGAAAACAAAAAAAATAAAAAGAACAGAAGAGTTGGTCAAAGTAAACACTAAGAAAGCCAGACAGAAACTGAGATACAATGTGAGAGTGCTGAGAAAAGTGAAAATTAGAGGAAACAAGAAAGAACAAAATTGTGGCTGGAGAAGAAAAGTGAGAGTTGTTTAGTGAGAAATGGCGAGGCTTGGTGTGGTTTTACAGATGCTTTGCAGTGTTCCTGACATAATGGTGCTGTAAATCCTTCAGTATGTTCCAAAGCACTCTTATCTTGGCCAATTGATTGGAGCCACTATGGTCGCATGAAAGAGGCGTAATGATGTATGGTGTCATCATAGTGACCGATGTGTTATCCTTCACAACAAACAATCAACACTGGAAGCCAACATGGGTTGTTCCATGCGTGGGGATGTAAATCCAAAATGGCACTTAATGTTCAGCAAGCGCTGTAAAAGGTCCCTTCAGCAAGGCTTGGCCAACTACTTCCAGCAAGAGCTGAACAGAATAAGAGCAGACTGCTCTCACTGAGTGGTACTGTGTAATCGTGTAACAGAGTGTAGCAGGGGAGATGGACCAACAGCATCTGGAGTATTATGATCAGTGCCAATTTAAATCCAAAGACATCCTGGGTACCTGGATCTGCAAATCTCATGGACCTGAATGTCTTAGTGCCGGTCACACCAGAAAGTAGCACAATGACATTTATTTGAGTGTAAAATATGTGATACTGGAAGCTTGGTAAGTCAGTGGTGGATCTAGTTGGTGAGCTACTGTGGCTGGCAATACAAACAGGGCTGTCCCCCATGTAGATGATTCAAATTATGATGATTAAAGATACAGTGTTGGATGCAGATTTATATTCTTTCCAATCAAAGTCTCTCAGTGACACATAAAGCTAAAATAGCTGTAAAGAAATTGCATGAATTCAAACTTCTGCCTCCAAAAAGTTAAATGGGTATGAAATAACTTAATTGTGCAGCTCTTCAAGACTTTCCAAATGTTACAGCACTAAACAGATCAAACTCTGATAGTGAAACCAGTCGGTGTATTGTGACACACAAAAAAATAAATTAGTCACTGTTTTACAATCACAAGTCACAACGTAAATTCTTTTGGGCTACATGTATTGCTGTTATGACCAAACTAAGTTGGGGAACACAATATGATTTTTGTCCCAGATCCACCTAGCAAGTTAATCCAGTCATCTTCACCAGGTATGAAGCGAGCTAAATAATAATTTTAGACTCACCTTCCAATAGTATTTAAGTTTATACATAGTGAATGTATATTTCGAATAGTTGACGACTGGTGATAATGCCATAAAGCAGTTTTTAGTGTGCATGAGTAAAAAAGGTTTCAGCAACCTGGTGCTATTCAGATGAGGAGAAGTCAGTAGAGGTTTGAGTCAATATGTGTTTTTGACTTTGTGATGAGAACGTGTCAGTAGCACCAAAAGCATAAATAGAACATCAAGTTGGTAATGTACCGGGCTGACATGTTTGGAAGTTTTGGAATAAGTTTGGATCACCTGCTTTCGTGTTGTTATTAATGTTCAACCCTTTTTCACATTCCCCTGCTTCCTTGAATTGTGAGTACATTGAGTTTTCACAAGAAAGTTGGCTCTAATTCAGTTGAAGTCAAAACAAGATAGGCAACTCTGCAGCAGACTAAGTAGCCTAGGCACTTGGAGCGTGGTAAGATGGCCACTACAGTTTGCACTGTTAAGATGGTTTACAATTGGTCAGTGTTTTTCAGGTCAAACTTAAATCAAAATTTAACTCTAAGCAAACTCACTGTCTGAATATGCTTCACCTTCACAAGCACATCTTTTGATTCCATTGGAATTTATTTATTTCCGACTGCGCCTTTATCCTGATCAGGGTCATGGTGGCAACAACATCCAGTAAATCCTTCTTGTCTTAGGGGAATCCCATGTGCTCCGAGTACAGATGGGAGATCACTCCACCGTGTCCTGGGTCCGCCTGGGCATCTCCTAAGAGAGGCAGCCAAAGTTTATCCAACCAGATCCCTGAATCCCATCAACAGGTCCGCTTAGGAAAAGGAGTTAGCACCTGATTCTCTGAGTTTGTCACAAAAGAGGTTCTCAGGGGAAAGAATAATATTAAATTGAAATGAGATGTGAACAAATGCAATGAAAATGTAGGCAGGAATAGCGATTGTTTTTTCTGGAGCCCTTAATGGTTTCTATGCTTTTTCTGTTACCCTTGTTGGTTGTTTTAAGCTATTTTTTGGAACCTATGGTTGTTGTTTAAGCATTTTTCCCTTCAAGCTCTGCAACAAAAAAATATTCTAGTGTACTAAATTCACCTAGCTGGTCAGTCTAATTATCCTTTCTTTGGTCTCAGAACCCAAGATACTTGAACTCATCTACTTGGAACAGCTGTTCCTACCTCACCTGGATTGAGCAATCTAGCTGTGATTAAATCATCCACAAACAGCAGAGATGTTACTCTAATAGCAGTCTAATGAAACACCTGCACATGTTGATGTATGTCTAGACAAAACAGGTTGTAGCAAATACAAGAAACAGTCTCAGAGTTGTGAGCAACCCCAGCAGGTAGCATCATCTCATCACCTCTGTAAGAAAAAGAGATAATTTGGTACTCAAGGACAGTTTTTTGGACTGTCGGGTCAGCTAAGCTTGGTAGTATTGTCTGTAAA